>NC_140031.1:15285574-15760574 GCF_963513975.1 Fringilla coelebs
ACTGTAAGGCCGGGGAAATCTAATAACTGTTTCTGTCCAAGCACATCAGAAATCTAATGTCAAAAATATAGCCATATGAGACATCAAAAAATGTACCAAATATTACACCAAAGAGGTTTGAAAGAAATAAGGAATTTGGAAAGAAAACGATTACTGCTTCCCATTCTAGGTCTGCAAAAGCTGGCTAACTGCTAGTCTGACAGAGAACAGAATAAAGCATAAGTGAAAACCTATGTGGGCTTCCTAGATCCTCAGCAGTTGTGCTAAAAAATGAGAACCTGATTTGTTTTCCTCTTCATTGATCATGACACACTGAATTAAATCAACAGTGTCCTCAGATACCCTATTTCTCTAGTCCCCACTAGCTTGGCATAAAATTTTGGTATCGCAGTTAATGCATGTCCTCAGTCTGCATTAAACCTCCCTTGTCATTTAGCATTGCACAGCCACAGACTTTCCCCCTGCAGTTTATTTTACTGAAAAATCACATAAACTAAAATATTTTCCTGAGCTATTGTATTTTCAGGCCTATCACTTCATGCCAGACCAGTGAAACAGGTCATTACTTCATCATCTTAATGCAGGAGGAAGCAGACTGACTTCAGTGACTAGGTCAGTGCTGAGGGCAGGAGACTCCAGCAACTGAATTCTGAACAGCTGCACATAGCAATATACTTACTCACTGCAGATTTAAAAATATGTATGTCTTAGTCCTAAGAATGTCAGTTACATATTGTTGTTACTGATATTACTGTATTTTCAAATTGTGAACAGATTACTGTTGTAAACAGAGCATCTGACTTGAGCAATTCCACTAATTTTGATCCCAGTCCATCTCTGATTTGTAATTTCACACTTTTATCTGTTCCAAGATGCATTGCACTAACCAAATGGACACACATTAATATAAATATATGAGTAAAAAATACATTAGAATAGTAGTATACAGCACCACATCCTCAGTGCCTCTAGGAATCAGGTAATTCCCATAAGGTCCATACTTTTTAAGCACCCAGGATAGGACTGTGGTATTCAATCCACATACACATTTATTGCTCAGCATTGCAAATGAAATCAGAGGAATCTAATGCTTTAAATCTGGCTCTATAATATTTTATAATAATAAAAATGTACTCAAAAACATTTGTGAAGCTCTAAGTGATGATTATCACATTATGATCAAATGCAGAAAAATCTCATGAGAAAATTAGCTTCCCTGATTGCCAGCTATAGGGGAGAAGGTGCTAAGCTGATGTATTATCAAAAAGGACAAAACCCAGTGAAGAATAACATATCAAAATAACTATATTGAAATCCTTGAGCTCCAATAAGTAAAGCAGAGATCTTACTGAAAAAAAGTGATTGTGTAATTGAAAATGGTGCTCATTAGCAAGAAATGTTGATAATTAAAATTTTTGTTCTGGGTAGCTTTTTTATATATTACATGTGTGTTAGCATAGTTCTTAGGGCATTATAAATCCTAAACATCTCCTGCCTTTCTGAATTTCCCTATCAAATGTTAATTTAAGTAATTCATTTTATAATGAGACAGACTTCCAGATTCTACAGCAGAAATTCTCAAATTCTTTTACTGGCAATGCTGATACCATCAGAGACGAAGAAAGTCTGATTTCTATTGCCCCTGAGGAAATTATGAGACACAAATGGGCATCAATACAATGCAAAATCCCAAGTTACTAAGTCCATCCTAGAACACCCCAAGAGCTGTAAACAATCCAACTGCAAGGACAGAAAGGAAAAGACCGAACAAAATAAATCAGAGTACCTGAAGGGCTCTTGCTGAGCAAACATTGGCTGAGTGCCAGGGGAAATGCCAGAAAAGTAAGGCATTCCAAAAGCTTTACAATCTCTTTTGGCCTTTAAAAACCTCACCATTCAAGTTAAATTCTGTACCTCTCCACTACGCTTTTATCTCACAAAGGAAACATTGTAAATTAAAAGATCTGTAATGCCCAGGTAAATACCTTGCTTAAGGGACCATATGTTTTCCTAACCATACAACTAATTATTGCAAATACAGACAGGAACATATAGGTTGGGAATCTTCAGATATTGTCAGTTATGATCTGTTGCAAGGTATGCTTTATTACAGGCTGTGATGTTTAGATGGCCAGATGGCACCAGTGGCAAAAGTGTCATCTCTCATCTGTACTTGCCTAGAAACCCTCCCATACAAGACATGACTAGGTGAGCTCATCAGCTGGGACCCACACACTGGTTTTGCAATTACTGCACCTGAAACTGAGCGCAGAATCTTGGTTTGCATAGACTGACTATAGCAGAGGACCACTGTGCTCTTCTGGTTTTGCATGTACCTAAATTTTTGTGTGTATCTGCAAGTTTTACTCTTAATTTTCTAAGGAACTACTGACTCAGACTCTGAGGCATGACAAAAATGTTTAATCTATGAGTCATTATGGAAGGACACTAGTCAAAAGCAATGCAGATCAGAAAGCTGAGGATAAATCACACAAGGAGCTGCAGATAATAGGCTTTCTGAACCAAGGAACAATTAGGCAGCATCATTAAGAAAGTCTGTGAAACTTCTTCAGAAAAGAGCTTCTTCAGGAATTAAAAAATTCTGGTTTTGAAAAAAACTAAAACCGCATCAAAGAGCTATATTCCCTCCTACAAGTAATTTACTCTTATTTTGTCTGTAATGGATGGGCTGGAATGTGACTAGAGTGAGGGGAGCATGGGGGGGAAACAGCTGCTAGTTACTTTCACATTGTATTTACCAGTGTTCTTATTTTTAATGGCCAGTACACTGATATTCTGGAAGATGTCAGCTCTGGCAGTCATTTCATTGCAAGATGAGGGCCTAGGTCAGGAAGTGCCAAGAGGTTCAAGCTGAGAGTACAGACACAATATGGGCTCATAATTATTATCATGGCAGAGAGGATAGCAATGGGATCTGAACAATTTTGTTGAATTACTTAGGTTGTAGGTTGGTACAGTGTTAACCAGGGGTGATCTTGCCCCTTTTACAGAGAGGACTCTCCATTTTATAGTCTCCTTTGTGTTGCACTATGAGGTTTCTATAACATTTCAAAGACATAAATCCAACTAATTTGTTCTGTTATAACTGCACTCAGTCACATTGTTCAAAGAGGTAGTAAGCAACCTGCAACCTGGGCTCATTTTCCTATTCCTCTGTGACATTAATCTACGTTACTTTTCTTTACAGTATTTATAAATTAAAACCATGAGCATGCCTTAGGCACTTGGATACTTTTCGTGGATCAGTTCAGACAGATGAAACAGCTTTCAAGACAAGGCTTTTAGAAGTTCTTTCACTCTGCAGCCTGGAGCAACTAATGTGCAAAACAGAATGGAACTATGCACTGGAAGAGTAGGCTGGGCTGTGTCAGTTGAGGAGACACCATGTCATCCTTCCAACTTCCTTACTTCCTTTATTGACAGATTATCTGCAAAAGCTTTGACTTGCCAGTGACTTACATCTCGGAAAAACTAACTTTTTCTGGCTGAGCACCCCTTTGCTTGAATAAGTCTTCAAGCCAGTGATCACAATTAATAAGTTTAAAATTTTACTTTGCATCCAAACCCCACTACCAAGTGCAGTCATTTCAGTATCAAAAGCTAAAATTCAGCGTAGATTAAATTAGTATATGCTACAGTATACCAGGAGAGTAAAGTTTCCCACAGTTAGATTCTGAACGCACCACAAAAGCAGATCACCATCATCATCATCATTATCAACCTCCTCCTGTTTCTGCTATCATTTTAGAAGACTGATAGCCCATGACAGCCTCACTGTCTTTTTTCAGTGTTAGAGAATTCATTCCCAGAGCTGAAAAACAACTAGGAAATGTCTTGTAACACCATGACACATCTAGAAAGGTCTGTATGTTTCCCTAAGAGTGGTCTTAAATATGCTCCTGATTCCAGGCTGGCATCCCATCTCTCTTTCTCTTGCCTCTGGCCTAAAAGACTGCTTATGCTGTGAACTTTATATTCAAATTTCTCCCCAATGTTCTTTCAACATTAACAAATTCAGTTGCTGATAAAAGAAATCTTAGTGCTGCAATTTTCAGAAAGGATCTTCTCAAGTTTATGTGGACAGTAGAGAATATTGTTTCCATAAAAAAACTCTGAATGTGGGTAGGCAGAAAGAAGGGTCTGAACATGTGCATAGTGTGTACAGCTTTCTTAGGATTGAATGTAGCTCTTAAGGAGCGCAGAGAATTTAATAGTTTAGTGTTTTCTTAAAGTTAAATACTTCAATTAAGTGTAATCCAAGGCTTCCTTTCATTCGCTAGCATGATTTCCATCCAGATCTTTAAAAAGCTGGTAGAAAATTTATACTTTGTAAATGAATGGAAGATGTTAGAAAGCAGAACACAGGATATAGCAGAATGGAAAGATGTGCCAGTCAGCACTGTGGTGACCTACTTTTATTGTAGCAATCCCATTTTTGAAGATATGTCAGTATTTTTTTAGAAAAGCAGGCACAATGAGGCGTCAGCAAACATGCTGGTTATCATTAAAGATGTTGCCTGATGACTGCAAATACTTGTCTGTATGACTGACAGGCTTAGTCAAGGAGCTCCCACATTAATGTGCAGTATCATGTTCATAAAGGAACAAATACTGTTATGGTTCTACCGTAGGAATATGTGACACTGAGCAAGATGCCCATCTACAATAAAGGTGATGGTTTATGGATCCTAAGGTTACAAAAACTGGAGAGACATATATTTTCAGATCACCAATGAGAGAGCTGCTTGGGGCTTTTTGTTTTGGCTATAGACCCATTCCAACAATTTCACTGTATTTCCTATAAAAATGTTCTGTATACTGCCACATTATCTGACTTGATTAAAAAAAAAAAGTATTTTTCACAGCCATTGTCCTTTAAATAGAAAGTCATTAACTGTCCTTAAAAATAACGCACAGTCACATTCTGTCCTTGAACATTCTGTTCCCACAAAGAAAACTATCCTACAACTGAGTCTATTTATCTTATTTTACTCATAAAAATCTTGATCTGTGTGTTGGGAGCCATGGATTATTACATGACTCAGAAGTTTACAAACTGAGGATAACATTACATGAAACTAACACCAATAATCTACCTTCAGCAGCATTCTGAAACTATGGCCTAAACTGAAAGCAGTGGTGAACTGAGTGTTTCCATATTTCTTTTGGTGGCTTTTTTAGGGAATAAGGGTTAATAAACTAGGATGACTTTAAAACTTAAAGTATTTTCTCATTTACTGACAATGAGTCAATATCATTTTATTGACCATGAGGACTACAAAACAAACTTTAGTTCATTAGCAAGTGAGCCAACAAAATATGAAACTAACCTTGAATAAATTGCAGGGCAGCATATTATTAGGCATGTGTTTGCAGGGCAGCATATTACTAGGCATGAAACTAAATTCTGAAGCTAACTGTTTAGAAAAATAATGTTTAGAAAGCACAATGAAAAATGAACAATACTTACAACCATACCGTTTAGGGACACCCAGCAATCTGGTGGGAAATCCTGAAGTAATGGTACTAAAAACTGTAGACAACCATCCCAGTGGCACAGCAGGAGCATCATTCCAATCAGATTAAAGATTCTCACCACTGCACTGGCCAGATCGTATGTCATGTGGAAAATCTGCAGAAAAAAATAACAGGTGATGTACATGTTGCAAGTCAGAAATTAAACTGATTTAATTCTCATCAGGCAGGTTAAAGGAAGAGAAGTGTCATCCTGAACTTCTAAAAAAGGTGAGGTTTCTAAGGCAGGATCATTAATTTGAGCACATTAATTTTAGCAGAGAACCATACTGACACACCTGACTCTTGGCTGCATGCCAGAGTTATGTAAGCTCCTGAGAAAGGCATATATTGGATAGAAGTCACCCACTAAAGTGTTTTCTAAAAACCTCCTACTCCTTTCAATTGAAGCAAGACTCACAAATTAAAAAATACCTGGTAAAGCTAGTGATACCATTCCTTATCCATGACTTTGGTATTTAAATACCCAAAAGTTGTGGGAGATTTAATGACCCCTTCAAAAGATTAATTTTTGCATTTATTACCTTCTCAAATGCACAAAAATCTGAGTGAAGAAATAATACAAGAAAGTGTTACACTTTTTTGGCTTCTACTTCTATAATTTAATCCAATTTGTATATACCAGTTCACCAATCAAAAATGACAAAATGGTAGCTGATAGCTCTTAATAATTAGAATTTTCCTTAAAATTCTGATAATTCCGTGGCTGTTCATTGGCTACTGTAGTAGATAATTTCATATCAAACTAATACAGTAAGTTGGATTTCAATGTATCTCTCCATTCTTAAGACACAAACCATTTACATCTGAAAAATGTCTTACAGTAAATCACACATAAAATTCTCAAAAACAACAGAGACATCCTCAGGTTTCTCATAGGCAAATTTGCTGGACAGAATTTGCATGAGGAGCAGCAGACAACTGCTGATATAGTATGAAAAAATGCATTTAGCACTTCTCTGCTACACTGGTTTTAATGTACTTCCCATCTCTAAATACAGACATAATACTTACACAATTCAACCAACTAAAGATAAACATATAACATTGTAATATGCACAATTATCACTATGCAGCAGTTATATTTAGAAGCGGAAGAATGTGCAATTGGTGTTTCATTGAATTTTAAGCCTAAAATGCTATTTAGTAGTGTGGCTAGACATGGAAACCAGTGGATTTAGGACTGAAAACATCATATGGCTAGAGATATATGGGCATATTGGCACATGAAATTTTGCATTTTTAAATTAAAAAAAAATCACACATAAAAGAGGGAAAGTTTGTGTCCTAAATTTTACATATCCAAACTAAAGGCAGAGGTAAAGTATCCACATTGCAAATGAGTACAAGTACAAATATGGAGAGCACATTGTTCTGTCTTTAACTTTCCATTCATGGGAGTTGGCTGTTGTTTGAAAATGGCACTCTATATTCTGAGTCCCAAAATACAAAACCTGCATATTAGAAACATAATTCAGACACTAACACTCTGTGCAAAACATGTTTTTCAGTCTAGAGGATTGAAAGATAATGCATTCCAAATTTCAGTTCAATAGTCATTAGAAATAGAGGCTGGTAACATAAATCCTATCCAAATACTATCTACCTGCTGTCAAAATTGAGAAAATAACACTGATATTTAGGAGACTCTTTAAATGGAAATAAAGAGTCACTATTATGCATTTTACTTGCTATGCAATGTACTTATGTTACAGCCATTTCAATAGCTTCAGTTTCAGTAGCTGTTATGAAACAAAATAGTGGATGTGTGCACTGAAATTACTTTATTTTGAAGGATTGGAAAAAATAGCAAGGATTACTACTGGTTAGGAACACCAGCTGCCATTTAGGTTGTACTTTGTCAACATGGTTCCTATACTGCAACTGCAAAGAGCAGACAATTCCTGATCACATGAAAAGCGTTGGAACTTTTTCCCTCAAGTTTCCCATCAGGCTTTACTGTAAGACCCCCAGGGAAAGACCTGATTGTCAAAACTCTGGTCCAGAGTCCAAACCCCAGCAATCACATACACCCAAGGCTCCTGAATCCCCACCCTGACTCTGCCACCATGGGCTTAGGAACTGTGCTGCTGGGTTTGGGCTTTTCCAGGACTATTTCCTCTTGTCACTGTTTTCTTCAAAGTATTTGCATCATTACTGTGCCTCTGCCAAAACGGTCACATACTGCAAGAATGCTAGAAGGTTGGAAATTTTGTATGAAACCAAAGCCATTGAAGGAAATGACTGCCCACAGTCTGCATACAACACTGCAAACTTCCACCATTTCTGAAATGATTTGCTACAGAAGTAGCTTCTGTGAAGCTTAGTGTTAAGATGTTAAAAATGCTTGAACATATCCAGGATATGATCTAGACTGCATAACATGCTAACATTTTATCAGCATTTCAAACATACCATTCTTTTATTGCTTATCTTTTGGCTATATAGTCTAATATTTGCATAGTCTATCCTAATAACTGTGATGCCTCCGTGTTAAATAAGATTACTCCAACAGAAAAATCTTAAGCAAGTGTTGGAAAAACATTTAAAAAAATCTTTGCATTCCCACTATCCAGCAAATAGTATCTGACAGTTTTTCTTCAAAAAGGAACTTATGGAAATGTGTGTTTGTTTGGAAAAAAAAATTAAATACTGCAAGCATACACTGTTCAATGTAAACAATAATATTTGCCTGTGGTATTGTATTGACATATTTAGACTTAAGGGGTGGGAGGGGTGGGATGTGTTGATTTTTTTTAGACTATAGCCAAAATGCCCTGTGGCCTGAAGTCATATACTGCATGTTTAATGTTCTTCCATTCAGGAATTGATTGTGATACCATGAAACAGGAGGAGTAAAAGAAGCCACATTTTTATAGCTTTTTTTTGGTAATCACAAATTACAATTCTTGTATAAATGAGCTAAATCTCATTAAAAGTCTTAGGAGATATGTGTAGTTTTCTCAGAGATAAACAGGAGGACAGGAAACTAATTCCATTCATTTGAGGAAATGGTGGCTTGCCCATCAGCTGGTCCTCCACTGGGACAGAAATACAAGAAGACCACAAATCAGTTTACCTTGATTTTGAAGAACAGATGTGTGCTCAAATCTCTCTGTTTTAACAGGTTTTTTAACAAGATAGTATTCATAACAGAAATAATTCAAACTTTTGCACAAAACTAAAGTTAAGCTCCTAAGCCCTGCACTCACGTAGTTAAATATAAATGTTTGGTTATCATTAAACATTTACCATGCAAAAATGCCATGAAAATAAGAGGAAATTACAACTTCAAAATACATTTGAAAATCTGGCCACTTTATTTAGGTTCCTAATTTCATACCTAAATATTTAGTTTAACCAGAAAGAGAGTAAATTTTGGACAACAGATCTCTAAAAAAATTACTAGAATTACTTCAGATTACTCCTCATGAGAAAAAATTTAAATCCTCCTAAGAAATAACTCTTGCCAAAGTTTCATTTCATATAATAGGAAAAATTTCATAAATATTTCTCCTTTTAAATTACTACTCAACTTCAGTTTTTGTTATGTTTGCATGTGTTTGGCTATAGTACTGTCATTTTTCATAGTTCCCATATACTTGAAAGTTAAAAAAAAAAATCTAGCCTGTGAACTCACTTCTAAGAACTCATAATTTCTTCCTTTAATAATTTTACAAGCTTTTATCAATAGCCTGGAAACCTTAATTTTCTTCCTGAAAATAACTGACAATGCCTCTGACAATGGCTGAAATGGAACCACAGGTTAACAGTTTCCAGTCTTTTGGCACAATATTGCTCACAGAGAATAATAAATTGCTAAAGAAGTCAGACTTCACATGTTTTATCTCAGTTTTCACTCACACTTTATTAATGACTCTTTTTATTCCCACATAAGAAGCAGAAAGCAGACTATTCCTTCCTCACATTTATAATGGAATGTATGTATCAAATTGGTCCTACTAACTTTGATTTCTGAGCCTGAGATGGAAAACGTTCCAGTCTTACCAGCCCATGTGCTTAATTGCATTTTAGGGCTGTCATATTAAATTAATAGGACACATATAGTTTAACCAAGTGAATACAAATGCTGTTGAACTGCAGTCAGAGAATGCACAGGTTACCTTCTGAAAATTGGTATGTAATACTTGTTCAGCTTTGATTTTTAGTTCAGTTCAGAATCACACAGAACCACAAAAAAGATGGAAAAGACTTCCAAGACCAGCAAGTCAAACTTTTGTCTGAACTACCCTGCCAACTAGCCCATGGCACTGAGCGCCATATCCAGTCATTTCTTGAACACTTTCAGGGATAGTTATTCCACTGTCTTTGATCTACAGGTTCAGTTTATATAAAAATTAATTTTCATAAATCATCAGAATTTTATTCTGATTAAATGAAGGAAAAAAATTTGGAATTTCCTAGAAAAATTTATTCAAATCTCACCTCACTGAGGTCATGCAGACACCTCTTGTACTTCTCAGAAGTACTAAAGGTGCTTAGCATCATAAAGCTATCTCAGGTTTACTCTTCAAATGGAGATCTGCAACCTGCCTTGGGCAATATGCACTTGCACCTGTGGAATATGCAGCTCACCTGTGGTGAGCTGTGGAGTCTGGAATGTTAAAGAGCCACAGTGGGGGAAAAGGGAGAGCTGCTCATGTGCAGCTCTGGAAGGCATGCTGAAAGCTGTACTTACAGCAGTGGCCCTCCAAGCTAGACTGCAGGGCAAAATAACAGCTCAGAAAGTGACAAGGGTTTTTTTTTATTCAGTCTCTGGGTCATCCCCAAAATTATTAGTTTTATCTCTCAAAGCACCAACTAAACAGAGATTACAAACAGTAGGATCTGAATTCTCCTAAGTGAGCTGAATGTTTACTTTTAAGATAGTAGTTGCAACAAAGCTTCCCTGGAAATGAAATAATATAAAAGGGAGAGCATAATGCCTCTTTTTGAGCATCCATCTCTCAATCTTCTTCAAAGCACAAAAGGCAACCATGGCTTTTTTCTTTATCTATTTCATACTTGAAGAATCGACTTCAAAAGATATTCTTTATAAATATCACTTGGGATACCACAGGTCTGATTCAACTCCTACCAAAGCCAGTTTCTTTGAGAATTGCAGGTTATCACACTCTACACTGGAAATACATCTGCACAAGCAGATGTAAACATGCATTGATTGAAATGCCTGGCTGTGCCCTCAGGGTAACATTTTACACTCAACTGACTCCTGATATGTGTGCTTAATTTTATGATAAATAATACATCATTGATAATTCAGTAGTGGGAAAAGGTATATAGCATTATCAAATCCAATTGCATTTGTGACCTTAAGCTAACGACAAATGCAAAGATATGCTTCTGCTTTAGTTGGCCCTGAAGGTAAAACATAATAAACAGAGCAAACTATTTTTAATCAAACATAGTCAGAAAAAAAGAGCTGAGAATGGCCTATTTTATGTGACCTTTAAAATTTGTTACTTTCTAGATGGAGTCAGTCTGACATTAGGTTTTATAATAGGAGTCCCATTTATTCCAATTCAAGGAAATGTACAAATAGAAGCCAGCTTCTGCTGATCAAAAAGAACAGAACAACAAAATAGAAATGTGACAGGTTAAACCTGAAAGCATTAACAGAACTACTTTGCTGAAGGAATATTTAGGCATGACTTGAAAAGGTCACATATAACCAGGAAGCAACATTTATTTACCATATTTAAGTCCTGCAATATTTATTTACCATGTATAAATTCTGCAAATACCATATATAAATACTGCAAATTGGCCAATGCTATACTAAATATTAACTCTCACACAGAGGGCATGACTTCACTCTCAGAATGTGTGGTTTTGTTATCCTCGTGTGATAAATGTGTGGGACCTGTCTTGACATCTAAATAGAGAGGAGCAGTGACTTGTTCTCTACACAGAAAAAAGCAAGCAAATGCCACAGGATTCAGGATTCTGAAAGAAAATCACCAGTGCTAATTCTCACTTGTTTCTAGAGAGGTGGAGGTCTCATTCATCACTTAAACTGATGACACAAAGTACCTTGTTAGACTAAGCAGTCTGAAGTGAAGCAAAGTAAAAGCAAACCAAAAGCATTTTGCAGCTGTCAGAAAGACATAAACACAGAATACAAACAGCCTGCCTCTGTGACAAAGTTCAGCTGTAAGTCCTCTGAAGTCATGGTACCAAACTGAGTGTGACCATATGGCAAATAACACTAGAAATGTACATGAACATGGAGACTGATAGTTGTGGCAGCTAGAAGTGTAGGTCTGCTCCCACTTCAGCATTATTTCAAGCATCAGCATCACCTGAACTTCAGCTCAAATTTCTTGATGGGTCAAATATTTCCATTGGCAGCATCACTGAACCCTAGCTGGAGAACTCTGAGTGTTGAGCTGAGCTGGAAGGGACACTTATTTTCTTCCATAATTATTTATGTCTTAAAAAGAAGGCAGCTAGGAGATATAGCCAGTCTGTAAATGGCCCAAAATATTATTTTAGATTTTTCTTACTAGCTGAGCAAGAGAAACTGTTTCTTTTATTAATGTGAGAATGTACTTTGGCAGCAACAAGAGAAGAGAAATAAGTTATTCCCCTTCAGTCTTTGCCAAGGCAGGGATTTCCACTATGCTAAAAAGGCAGTTGAACAAGCAATGTGAATCCTAAAAAATATCACTTCCTACATTTTTCAAATATCAGATACCTGCCTGCATCTTTAGAAATTAGTATCAGATTATGAAGTCTATATTCCCCAATTTTAACACACTCACACAAGCAGTTTTCATAATTAGTGGATCTGAAAAAAGCAATAAATACCAGATTTACATTTACTAAGAAATCTACAATAAAATATATCTAATTAAAAAAAAAAAATGCAGGGAGAACCCTAGGAAGTAGCAAATTCTTCACAAAAAATGCACGCTTGATAAAATTATTCTACAACATTTTTGATCATTCAAGTCTCTCAAACCCTGAACTCATTTTTATTTTCATTTTTAAGGCATAACTTTGGTGGCAATTACACTCTAGCCTCAGCACACTAGGTCTTTTCCTAAGAGACAGGTATTTAGGAGAGAGAACAGAGCAGTGCCCTGACTGTAGCTTACATTGAAATGGGTGGAAAATTATCCAGTCCACAGGCCCCTGGATCAAACAGTTATTCAATCAAAATTAATAAACACAGAGCAGCTACAATGCTTTCTATACATTTATAAATATTTTTACAATTATCATTTTACAAATGGGACACATGCATCAAACTTCTTTCAACCTCACTATTTTCCCTACCTTCTTTCTAAAAAAAATTTTAAGGTAGTAATATTTTTATCTTCCCATCTCTGTGAATACAAAATGAAATCAGATACTTTTTAATAGTATATAAAGTACTAGAAGATTGGATATACACAGAAACTTGGAATTTTTTACATTTACAAAAACTATATCTGAAACTATTGTTGTAAAACAAATTTTTCACTAGATCTGTATGTCATACGTCTCAGCAGATGCAGGTTTGGGAAGCAAAGGGAAGTGAGTGTAGAAAAGCCAAAGAAAGTTTTCCTCTAAGTATCACTTTGAGATTTAAGTGGATGGTTCATTAAGCACAGTTCTTTTTACTGATGCCTTCTCCCAAACTCACATTGCCACAAAGCTGAGCTTCAAATCAATTGTCTTAATTATAATATGGTAGTGTAATGATCTCATTGAAAACAATGGAAATAATGAAGAATATTTCTTCTGGGGAATTTAAATTGATGTCTTTCTGAAGCTGATGAGGTTAATCTTCCAAACATGGAAATAATGGGCAAGGAATTGAAAATTAAAGTAATTATGTTAAATTTCCTGTGGAATAAAAGTTCTGAGATGAAACTGGTTCTAAATGCTTTCTTTTAATAGCATGCAATACCTTCCCTTTGAAAAGCCCAAGAATTGTTGTTCTATGAGGCACAATTGTTTTAGTGTTTATAGATTTGGGTTGTTAAGAATAAATTTAAGCTGTGAATAAAAATATGCAAAATTCCACACCGTATTGGAATCTGAATTTTGTTTTTGCTAGTAATTTAATTGAATAGTTCATAGGCCAATAGTTAAAAAAAACCAACATTATCAGTACAATTCAAGGTAGTTGATTAGTGCATGATATTGCATGAAATTTGGAACTGTTCAGCAGCTGAATGCTTAAGGCCTTAAACACATGAAATTCATTTGCTCTGCTGAAAATCATAGTCACTTATGTCACAGTAACTCAGAGGCATAAAAATCCAGGAAATAACATGTAAAAGAACATATGTGGATAAATAACTCTTCCAGAGAGGAATCAGTGACTTGTGGTCTAAGCCAATGTTTCACAACATTGACAAATTATTCTAAAAATTATATGGCTAATTGAATGAAATTATAGAGAACCTTTTTTGTAGGAAATGAAGATCACTGTGCAAATGAAGTTTACAGTTAAAATCTTCCTGCCACTCAAAATCACACGGAGGACATCTTTTACAGTTTTAAAGGTTTAATTAAAAAGATTGCTGGGCAGGTAGAAAGAACACACCAGAATCATAATCTTAATAATTTGAATCAAAAATCACCAGCAGAATTTAAGAATTCAGTTGCATGATAAAGAGCAACATACAGCCAAAGAACCAAACAAAACCAAACCAACAAACAAAAACAAACATACAAACAAAACAAAAAACCCACCAATATTTTAAAGAAGTTGCTTCGGAAATTTGCAAGTGATAGTCTCTCTTCAAAAATACTATTTATTTGATTTTTATTTGATTTAGTACATAAAACTGAGCTGAATTTTTCATATGCTGAATTATTCTATTTTTCTGTGCTCAACAACTGAGAAATACATGGCTATGATTATTAGGAAAAGAGAGAGTATGCTTGCATGCACACAAATATGATTTGCTCACAGCCCTTAATACTCAAATTTTTTACAGGTAGCCTGTCATCTTAAAAAAGTAAGAGATTGAGAAAAAAAATCCAGGAGACAAACCAGACATATAGGTAGTATTAGAAAAGAGGAAATACAGGAAGAAGAAACAAGTGTTCTTTCATGGTCTTACTTGGTTTTTTTTGATTTTTATGTATTTTCTATCTATTTTAAATTGACACTCGTGTCTGATGACTAAAATTTGTCTGCATACAATACAGAATCAACTTAGATTTTACATTTTAATGTTAGCAATTTTAACAATGAAAGGCTGAAGCAGGGCCATTGTGTCTAGACTTTTTCCATTGTTTTTTGATAAAATAAATCAATATTAAATCATTTAAAATTTCAACATGGTTGTTTTATTGTGCTAAGGTATTTTGAAAAATAAAACTGTTTTACAAAGAAAACTGTTAGTGTACAGCAAGCCTAATGCATAAGTTCCTTTCATAGTATTTACTATAATACAGTCTCTCAAAATTTACATTTGGTAACTTTTTTTTTTAAACTAGTATACCTCATTAACCACTATACCTAATGAAAAAAGATGGATCCACTAGCTGCACTTTCCAAAAGCTGGCACTGGTTCCCTACTAGAGCTCTTGCTGACACTGGAGTCACCCCAGGTGATCACCTGAAGTCCCTCTCCAGAGATTTGGTCCTAAGATTTCATCGTTCCAGTCAGATTTATGTGACTGCCCAGTCTTGAGAGAGCTGCTGCTGAACACTACACAAATACACATCTTTTGCACAATTAATGGCTTTCAGCTGGCCATTCATGTTGTGGTAGACCACACACCATTGCTTCTCCCAGGAAAACTTCTGCCCTCTCAACTATTTTGATTTCATGTATCAGCATTTCTGCTGAACATTTCTAGATGTCATTGCCAGACCTAGTTCAGACCAATATTTAAATCCAGCCTGCACCTGGGGACAGGAACAACCTTCTATGCACTCATTCCTTTCACTCTTGCACAGATATACTGCCAGGGATTGTCTGTGGGATTGTGTGCAGCCTTTCCCAGAGTATCCACATGGACATCAGAAAAATCAGCTGTGTGCTGCTCCACAGAACTACATGCTTCATCCTGGGTTCTGAAAACCTGACAGGTTTAGCAACCAACAGTGAGCTCTTTCTGGTAAATATCCTGCCCAGACCACAATGCTGAAGGCACAGTAATTTAGGCTGCTTTCTCACAGCTTGTTATTCATAAAAGTGACAGAATTTCATCTGCTTTCAAGAGCAATCCATGCAGCCTTTAACTCTCTGACCCCCATCTCCAGTTCCAACCTGTTAGAAGCACACCAGCAATTAAAGCACCCTCACATCAGGATGGCTGGTGCAGGTCTGTGCTTCTGTTAGCTCCTCCTTGACATCACAGGCCACGGTTCTGTGCTGAAATACTGCAACACTGAGCACAAAGCAAAAACATTTCTCATTTCACACCTCTTTTGAACCAAATGCACTTCACTTTTTGGTTTCTTAGGGGGATTAGCATGCTAAGCCTCGCACAGCCTTTTTGCTATGGCCTCCTTCTGCTTCTCTCTGTCTCCAAAGTGCAGCTGGAATCAAACTGGCTCATGAGCAGCAGCATAATTTATACATGGCAGTCTGGCAGCCAATGGAAAAGATGTGGCGAAGCAAAACTGCAGATTAAGAACTTGAAGCAAACATGCCCTTCTTTGAATTATCTCATGTGCCCCCAATTTTTTTAATTCTTCCTCAAACAGAAGGAAAACTTTGGAACATTTTCTTGGGATATTTCCTTGGAATCTTTGATTCCATTTACATTGCTGTTCCCAGAACTTCCTTCTTGCTGGCTGAATGCATTCCTTTACAATACAGGCTGCGATCAACTTTCTCACTTCTCCATCAGTCTTTTTCTCTCTAGTCCTATTTTACAGCACTAAGCATCCTGATGTTTTCCTTTTCTGGTTTCTCTAGGCTGCTTACATTTGAAAGAGAAGAAAGATTTCTAAAAAATAGAACATAATTATTTTTAAGAAAAGAGTATCCTTACTTTCCTTTTGCCAATTATAAGCAATTCCAAATGAGTACAGATTTTGGCTCACTTTGTATTTTGAAAGGCAGATTCTTCTGTTACTAATCATCTGGAGGGAAGCTATTTACTTTCAGTAAGTAGATGAGACTTTCCCATAATTTCTGTTGTTTTCCAGAGCATCCCCCCCTAATTGTTTTCCAGAGTATCCCCGCAGTACAATTTCAGTTCATCCATTCCACGTTCTAGTTTTTCTATAACCTGTCCCTGTGCCATATCCTCTTTTTTTCTTTTATACACTCCAATAGAGAACATGAATACTATATCAAAAAATACTCATAAAAGATTCTCAAGTCCAGAATAAGTAACTCTTCCAATCCTTTTTTTAGAATTACTGTACCCAATGGCTACTATGAAAAGGTCAGTAGTTCAACTACGACATTGTAGCAATAATGCCAACTCTGAGCCAGTATTACTGCGATTTAGGTTACCCTGCAAAACCTGTGATTCACTTTAAAATATCCTTTGGGTTGTTCATATTAGCACACCCATCAATCTTCCCTCAGAAACTGATGGCTAAAAATTGTTATTAAAAAATAAAAAGAAATTAGTTATAAGTCTGAGATATTTGCAAAATCACTCAACTCCAGGAAATGGGACAGAGAAAGAAAAGCATTATTTTAAGGCCTACAATAAAAATGCAAGAGTTTGCAAGTTTTCAATGATATTTTAATCATCTTCCTTTTACTAACTTAATCCTAAATTACAGGAACCCTTTGTTTCCAGAAGGCTAAATCCTGAAGCCATTTATCCTGTGTGCTCCCTGCGCTGCAGATTACATTTCTGTGACTGTGCTGTGACGGAGAGCGAATAGCAAGAACAGTATTTACGCAATTGCAGAGTGGCAGTGGGATGGAGAGGTATTTATATCATTGCATTTGGCAGCACCAGCACTAGATGCCTCAAGTGTTTCCAAAGCCTGTGGCACAGCTAATAGCCCAGGCAGCGAACAGTGGATAACACAGAGGTGGAGGGAGGGAGGAGAACCGACACATGGTGAAAACCAACTCACCATGCATGGAAATGGACTAAGATTGTGCACTACTCAGGCAGGGCCATCAGGAGCACTGGGTGACAGCACCTCACATGTGGTTGACAAGGATGGAAAAAGCAGCACTGAAGCACACCCCAGAGCTACAGAAGTGGTGAGTGCCAGGAGGAGCACCGGCTGCTCCCAGCAGGGCTGCCGTCTCCTGACACTGTCTGCTGTTGATTACAACATTTCCAGTTGACCAGGTTTGCCATGATCACGTTTGTAAGCTGAACCCTTCACAGAGTCAGGGTGTCCTGAAGTATTTTGTGGGGATGGTGGAAGATCCTCTTTATTTATCAGCCCCTCTTATTTCTAATGAGGTGGTGAAAAAAAATATGAGGGGTTTCCAAGCAACTGTATCCCACACGACAGATAAAGTTTTATCTCCAAATACTTTTCCAGCTGCATAACTGCTGTGTGCCTGTGGGATGTGCATGTGTGTAGCCTCACTCTAGGAAGGAAACAGAGCAGGAGAAGTTATGGTTTTACAGAGCCATGAAAAATATTTGTCTACATAGTTCCTGTGCTGTAGAGATGCTCTATAAACAATAAGGCTGCAGGGAGCTTTCTGAGAGAGTGCTGGATGTGGAGTAGCACTTACTCAATTCTTTACAGGCTGTATTCCCTGAAGTACAATTTTGAAATTACTCTGGACAATTTATCACCTGCTTAAATGACCCTGTCATTTGGTGAGTCCACCTGCATGGAACTTGCTCTAATATTCCCAGGCCCAGAAGCAGCAATAAACAGCAACCTTTTTTTTTTTGATAAATCAACCTGACAAATACAGCTCCTTCTCCTCTGATGACCTGAAAAACAAAATAATATTCATTCCTGGGTCACCCACATGTTTTCTAGACATTAAAATGCCATTGCTAAATAAAATTGAAAAAAAATCCCAACCCACAGTCACGATCATTCTGGGAAATCCTTTGTGGTTTGACTGGCTACCATCTGACTTCTATTTCTGAAATAAACACATTAAAAATAAATAAAGAAGTTGTCTTACTTTTTAAACATGCCTCATGTTAAATATTCAGACTGTGTTCTGCACAAGTCCTGCACTTATTCTGCCCATTTGTACTTCTTTACAACGTGAGCTGCAGAACAGCTCATTGTTGAGAAGCAGGAGACATGGATGCTATGGTTCATCCTTGCCTCTCTGCTGGCAAACTGGACAAAACGTGACAGAAGACAGAGGACTCTTCTGGGGCTGAGGGCCTATTTCTCCTGCACCCAGCACATGGAGGTCACATATTTCTCACATATAGTTTCAACAAATAATGTTCATCCCTTTTACACCCCTTGGATTATGGAGTGGGAGTAGTCAGTTTCTTTATAAGAGGAGAAACAATCATAAATATTATTAGTGTTAAGAGACCCTAAATAATTAATTACTTTTTTTTTTCAAAAACAAAGGATTGCATTGCACCAGAGTAACAATAAAGCAAACATTATCTCTGAAAGTAAAAACAAAACAAATAATGAAAGTACATTATTATTTTCAAAAGATGGAAAAGATTATGTAATCACAGACTAAATCCTCACTAAATCACAGTCAGGTCTCTCCTATATCTTTCTTTCAAACTTTTTATTTTTTAAATCACAGTCAGGTCTCTCCTATATCTTTCTTTCAAACTTTTTATTTTTCCTTTCAATTGGTCTTCCCTTTCCACTTCAGTGATTATTGATTCCTCCTTTCTGAAGGAACACAATTCTAAAACAATTATCTGCACTCTCAGTATTTCCCTCTTAGCTACAAGCAGAATGTTATTCCATTAGTGTACTGTTAGTTCTTTTCTCTTCATTAAAGCACAACTGTTAAAATGGGAAAACAGCGTACAATTTGTTTTCAAACAATGGGTATAATGTACTAACATAGAAGGGATATTGTCTACGCTGGCTACACCCTTCAACAGTGTTTCACTACCAGAAGTGTCATTTCTGTGTGTAAAGGCAGTTCCTAACAATGCCCCACTCAACATGCAATTTCCTGCTCCATCTCTTCTTTGATTTCAAAAAGATCTTTTCTTAAGAATGTAACAGAGCTCTTTTCAGGGATGTACATACATTTAGGTACCCCAGGGGAATCCTTTTTCCCAAAAGTCAGGAGGAGTTTGCTATTGTCTTCAGTGGATGCAGCATTTCACTTGATTTTCTCTGTCCTTTTGTGGCTGAATTAAATTAAATGGCAGTCTGTCCCAGCCACAAGAGGAGAAGGGAGGCATGTCTTCAAGAGGGAGAGACAGCTGTTTGGCAAGGACAGCCAAAACAGAAGAGCTGTTGTTCATATGGATTTTAGTTTATTTCAAGTACTAATCACTGTTTTACTAGATGTTGCATATTTTGATTTTATTACTGAATTAGCAAAAGGATCCACTAACATTTCCTTCCACATCTCCACATAAAAATGTATGTAAGTTCATGTTTTATTTGTGTGTCTATACTCCTGGCACTGAGAACATGCATGTCTCATTTATCAACAAACAGCAATGTTGTAAATGCTTTTGAATTTTTTCTATCTTTGGCAGTAAAACTGACCTTGCTGGTGCACATACTCTTTTCTGAAATGCAAGTAATTTGTAGATTTTCCATATTTTGAAGTTTACACAGGACTCATATGAAAACAAACTGAAGAATGTCATGTGGGCATTTACTACTCTTGTATTTTGATGACCAGCGAGAAAACACTCTGATACTGCTGTATATATTTTGTAACCTCAAACACTATTTAGCAGGAAGCTGACATGAAAGAGTCATCACTTTGTGTCAAATCTAAACTAAATCTATACATAAAAATAAACTGTAGGCAAGTCACCAAGCACTGAAATCCAAGAACACAGAGAACATGCGCAAACCATATAGTTTCCTTGCTATTCCTATTGCTTATTTAACACCAGCTTTAAAAAAGGCAAGAAACCTGTCCCACTGAGCAACATCACCTAGACATGGCTAATCCTGGTTTAGGATGCAGAAAAAATACCATGCAGTTTGATGCATACAAGAAAACCCAGGATGTCTGAACATAGTCCCACTCTGCACTGCCCTGGTGCGGATCTCAAGTGCTATCTATAGTTTTGGGTGTCTCAATAGAAGAAGGGTACCAAAGAGTTGTCTTGCTCAGCTTGGAGAGGAGAAGGCTGAGGGGGGAGCTGGCAGCAAGGTACACTTTCCTCCTGGGGGCAGAGAAGGGGAGGTGCTGAACTCTCCCTGCTGACCAGTGCCAGGACACAAGGGAGTGCAGTGAGGCTGCACTGGAGAAGTTCAGGTTTGACATTAGGAAAAGGTTCTTTACTGAGAAGATAGTCAGCTCCTGGAACAGGCTTCCTACAGCACCAAGCCTCTCAGAGTTCACGGAATATCTGAAGGATGCTCTTGATCCTGTGGTTTATTTTCAATAGTCACATGATCAAAAGGGAGTTGTACCCTGTGATCCTTGTGGGTCCTTTACAGTTTGAAATTCTCTGACTGTACAACGCTACCATCTTTTTCTTCTCCAGCACAAAGTCTATGACATTTTAATCCAGTAGGCTTCTAGGCAACACTTCATTAGCTGTAAAACTGCCTTGTGATTAATATTAATTTAGGACACATTTTAATGTTCTTCTGTGTTTCTCAGCTTTGGTTACTTCAGCTCTTCTACATCAGATGTCGCAGAAACAGTTGTGCTGTTTCAACAGGACTGAAGCCATCACCCCCAGTGCTACTTCAGCAATGGCACAGATGTCACCATAACTGCTGACTGCCAGGGCTTTTCTCCCTGGTTTGGGGAAAGAGGAGGGTAGGAGGTAACAGCCGTAGCTCCTCTGCTCTTTTCTCTTTTGATAACCAAACCCTGTGCAACCAAGATGAGAGTAATGCTGGGTGCTCATGCAGCTCTGCCCCAGTCCTGCATTGCCCTGTGTTTGTAACACATGAAAAGCTGACCATGTCTTGCAGGGGATCTTCTGTCTTGACACAAACCCATGGAACAGTCATCTCCAGAATTTGTAGCCAACAGATGAAAGAGAAGAACATAATGGTTAACGTGCTACAAGACTTACTGGTCACCAAAATGGATTGATTTACACACACGAGAGAATCTTTAGTCTTATGAAACAGGTCAATAACTCAGACCCAGTACACTCCTGTTTGTCCCCTCTGTTCCTGTTGGCATGGCTTTGCCAAGGAAGTATTCAAGCATGTTAAAATCTAACTAAAAATACAAACATATTTTAGTAAAAGGTTTATACCCCCTTCCAGAAAATTCTGTATTCAAGTCCTTGTAAGTATTCTTCACAAAATTCTAAAAAAACTTTAGCACAATATCACTCAATCCTCAGACAAGAAAACATTTATTCCATGAGTTATTTTACTGGTTTCAGATAAGACAGAATGACTTTTTTCTTACTAGCTGTTACCGTGGTGTTTTGGATGCAGTAAGAGAATCATGCTGGTGGCACAGAGAAGTTTGGGATGCTGCTGAGCAGTGCTCACCCTAAATCCAGGACATTTCAGTGTCCTGTGCTCTGCATTGCTCAGGTGCCCCAGAGGCTGGGGGAGAGTGGCCAGGAGAGCTGACCCCACCTGGCGAAAGGGATGTTCCATACACAGTCCAACATGGCCAGCACACAAACACTGGGAATTACCTCAAAGAAGACAATAAGGGTTCAGTGACAGGATTTGTCATCTGTCAGTGGGTGGCAAGAAATTTGTTCTGCATCACTAGTCTTTCTTGGGTTTTATCTCACACTCTCCCTCTCCTTTTTATTACAATTATTATTAGTAGTACTAGCATTACAATTATTGTGATTATTGTTGTTGTTGCTGCTATTATTATTGTAGTTGTTGTTATTATTATAATCTTTTACTTTGCTTCAGTTATTAAACTGTTCTTATGTAAACACATGAGTTCCATTTTCTTTTCCTTCCTTTATCTCCTCCCCCTTCCAGTGATGAGAGAAGGGGGAAGGAGAAGTGAGAGAGCAGCTCTGTGGTACTAAGTTGCCATCTGGGGTTAAACCATGACAGTTGTTTAAAAAAAAGCTTGTTAGCCACCTTTCTTGGAGAAAATATGGAATGTATTCATCATGCATATTAAGCTATTATGATTTTGCTTTTATTTACATATAAAGTGTTTGATTATTTTTTAGCAAAAAAAGTATGTAGTGCCACCTAGGGGTATTCATAAGCTTATGAATTTGAATTTTTGACAGCTCAAATATTTTGGATTAGACTGGTTCTTCATAGCTGCATTCCTAGGAATAAAAAAATGCAGTAAAGAGGTATATGAAATTTTGTTTTGCTGGCCTGACAACAGGGCATATGCTAATTCTAAAAACATCATGAAGTTATTTTCTTTTCTCTGTATCAGCCAGTAGCAATAAAATAAACAACTCTCTTGGAAAATTGCAAAATAAATTATCTTTATATTAGAAAGAAATAAATAATAAGGAAAAAAAAGCCCCTTCTCCTGACTCAAAACACCTACATTACCAAAACAGTGGAAAACTAAAAATCACATAAACTGGCTGTCTCAGATGTGGGAAACTCCATTGCACATGCTTGAGTTGGCATTTGATTTTCTCCAGTTCAGCATGAGCTGGGCCAGGGGTAGGATTCCTCAGCAGCAGCATGAAGCTGAATGCCATGTCAGCCACAGCATCTATTTACTCACTTTACTTTTTATTTATTGCATTGATTTGTTTTCCTTTGTTTTGTTTATCCCTTTGCTTGATAGCTTGTGTCAATCAGGGACATATTGGTGTTATTTTGGAGAGATTATTGATAGAAAAACGGATTCATCTACCATAGGCTACTTTCAGACACAGTTCATTGATGAAAAGTGCTTCCAAAACAGGCCTTTAATGCACCATACTGATTACAGATATGGGCTGCTATATTTGTCAAGGAGATTTTTTTATAGAAAATACTACAGCAAATATAAAATATATTGGCAGAGAACTAATCCTTTCTATTTTACCTGGCAAATTCAGATGACCAAACTGACTACAATCATGAAAACATTTCAATCAGGCTGCCTCAGCAATAGAAATTTCTCACTGCCTTCACATGGCATGCACCTCCCTTGCAATAGTATCCCAGCATCTGACCAAACAAGAACTTTATACATTAGTTTGTTCAATAACAAATATGCATTTGCAGGCAATGCAGCATAAGCATTTTCTGCCTAACCCAGGAAAGCACTTAGCAATTACTTTATTTTAAGGGCATGAACAAGTGTTTTGATTCAGTGGAGGAAAAAACCAACCAGCCAAGCAGGGCTTTGTCCATCATTTAAACTTTGTGTAGGAAGGTTGGCATCACTGGAAAGCAGAGCTATTTGTCTCTCTCCCTGCCCTGACTCTATTGTCAGACACCAAAGAGAGGAGCATTGCAGTCAATCCCATCTCCCTCTCCTCCTATGAAATATCCTGATATTATTTTCACAAATACAACAACAGCAAGAAGAGCTGGTTTTATTATTTTGAATTGATTTTTCTTCAACTTTCAGTCTGCCTGATTTTTGAGATTTTTTAATCACACTGTCATTGTAATAATTCTGTCGTGCTGGATACAGCCTAACAAACCCCACATAACTACAGAAGTGGTAGAGCCTATCCAGTGCAAACTATAAGAAAGCCAGACAAGTCATTTAGCAAACAGTCTCTGTTCCACATAGCAGGATTTTTTTCACAGCTTCCTCCTCTATCAAGCCCACCTACTCATCTCTACACTCAAGTAATTCAAAGATGTTACCAGAATGTCTGCGAGGTTTGAAGAATCTGTGAAATTGTATGGATTATTTAGAAAGCACTGCTCAGAAACACTGTATTATAATGGATTTTTCCAAATAAATTGTCCAGCATTTCCCCTGGAAATCTGCAGAACTAGCAACAGTGGCACAAGAGAAAGGATTTAACACTAAAAGTACTAATGTCAGTGCAAATATGGGCTGTGGAATCTTTGCACTCAATTTGCAAACACTTGGGTGATAGGGGACATAATGACAGTAACAATAAGACTCTACTAAACCCAATAGTGATAAAAAGAAAGAAAGGAAAAAATAAAGGATATGGGATTAGTCCCTAGAAATGCAGGGTTTTTCATAGACTTTATGGGAGGTCAATCCTGCAAAATGCTGTGTATTCCATGGTCCCTATCCAGGAAAGCACTTAGCAAGTACCTTATTTTAAGCATATTATCAGTTGCCTTGATGCAATGGGAAAAAAAAAAAAAAACCAAAAAAAAAAGCCAAACAAGCAAACAGGAGTCTGTCCATCATTCTACTGCTGTACAGTAGTAGTATGGCATCATTAGCAAGTTATCTTTTCACCTGTCTAACTGTAGATTGATTCTGGTTTAAAATCACTCTATTTTATTTAAAGAGTCTGCTTTACTTCATCCTGCAGACCAGAGAGCCTCCTCAATTACATTCTTTTCTCTGAAGTTAGTGCTCCTGCATGTAGATCCTGCAAATCCTACTGCATCATTCCATGAGGGTTTTTGCATAAAATTCACCAAAGTAATAGCATTTTTATAGTTGCATTTCATTGTAATCTAATTTGATTTTCTAGTGCAATGCTCTAGTCATCTATTTGGAAATAACCCCTCCTCATGTCTATATTCTCTGAGGCTACTGTTCTGCTGCATGGAAGGAGAACAGTTATGGACAATTAAAATTACTCTATAGATAAAGGGAAATTATGAAATGTGAAATAAGGTTCAATAACTAAGTGGTTTTTGAGATGACCTCTCTGCATTACAAGAAGGCCTAAAAATACAAAAACCAACAAGAACCTCTCCTTGATATACAGATTATTGACTTTCTTGTTCTTACTTTACCAAATGGTTAGAGGTTATTGGGTTTTGTCCCTTTAAATTACTGCCTTCATTTACCCAAAGTTAAATTTTTATGAGTCAAGGACAACCAAGGCCAATTCATCTCCATCACATTCCCAATCTCTTACATTTTTTATTCTTCAGAGAAACTTTTACAAGGGTCCCAGTTAAATCTGTGTTCTGTGACAGATCAGCTTAATACAGTCTGCCCCTTCTTCTGCTCTGTAGAGGTCACATGCAAACTAAGAAACGTGTTCCAAAGTGGTGCTTTTAGCCAATTTCCCTTCCTTTCTGATCTTGTTTGAGACATCTTACACATTTATTTGTTTAGTTCTTCATCACCTGTACTCTGAGATCACATGGCACTGATCACATAAGAAACTCAAACTGGGATTTATTCCTCTGCATAAAAACAGGAAAAAAAACCCACTAAGCTTTGTTTTAAGCTTGGTGAACTCGCTTAGACAAACTTTTATGTCTCTCAAGGGCCACCACACTCAGACCAAACTGAGAACAAAAGAAGGCAATCCAAAAGAGCATAATAAAACCAGTTCAATGATGAAGTATCTGAGGAGTCAAGAAAATTCACTCAAATAAGACCTCAAAGGCTGGTGATAGTAGGCAGGGGTATTCAGCAATAACAGTAGACTTTCTGACTGGGAAAGGGAGTATCAGAGGACAGAAGTAAAAACAAGTTTTCTTCATTCTTCCTGCAGAGCTCATGAAGAGTTAGTGAGCATGTGGTGTCATACCTGAACACCTTCCAAGACCTCAGATCTAGATTGCTGGGTACCTACACTCCTCCCAAGGTATGTAAAAACCTCCTGGGACACGATGCACAGCAAACAAAGGTACTTGATGTTTGATATGTGGCTAAATATCTATTTTGCTATTTCAGGAATTTAGCTGAAACAGTTCTAGTGTTCTCTGTTCAGAATAACAGCTCTGGCTCTAAGTTTCAGCCAAATATCATCTCTCTACGTCTCACACAGAGATTCAGGCTGTCCCTGGCCAGCCACAAGGAAGAACAAGTACTTTGTACACTCTTGGCCAGTTACAAAGAGGCCCCTTTGCGCAGTTGCAGGCTCTAGAGCCCAGCTCCTCTCTGGGTGACCAGTTCACCCTTTGTCAGGAGTCACAACAGCATTTCACCTCCACGTCCCTTCAGAGACAAATTTGAAACACGATGTGAACTGCAATTCTATTTCATTTTCATAACCTGGGCAAATGCTTTGGGATAAAGTACCTAACTGCAACTTTAACGTGTGAATTTGGACTCATAGGTCATCTAAGGGTTTTAATGGACCAGCCTCACACACACTTATGTGAACATACAGAGAGGAGCCTATTTATGCACACTCTGGCAGGTTTTTAGAAAAGAGTACAAATCAGTTAAATTCACACACTCACCCTTGGGATCAGATGGTGGAAAATGAGGCTGAATCCCTCCATTCAGTTCTAAGAAAGTTAACAAAGTACAAATCTCAGAATAAAAGTAAAAGGAAAAATAATTAACTTCTTTGGGTTTTTAGCTCATTACCGCTACAGTTAAATTAGCCTGTCATTACCTATGAAGTTTTTTTCCTCACCAATTCCTACTGCCTGTGTCCAAAAATTATTCATAAATCTTATCCCTACATTTCTTTCTTGCACTCCACATGGACAATTGCAATGCTTTCTCAGCAGGTCTACCAGCAAAGCCGATTAGGAGACTCCAAGCAATTCAAAATCCAGCTGCAAGACACACTGCTAGAAAGAAAGGAATATTTCTCAACTGTAACCCCAGCATAAATCTTTCAAACAGGCTTTTAGTGCGCACTTGGAAACATACCACTTTGCACAGAACACAAAAAGGTACCTAAATTACCTCACTAAGTTGCTCATCATGTACTTCATTCACTCCTTTGGTAATATGGAAAATAAGACGTCAAACAGTCTGTTTCACCGACACAGTATGCCATTATAATCTGAATTATCACAGAGCCCCACTTCAATACGTTGCTCAGAATAAACTGACCCAGAGCGTTTACTCTTTGACGGGGCCAATAATATCTTTAGAGTAGAGCAGAGAGACAAACACAGAACTTCTCTTATCCTTATGCAAAGAAATAGGCAACAGCAAGAGAATCCCCCAGTTATCCCCATTCAGGTCAGGCAAGCAGCGGTGCTGTTGACTGTTACGAATAAGAAGCTTGACTAGGCCAATATTCAAGCAACAATCAATTAATTAATTAATTATGGTAAAGTATGAGCAAAACAGCGCTGGGTACAGTCGAGGCAGTTTTCCCTCCAACTGCACACTGGGAGGGAGATATTTGGGCTTACAGGTATTTATAGGGGTACTCAGAAGCTTTCTCAGCAGTTTCTATTTCTACTTGTTTTTATCACAATTCTATACACTACTGTGATCTAGTTTTTCTCAGAATGTGTCCCAAAAAAAGGAGACCCCCAGATGGTGGTGGCTGCCTCCGAGATGTTGGTCCAGTTTCCGCAAGAACAATGATGAATCCCACCTGGTGAAGTCCAGCTCCCCAGATGTGGGTCCCCCTTGTTATTACAAGGGCTATCAGTGATGTCCAGCTTCCCTTGAAGTTGCATATTCTTCAGAGGATGTCCCTTTTCCTTTCGCAAGCTGTTTTTCTCAGTTTTGTTAAGGAGTGAGATAAGCACATTTCCTTTCTATACATTCCAAAGCTATAGTTTCAAGGATACAATCAATATTCCAAAGTTATACCTAAAAAGGTTACCGTTACAGCACTCTTTAAGGCCTGACTACAAGCAAAGAGCAACATCCTGAATGCTGTAATTCAAATGCTCCTAAATCAATCCAGGTTAATTGCAAACACAGGCTAGGTTCAGAGGCCTTCTTCCACGCTTTACTTTCCTCAGTTATTATTAGAATTTTCAGTCATCCCATGGTTGGTGTCCACACATATCTCAACCACAAATACACACATTTCCTTTCTCTGCCAGACACAAAACACAGCTTTGACTGCTCCCTCAGGAGCAGACAGACCAGGGGAGGGAGAGCAGCAGAGGGCTTTGGGGGAGGCGTCAGGGAGCCCTCCAGGCAGCACTGGAGCTCCCAGCGTGTGCCCCAGCTGCGGGCTGAGACACGGCAGGGCTCACACCGCAGGGTACGTGCCTGTGCCTGCCCACACACTGTCTACAGCTGCCAGACAACAGGAAGTGCTCCTCAGCAAGGGAGATGCACAACATCAGCGTTGGACTGACTCCTTACCTTTCCTGTGATGCTATGAAACAGACTAATGGCTAATGGCTTTTAAACAAACGCACGTGCATCTGACACGACAGAGCAAACCAATTAGAGAGGGGACTGGATAAGACATCCCTGTACATCTGCTGTACTTTTCAGACTCTCTAACATTTTCTGCAGCAGAAGCTGTAGTTACAGGGTAAAGTTTATTTCTAAGAAAGGAGAATCTGCATTTCAATATGCAGAAATTAAGATTATCGGGAAAATGAAAATACTTAACATACTAAATTTTGTTATTCCTTATTTGGCATCCAAGATTACATTAAAGTTGATTTTACCATTACTTTCACCTGCACAATGACTTTCTGATCTTTTATCCTCAGCCTTCCTCCAAGTCCCCTCCAAAAGTTGAAAATTATTATTTTTCAATGTCTCATTATTCTAAACTCAGTCAGCTCGTGTTAAGATACCAGAATGATTACACTGCTATCATCTTTCTGTAAGGAAGAGATAATTTTTTACTAAAATTTGACTGTAATTTATTCATGTCTGGCATTAAGGTACTGAGTAATGGAGTCTAATTTCTCAAAAAAATAACATGAATAATATTACAATAATTCATTAAAAGTATTATTTACTAAAGTTCAATTTTGAATATATTTACATTATTATTAATTCGATATTCCAAGGGGTTTTTTTTCATGTGGCTATTTGACATTTTTCAGTTCAGTTACACAACCTCCTGCTTCCTCTTTTCAGTTATTAGAGCAGAGGATAAGAAGATTCCTCCTGACACCCATTCATTCCCATCCTTGGTAAAGCTGCAGAGGACACCGTGACAATGAGGACACACGCAGGCACATTTCGTTGACATTTGTGTATTTGTGAAAAAGTTATCTGTAAGAGTAAAGCACAAGAAAGGAAGCACCCTCCTCACATTTTAGTGACCACCAGTTTAAGTGAAAATACATCTTATTCCTGCAGATTCCCAAAAGGCCAACCGAGAAAACATATACAGATTCTCCCACTACTGCTGGGAATTCCTCAAAAATTCCTGAGTGTCCAGATCCCTGCTGCTGGTGGGATCCATGCTCCATATGTAGATGTTTATTTATACACATCCATGTTTTGCAGTACATGGGAACGGGCTGCCTGTTTTTGGGTGAGTACGGTGTTTTCTGCCTGTTTTGACCAGTGTGGCTGTGCATGCCCTTGTAAATGTACTCGTATATATAAATGCATGCACGTGTGACCTAGTGGTAACACAGCCTCACTGCTGGCTGGACCTGGGAACATGGAGCTGCAACAGCCTTGACTTTTTTGGGCTACCGTTTCTGGCAACTTCTGACAACCATCCCTGACACAAATCTAGCTACTCAAAACACTATCAGGCACTACACAAAGTGAATTAAATGAGTTTAATATATCTGTAGCTGTAACTACGTTACAATATATGATGATACAAGAATTTTAAGACTTGCAGACTAACAAACAGCTGGAAAGGGACACAAGCTTTTGGGCATGTGGTTCTGCCATTACATGTCCTTGTAATTCTTAATAAAACAATCATATCTGTGCAGAAAACCTGTTTCTCCAGGTAATACATACCAGAAACACATAAAGCTGTCAATGTGACACAGAAACTAATTGCATTCGGGGACCAGTATTACTGCTGACGACAACAGCAACAGAGAGGCTTAGGAAGGCTAAGCACAGAGAACAGATTTTCTGCAGGAAAGCCAAAGGAACCAAGTATCCATGTGGTCTGGAAGCATTTTGTGAAATGACAATAAATCCTCATTAACAATCACTAAATCTAAAAATGGTTGCAAGTCCTAAGATTAATCTAAACTGCCAGGGTCTTTCAACTGTGCAGATACTTCCTTTCCTCTCAGCTAACCCCACAAAAAACAATCTGGGTTGCCAGAACTTTAACTTTGCTGTTATATGACTAACATCCCAAGGTGTATTGCAGCAGGTGGGATCACATGAAAAGTACAGAAGTCCCTAGTCTCTCTTCTGATTCCAGGTGCTTTTATTTCCCCGGCTGCGCACCGTTGCCTTCCCAGGGGCGGTGTCCATCGGGATGCTCCCTCGAGAGCAGGGCTTGTGCAGCAGTACTGCACCCCTGAGCAGAGCTGATTCGTGGGGTTGTACTGAGATCACAGCCTCTCCTCACAGAAATGAAAAGGCCACTTGCTGCTCGGGGCAAGGAAAGGAGCAGCTGATAAGGCAAGGCAAATGAACCTCAAACCAGCAAAGAGTTAACTTTCTTTCTCAGATTATTGGGTAAGAACCCACCAGCTTCCACAAATACCCTGAGGTATTGGGAACACCAGAGTCTTTGGAGATGTTGAGATCTTTGAATACAGTTCAGGGAGGTTATATGAAATTGATCACCGAATTGTTTCATTATTCATAATTTACATTATAACTATTCCTCTTGGTTTTACTTTCTCCAGAAATCATTCTGCATTTTGCCCATTAAAACATGTAACCCATTAGATGTACCTAAAATAGTGCCTGAATATTTCTGTGCTCCAAAGTATATTGAAGTACCATAAACCATGTCTTCAATTTCTTCTGAACTAGTGAATTTCCCTTTACTTCTTTGAAGTTCACAAACTTATATCAGTCAAAGGAGGGATGCCCTGGTTAAAATGCATTTACATTGATGAATATGACACAATCACTGACAAAAGTAAAGTACTCATCACCTTAAACTAAGGTGAACCTCACTGCTATCTTTTACACCTGACTTCAAAGGGTTGCTTTGTTTTGTTTGAAATCTGACTGCACTTCAGAGACATTGATTAAATGATCCAACATCACTTTTACAGGTAAGCCCACATTAACCTGACCTATTGGTAATCTCAACTTAAAAGTGAAAGTACCAGTTATGCTCAGAAATTATTTGCAATTCAGGCTCAAAATTTGCCTCCTGCTAAAAATGAAAAAGAAAAGCATCATTTTCTATCCTTGCCCTAAACTCCATCTAGTTTTAACATTTTTTTCTCAAAGCATCAGCTCTAGCATTATGTGATACTACAATAATCAAATTTCACCTTAGCTTTTTCTTGAACAACAACAACAAAAAGTACTTTCCTCTCTGAATCTCATAGTGCCCTCTAAACATCCAACTGAAGGAAACATAGGCTAGGTTTTACCCTACTCAGGAAAATAGCTTAGCTGGAAAGAGAAGAGAGATCCCCTTTTTGCTCCTATTTCTCTTCCTCATCCAAAAATAAGGCCACAAAGCTCAAACAATATTAGATACTAGCAGATCCATAAGGAGAAATCCTCACCCCAAAAGAAGTTCAGAGATTACACCTTATTAAACGTAGGAGGATCAACACAGAACAAGGCTATAGGAAAACAGATTGGAAATACCACCATTGCCCAGTCTACAACCTGAAAAATACAAGTCCCTAACTCTCATGATTGCCCCAAAAAGCTCACAAATTAAGAACCCGGGGGCTTGCAAACCTGACATGGGCCCCAAATGTTTTATTTGTGTAATCTTATGACCACAACATGAAAAACAATAATTTCTAACACTTCAGCTTGTATTTGGTTTCTGGAATCAGTTATATGAGTTTTCATACAGTTGTGTAACCACAAATAAAATCTGTTCTGAAGGCTCTGAATGTTTTCCTTGGGAGGATGCTAATGACACTGCTGAAATGAGTTCCTCTGGATGCTATGAGCTTTGCAAAAGCCTCTAACCATATTATCTGGCAGAGCTTTTATTGTGATAACAGATCATAATTCTTTTCTGCTTTGCAGAATACTGAGTAAAAAAATGTAAAACTGCTATATATTCTGTAAAAAACGGGTGGAAAATGGAAATATATTCTAAGGAAAGTTGCTTTCATGATATTGTAGAAAGTAAGAGAGTCAGTGAATGAATATTTTTCCACTAATGCATTTCAGGATATATTTTTTTGTTGGAAATGAGAAGGAAAAAATAAATCTAATATCTTTTTTTTCTGGCATCAAGGCTGGGGGTTCTTTTGTGTCTTTATCTTCTATCTGAATTTTGTTACAACTTTCATTCCCAGACAGGAACTGCATTTGCACATGCACAGGAGTAGCTATTTGGTTTGCTTTCTCTTAGTACAAACAGAGTAAATACAGAAGAGGAAATCCCACTCTAATGAACACTTGTCTTAAGTGATTTTAAAAATTATTTTTACGGTTACAGGGTAATAAGTGCTCAGAAATACTTCTGGCTTCTTTTCATTACAATTGTTTCTTCATTACCCTTCCTACCCTTTCTTACAGCAGGGACCCAGATATCAAAAGGAGGAAGATGGTTTATGGTCTTAGAGCCAGGTTTTTCAAAATTGGGTGCCATATTTAGGCACCTATATATAAATGGCCTGGTTTTCAAAAGAACTGAGCACTCATCAGTTCCCATTGATTTCAATAGGACCTAGAATTGATCACACCTCTGCAAATCAGGCCACTTCTATTTAGGCCCAGGCATTTGAAAATACCAGAACCACTTTGAGCACCCGGTTTAAAAGCAACAGCAATACGTTCTGCCATAGAGTTTTTCGATAAACATTGTAATCTCTAAACGAATTCACAACAGCACTAGAGTTTAAACAGAGGCATCTAAGCTGTGACACCTCTTATTGCCCAAATGGAGTCGGTGAGAATTTTGCTTCTGAACAGCTATTCTTCAGAGCTCTTCAAAAAACTTTTCCATTTGTAAATAAAGTGGATCTGAATAATCTCATATATTCATTTTCTTTCCCAACTAAAATAACCCAGTTCTCAGTTTCCATTTCACTAGCTGCCTGCTGTGACACTAAAAATTATGTTAGTTATGTAACAACATGCTCTTTGTAGCTGCAGAATAAGAGAATAGTGACAGGGACTGGGACAGAGAAGTCCCCATGATATTTCAGCTTTAGCTGCCTAATGACAGCAGGTTGCAAATGCACTTTGCTGAGCTGGAAGGCATTTGCTCCTTTATCTGACAGAACTAGACAGCTTCAAGAAAAAAATGGGTATAAATGGCATAAACAAGAGGCATGAACTTAATTTTTAAACATTGTATTTGCTGGATATTAAGAGACCACACACAAATGAATTTAATAGGCAATTTCAGGGACAGAGAAGCAAAAAGAGCAACATTTGTCATTATCATTTCACAGAAAATGTCAGATAGTCCTTAAAAAACATAAAAATGAAATATGGTGATGCATACTGCTCTCCTTAAATTTTCTATTCCTTTAAAGGTGCTCTTTTACAAACCTCAGTAAAAGGGACAAAGACCTCCGCAGCAGCCTTGACTCGGGCACAATGAAATCACAGAATGCTGAGCTGTGCTATGCAAATACAGAAGCCTACATCTGGAAGCAACACGTTTGTGATACTGCACCCAACCTCATACATCCTTGTCAGGATACCTGATAAAAGCTGCACAACCTCAAAGCAACACAGAGAGGCAAGGGCTGGGTGGGGAGGAGGAAGGAGAAGAGTGGTGGAAAATCCAAGTAACTGAAATAATACCAGGCTGCTCCCAGGGCTGCTCCCAGGAGAGTCTCAGCCCCAGTGCCCAGGCATGAAAACCACCAAGCTGAGTCAACACTGCCACTGCTTTTGACTGAAAGGGGTGACTGCCAGGGGGGACATGGGACCATCCATGGGATGCAGAGGAAAAGCCAGCTCAGAAACCTCTGCATCACTGTCCTCAGCAAATCTATTCCCAACATGACTCTGCAATTTGATAGCCTTGCAATCAGGATAGGTGAGATGGGTATGAAAATAGTTGCCAGTGACAAGCTCACAGCAAGCACTTTAACATGTAGGTTTGTAAATACAAACTCTCTCAGCACAGAAATTACCAACCACTGCCTTTAGCTCCTCAGGCACCACCTCTAATCCCTAGCAATGGAACATTCTGCATTCTCTCCTTTGTTCTTCAGAGACTCTGATGGGTATCCTTCATCACTGCTCTCTCCCCACTTCAGAGATGTGCTGGCACCAAACCTCTTCTTTCTCCCTGACTATAAGGCATTCATATTGAGGTGCATTCTCTTTTTGACAGTTATATATGTATATTTTTTTTTTTTGTAACATTTGTTCTTCTTACCATGAGCTCATGTATTGCCTTTGCAATAAACAAGCCTTATAAACTGAGGTAAAGGACAGGGCTCAGGAATGAGGCTGTTTTGTTTCAAGCTGGCAGCTAGCATGGACACTGCAGCTCCTTCATGGGAGTGTTCTGGGATGCACATCACTAAGGTGACAGAGAAGCAGCAACAGGAAAATGTTGTCTTCTGACCCTGGAACATTGATTTGGAAGTTTACATTAAGAACACAGAAAGATATTATACCTCAATGATGCATTAAAGAAGCGGCTAAAAGCTGGATGCAGCTTCATTGTGAATGAATGGGAGAGAAAAACAGGCATCTGTGCTGGTAAATTGATCTGCTCCTGTTCACTGAATTCATGCTGTAATGGGCACTTCTAAAAAGGGCAAGGGAGATTCTGCAACCTGAGACCCTACTGCTGCTTGTAATGCTGTAATTTCTTATTCTAAGTTAAAGTGTGCCAGGGATACTTTCTCTCTGTTATAGGGAAAGAGATTTCACTGAGATGCAGAACATGATGTACATAAGCACAAAAAGCTGAAGTGCAAAAAATTTAAGCAGTAAGAGTGTTGGGGAAGCTGTAGCCTGGTTCCACTTTGAGGCAAGACTGAAATACAAACTGCTGAGACAGCTTGTTGACTTCCACCAGAGCAGAAGTAAATGTCCATGAACATGAACATACAGAAACCTTTCCAGAAGAGTACAAAACATATATATCCTTGCATCGTGCCACCAAACAAACAAACAAACAAACAAACAAAATAGTATCTTCCAGAAGCTTGAGACAAAACAGTGAATCCATCCAGGCTAACAGCTATTAGGGGATGGGGGGAATTTAGGATTTTTTGCATTTTTTATGGAGAACGTATAGCTCATGTAAATTCTGTTTTTCTTTCTTACCTACTTTTAGTTACAAATATTCCCTTGTTAGACCTAATTGACAGCACTTTCACATGCTCTTAGAAAAGGGCTGTGGCATCATGTTTCTATTTTGAGACTCTGTTGCACTTTTGACTTGCACAAATTGCTGTCTTTGTGATTGTCTACTTATAAATAATTTCTGTGTTATTGCATATATACAGTGAGAAAGTCTAGATCACATTATTCTAATCTCCCAAGTCTAAGGAGGAAAAATGTAATAATTAAACAAGATGCTGATCTTGATGTTCTGAAAGAAATGTGGTTCATAAATAATGAGATTAAAAAAAATTACAGATGATGCAACTATTTACAACTGAGGCTGATACCAACAAGATATGCATCTATCAAAACTGATTTCTTTAGACCCTCTGATCAGTTCCTAGCTATCTGAAATTTTTATTCAATGCCTGGCCTTTTTTTTCGTATCATGTACATATTTAGCATTATTATAAATGTATCACTCACTTTATAGCTTCTTTTGATGTGAATGTTTTCTGACCAGGATAAGAAAAAAAAATATGCCAGAAAGAGTTATTACGAATGCATTGAACCCTGAACATAATGATTTTTATATAAGTAAAAAACTTGAAGGGAAGAAATACACAGCTACAGAGACAAGCTATGAACTAAAGACTTCTCAACACTCGAGGCTTCCCTTCCTTTCCTGTACTGGGCTGTACGATGGAAGTAGAGGGCTTTTTTACAAAAATTACAGAAATTCCTTCTGGTTTGTTTTTCTTTCAAGACAATGAGTAGGCACTGCCACAAAATGAACTGGGGCAATGATTGGGTTACAAAAATAACAATAAAAAGTCTGTTTTGGTTTTGAGCTTAGATCTTCTCCCTGATCTGCTTTACAGGGTAGACCTGACAAACACCCACACTAGTGCAAACAAAGAGGTGAATTCAGATAAAAGAGGTCAAGACAGGCACTTCAGCTTTTCTGACAAAGCATATTTATCCTCTGAACTACTGTCTGAGCTACAGCTTTTGAGAAAAAAGTCCTTCCATAATGTAGTGGTATAGCCTGTGCTCTTTGTCTGCTGTAAGGACTGTTAATTCCCTAATGCTGGATTAAAATGACTGATCAGTTTTATGTCACAATGAAGTTTTACAAGTGAAGGTTTTATGTTTTTATTCAAGTTTCTGATAAATATAAGAAAGGGAATTGGGCAATGAGCAGATTCTTCCAATAAGTTGTTAATTTCTGAGTTATATTAGTTTTCTGTTTCTTAATTTGCAGTTTGTAGTCAGCATGTTTAGGCCTATTAAACTTGGTCTCCTTAGCCCTTTTCATCTGTTCCTAGCTACCTGACTTGACAGGTATTATTCAATGCCTTTAGGGTTTTTATTTCTGTACTTACTAGAAACACTAGTGTATGTATCACTGATTTTCTATCTTTTGTATCTTCTTTTCATCTGGCTGGTTTCTGATCAATTCAGGCTTGAATAAATATGGATCTATACAATTTGGACAATCAGGAGAGTGTCCTTGAGCAGTTTTTTATATTTGAAGACAATTTAACTTCAATGCATAGTCCTGCTCAGTGTAGTTAGAGCATTTTGGAATGCCAGTCTCAGACAGATCTAAATTCTGAATATCTCATTTGCATATGGAAAATATAGCTAAATGATAATCAGCACAACCTGCACAGTTACTGAATGGTTTTCAACTTCTGTAATTCACTGCTCTGAACAACATCCAATTCTGGATTTGAGCTTTTCACACAGGACTTTCTAGTCTCAAACAAGTTATTCTAACTTCTGAAAAGCTCTGAGAATGTTTTCTTTGGTTTTGAATTAATCAGAGAACTGCTGAGGTGGGATGGCGCCTCTGGAGATCACTGAGCTCGCCCCTTGCTCAAAGCTGAGTCATCTACATGAAGTTGCTCAGAGCTGTTTTTCTGTAATTTTTTTTGTATCTTCAAGGATGAAAAGGCCATTGCCTTTCTGGGCAATCTAAAGATACTAAAAGTCACTAACTAATTACAGAACCTGGGATTGCTAGCTTGCTGCATTATGAATCTCTGCAACACCCAAAGTGTAGAACTCAGGAAAAAAAAATAAAATTATAAAAATTTTAGTGCTATGGACCCTTCATTCCTTGCATGGAATTGCAGTCCAGCCAACATCAACCCAGGTGAGATGGATCCCAACCAAAGCAAAAGTCTGACGGAGAATACAAAGGCAAGGTGCTGCTCCTCTGAGTTTATGAACTGCCATTCCCAACCACAGCTGTGCAAAATAACTCAAAGCTATCTGCTCAGTTCGACAGGTGATAATCTTTGGAACATAACGTGGAACTGCTACTGACATTGTAAGACTAAAGCTGTACATTCTGGTGCTGAACTTGATTAGTGAAGGTGTTTGAGTTTAATGCTTTGTACCCTCAATTGCCCGGAACAGGTAGTAATGAAATATGTCTTTCCTACAAGGCTTCAAATGTAATTTTTTATTTTCCATTAAAACAAGAAATTGAAATCTCCCTCCTTAAAAGTGTAACAAGGCCTCCTATTTTTTGTTAAAGTAATATCAAAATTTATACTTTTACTTTCAAAATGAGGAAACATTAAGCCTGATTGCTAAAGGACACTCCTTTTCCTCTGATGGCATAATTCTTTGCCATAATGTACATTATTGACAATTATATTTTCATTCAGTAACTCAAAGATTATTAGGAAAGTTGGCCACTACAGATTTAAGCTGTAACAAAAGTCTCTTCGGGCTTACGCTGAAAAGCTTGCTAACAGCTGTTTGTCTTGTAGATTTCAAATGGAAAACAAATCACAAAGCAGCCAATATTTAATGAGGAGAGTTGAGAGTTGTCTTTTCCCTATGCTTTTTCCCAAATCTGATACTAGTCAAGTGACAGTGTATAAAACCATAAAGAAGGTGACGTTGCTAGAAGGCAGACTGCAAGGGAAAAAAGTGATTACCAAATCAAATAAGGAGACATTCATTATGAGTTTAATTCCCCTTTCTTTGACATTTCCTCCTCAATTTAATTAGTCACTCCTGAGGCTCACAGTCTTAGCAGTCTTCCTATGCAAAAGAAAACTTGCTTGCCAAGGAAAGTAAGTCCAAAACTGTCCCAACTCTGCGTCAATGAGACGAGAGTCTATAAATAACCCCCACAAAATCTACCACATTCTCAGCCTGCAAAGTCAAATTATTAAACCTGACATGTCCATTACATCCAGATGCGGCACAATTCCTCTCCTCTCTCTGAAATCTGCTACTGTACCTTGCAGACAACAGAAGCAGTGCAGCTGTGGACAGGTAGTGCTCCCCACGAGAGACTCAAGGGCATGGCTGGTTGATGCCAAGCTGAGGATAAGCTGGCAGTGGGCACTTCAATCCAAGGAAGCCAACCTGGCTTTGACGGATCCTGGGCTGCCCGCAGAGCAGAGTGACCAGCAGGCAGGGGAGGGGATTCTGCCTGTCTGCTCTGCCCTCCTGAGATCCCACCTGGAGCACTGCATCCAGCTCTGCGGTCCTCAGCACCAGGAGGACTCGGACCTGCTGAAGAAAGTCCAGAAGAGGGCTATGAAGATGAACAGAGGGCAGGAGCACCTCTGCTATGGAAACAGACTGAGAGAGTTGGGGGCTCAGCCTGGAGAAGAGAAGGCTCCTGGGACAACTTACAGAACCTCCCAGTGACTAAATCAGGCCTAAAAGAAAGCTGAAGTACTTTTTAAAAACCTGTGCAGTAACTGGATAAGGGGTAATGGCTTCACACTGAAGAGGAGAGATTTAGACTAGGTACTAGGGATAAATTCCTTGCTGGGAGGGTGGGGAGGTACAGGAATAAGCTGCCCAGAGTTGTTGTGGACGTCCCATCCCTGGAAGCATCCAAGGCCAGGCTGAATGGGGCTTTGAGCACCTGGGTCTAGTTGAAGGTGTTCCTGTTCAAGGCAGGGGACTGGAACTAGATGATCTTCCAACCTAAACCATTCCAGAAGTCTATACTATCAGCTCTGCTTCTAGAAGAACACAAAACTTTTTAATTTGAAGTTTAAATTTAAATATATTAATAATAAAAACATGGTACTTCAGTGGCTTACTGCTTGTCAGTAGATGATGATAAAGAGAAGACTAGTGAAGTTAATCAAGTTAAGGGCCTGATTCTGCAGACCTGCTCTTGAAGAACCTTTGCATTAAAATTCAAAAAAAAATCATTGTTAGTCTAACAGTTCCTGACTTTTTAACTCTCCTATCCTAACAGGATACCCAGGAAGTGTCTCATTTTTAGTGTATCAATTTCTATAGAGATTACAAAAACCTTCAAGAATACTAGTCTCAGACTAATCAAAAAAAATCTAACCACAACCTTTTTTTTTTTTCTCAAGCAAAGTACTGTGATCTCTGAGGGACATAACTCCTGAATTTTCAACTCCTGGCAATACTTTTGTAATTTGAGCCATGCAGTCATATTGGCTTTCATGAGATACTTTCATAATTTATAAAAGGATTTATAAACTCAACCTATGATGACATTTCTCTAAAACAGAGATAGAGAAATATGAGCCAGTTATTATTTCCTTGCAAGTTCTCACTTTTACGCAAGGTAACCAGATGTAAAATTTTGTTGCTGCTTCTAAAATCAAGATGCTGCTTTGCTTCCATTGATATATTCAGCTGTCCTGTCTGTTCAATTTTATGTGCAATATTTTTTCAATGAAGTTTTAGTTCTGTTCAGTAGTTTATAACTGTAGCTGTGTCACCTGTCTTTTTGTAATGCATTCTTCCATGCTCCACACTTAAAAATATGCTGCTGCTTTCTTTCTGCTTTCCCTCCATGTTGTATAACAAAACAGTAAGCAGAAACAGCAGTGAACAAATAAGGACTTATTCTAAAACAGAATTATATTCTCTTTTTGTGTTGACCTTAGAGGAACAAGAGAAATACTCAATTTTCTCTTTCCTGACTGAAAAAGAACAGACTATTATATCTGATGACAAACCAATAATGAAAGAGTCTGCAGCAGTAATTGATCTTTCCACTTTACTTCTCCATATGGCTATGTCCTAAGTATCAAAAAGCTTCCAAGTGTTTTGTAACAACCTCTCCATTGAACAGTTCATTATTTCTGTAAGGAAGCAAAAAAATAATAAAAAAAATCAGCTAACTCTCCCTTACTCCAGTCTTTTCAAAGTGCACAGAATACTTGCAGTTACAGTTACACATTCCTCTTGGTATGATTGTCTATCATGGATGCTGATGCTGTAGGCATTTACAGCAGTTTACTAAGAAAACAGTCTATGACTTCAGGCATTTCCCTAGAACTCCATTATCTCATGACCCAGTTAGCTATTTTTCTCTGGATCTGCTCTTAAATTGTTCGCTTGACTCCTCACTCATGAAACTTACTTGTCTCTCTGCAGGAAAAGTCTACTAGCTCAAGAGTCTTATGTCTCACACCAGTCTCGCACCTAGAGATCACTCAGAACATTAGCACTAAGAGGAGTCTCCTAAGAACAAATCCTTTTTGACTATGTGGATTCATGACAAATTTAAAATCAGGTATGATGTCCACATCATCCCCCTTCTCCAGCCACAAGGCAAAAGTTCAGTGGTAGGCAAGGAATTCTGTATTCCCACCAAGTACTTTGTTTACCCCACAAGCACCACAATCATTCTGGAAAGAAGCATAGGTTCAACATGGTTTTTTTACTGCTATTTTGCTATCCAGAACGAGGCAGAAGGAGAAGCCATCAATATTTTTGCGATTTGCCTCTGTTAATAATTCTGATGTGCAATTTTTTTAATTTAAAGACCAGAATTTAATGCAAACAGTACTCCATAGCATTGTTCATCTTGATTTGCTTTTTAATAGTTTACAAATGTCAGCAGAAAGAACAAAGCACAGATACAGAAATCACTCTCCTTCCTTGGCATCATCCTTAAAGTAGCTGAGCTGGTCCCAAGTATTTGTAAACAAAAATATTTCTCTTTATGCACAAACTATATAGAGCATAGTTCAATTAATTTACCGTTTCAGAACCCTAGCTGATTTTAGGAGGAATTCCTTTTTCAACAGTACATACTGAAAAAATCCTCTGTATTTCACCTATACTGACAAATGACTTTGAGAATATGTTCATCCAAATGGTTACCAGCGTGTACAGGGGGGAAAAAAAAATAATCTGGTATTGAAGGAGCAATGACTTGCTTTATAAGCTGACCTTGACATGCTGTCCGCCTTTCTGTGAACAAAGTAGTGAAAAAATGATGTTTACATAATTATGCTAACTTTACACACACAGAAGTAACTGTACTGTTCTATAGCATAAAAAAAGAAACTTTGGATTTCTTAAGCAGTCAGATCCTTTTGGCAGTGAGCAGATGCTTTGGACTGAAATTCAAGTTTAAAACTTCCAATGTCCTTTAATCTTCCATGGTTTTATTGTCTGTGTTGCTCACCTTCTCCAGGAGGCAGGCTGACCTAAAATCCCAGGTCTGGAAAGGCTTTACTATAGTGTACAGGTCAGCACACAGCTTAGCCAGACATAAAACCACACTTCTGGCCCTTGTCTCAGGAAAAAAGGTTTGGAGCTCTCTTCTATTCTACCAACTGCATCTCTTCTGCTCTTCACTGCTCTACAGATATTGGGCTATAATAATAATCTTTGGCTCTTTTTTTTTTTTTTTGCTTTTGTCTTCTTTTCTTCTTTGTGCTTTATCCCTTCCTACAGAAGTTGGCTAGTATATCACAGTGACAGAAGGCAGAATGGTCAGGCCATGTAGCCTTGAAGAGAGAAAATCCAGTTACAGCCAACTGATGGAATTAGTTTTTAGCAGTTTTCAGCAAAATTTATGATGCTGCTCAGTCTTCAGAAATATTTGTCTTTATCTTCTTTTTCTAGTTTTGATTTGCATATTTCAAAGTCAGATAGACCTAAAGAGTTTTCCAATTTGTCAATCCCTGACATTATTTCATTATTTCTCGGTGTAGCTAAGTATTACTGCTGTGATGACAAGAAAAATCATCAACAGTAACATACAACAGTGAAAAATTTGTCTGATAAGGAATTTCACAACCTCAGGAATATGAATTACAAACCAGACCCTTGAGACACAATCTTCTGTTGCCCTTACCACTCCCTTTTCCCTTTTAACAATCAGGTTTTTTGTTCAGTTTTGGTATACATTTCTTTCACTCTCACTTTTCAAATTCTACCAGCCTCATTTAGCTAACTTCATTGTCCTCTACCAATACTAGGTTTGTTTCAAAGTTAGCCAAAATAACTTGTGGAGTGATTAAGAGGCCTTTGCATTTTTCAAACTTCTCATCAAAGTGGCTACACTTAGAGCTCATTTTTTGTGTTCTGTGAGATAAAAATAGTGTGGTTCACTCTGGATTGAAGAAGTGATCAGGAAATTCCTGATCTTAAAGTATTTGTATTTGAAAAACCTAAAAAAAAGTTTAGACTGCTCAGAATTTTGTTTGCTTGAGGCAGGAGGAAGACAGTACACAAGAAGCCCAAATTCAACATTTGGGGGTTTATACATTAAACTGTATAGAAGCCAAAAAATTAAAACCAAACAAACTGAGCCCCAAACAAAAACCAAACTCTCAGGCAAAAGATACCTATCATAACACGTCAACAGCAAATTTCAGCTAAAAGTTATCTGTCATGATACCTCACCAGCGCAGATTTAGCATTCTCTGGCAGTAATTTGTTTTGGAATGCATTTCAACAACAACTGAAATAATGTATAATTCAGTCATGAAACCGTCTTTATCATCAAAATATTGAGTGATTTTATTCTCACTAAAGCACTCAAGTAAGAGAAAGGGCATACTAGTAATTTATGACCCCTACAATACTCTTTAAAGATTATTATTTGATATCACTTAAGGCTTTGGAAATGCCTCGCAATTACCTTCCTATCAATTACCAAGATATTGGTAAATCACCAAACCAATATCTTGTTGCCACATATCTACTGCACTCAGAAAAGATTCTAGATATGTCATCTTACAGAGCTTGAGAATCTTGAATGCTAGCCTAAAACAAGATTTAAATTGGTCAGCTGGATCAAAAAGATCCATCTTGATTCCTGTTGCTTCAAAGCTTCATATTTTTAGGTAGTCTAAAGTAAGGACTTGAACTTGAGTGACAAGGATTATTTCCATTTTTTTTCTTCAGGGCATGCATAATTTCTAATTTTTGTATAAAATTTATATTAGCAAACTGTGAAAGGATGTGAATGACAAGAAACTCTGTGATACCATGCAACTGCTCTTCCATTGCAGAGCAGGAGAAAGTGCTGTTTTCACTCACCCTCCTGTGACCCGAGTACCAAAATGTTTCCTTCACTTTTCTACCTTCTAGAGAAGAAAGCTAAAAAGTATAGATGATTCACACAAAAATAAAATGAGCAAATATGGGAGGAGGTGATGGTGTTTTTAAGTCAGAAAATATTTGAGCTATTTCACTATCTTTTCTATCTTGATTTCTTACCTTTGAGGTTCTGAGTAATATATGATATAAAATTTCCTTAATCTTGTTTGAGTAAATTCTTAATCTGTAAATTTATGCTGTCAAATGCTGCTTGTTTAACTTACCTTTTCAATCTTGAATTACATTCTGACCCCACTGAAATCATTATCGAAGTCACTTGCAACATCTGTGGAGCTGTGATTTTATTCTTCATGTTTAGTTGTTACTGCTAAATTAGTACATTTGTTTGCATATTAAGCCGCATTAAATCTAGGAAGCGTATGTTTCATTTGTGGGACAACTTCACATCTTCAGCAGCAAGCTGCTGCTCTTATTTTCACTTTTTTAACTAAAAAGGTTGGACCTAAACAAAGCCAATTGTATGCTTAAGCTGTACATGTCTCAGCCTGACAGGATCAGGGCCTAAAATCCTGGCAGTCTCGACCATGAAACACATTAAGCTGTCAAAATTTCCTTGTATTATCTAATTTTGACAGATCTCACAAAATAAATCCAAACAAATACCTGGCATCAGGAAGAAGTATGAATATTATTTTTGCAAAAACTCATTATAGTATTGCTAGATAATGGATTTTGACATTGAGCTGGCATTTTTTCCAAGCACTGTCTGCTCAAGACATTTCAATAAATAGTGCTTAAAATGAAAATACATGTATCGATTGACAAATGTATTTCAATTAATGCCTAGTCATAAAAATCTTTATACAGTTGCATGCATCCAGCAGCTGGGTTTATGTTAACATTGTGTAAATAAATATAAAAATTAACAAACAATAGATAATTTTGTAGCTTTGTGAGATTGGGGGTTTCTGAAGAGTAGCTGAGGAGAAAAGAGGTTGCATCATGACTTCATCCGTAATTAGCAGAATACCCACTGACTCCAGCATGACCAGAATTCACCATAGGAATACAACTTTAAATTTGAAGTGAGACATTCAAGGGCATTCAAATGAGGAATAAAATGGCAACATTTTTCAGTTTAGACTGCAACTATCTCACTTTACAAAAACCAAAACCAAACAAAAAACCAAAACCAAAACAAAAGCAAAACAAACAAAAACCAACCAAACAAAAACAAACAAACAAAAAAGGAACAAACAAACAAAAAAAACCCAACACAGAATATGTAAAGTGGTTCACTGTGCTTGATCATTAGGTAGTTAATTATATTCTGTCAGCACTGAGGAAGAAATATTAAAGAATTCATTAACCCTACTATGAAGTCTTTATAGAGATTTTTAAACAGAGTGAGTTTCAAGTAAACAGTTGGTTAGCAAGATTTTTTTTTCCTTGTGAGCTTGTGCATGCATATATCCCTAACACTGGACAAAAAAAATCTAAAATAACCATTAAAATTTAAACAAAAAATAATATTTCAAATTAAAAGAAAATTCAGTAATTTCTAATCAAATGATATTGATAAGCTTTGTACATGTCAGAAAACAACAATCTTCAAGACTGAATGACAATCTAAAAAGGAATCAAAATTGTTTGATACTTTTCAGATCTCCTAAAATCAGTACATGCATGGTATGCTGCAAAAAGCATAAGGAAAAAAATTAATGTGCATTCTCAAAATCCTGGGAAGTACTAAAGATAAAAAAGCCAACCTGATTTTAAAAAAAGAAAAATGAGACATATTTAGTCTGGGGAAAGGAACAAAAGAGAAGAAGCAAAGGATGGGCTGGTATCAAATAAAGATGGGACAGGGTCACTTAAAGATGCTGTTAGGCTGTCTTTGGAAAATAAAGGACAGTGCAGAAAAGGGTATGAATATGTGGGATCTAGGGTACCTTTGTATATACTTCCATTTTATCTCCTATTTTAAATAAACTGTATGGCTCTGAGTATTGTTTCTGCTTTCTGCCCAGGCCGAGACACTGATCAAAGAGCAGTCCAGCTTGGAGTCACTACTGAGAATACAATGGAAGGAAATAGCATATAAATAGATTATCTAAAGGCAGCTGAATATTAGACACTGGAGCTCCCAGTGTAAATTGTATGATCATATTAAGATACAATGCATAGTATAAAAAATTTCTTCTTTTAGACATGATCCTATCAAAAAAGTAACTTATATAGTATCCTGACTCTCTGTCCTAGTTGTGCTGTTCATTTCCCAAATATATTTGAGGGTCAGCCTAAATGAAAGCTGGGGATATCTTGGGGTTTTTTTCCATCAGGATTCTCATACAAAGGTAATTTCATTAAAGCTTAAATCAGTTTATTTTCCAATTCAGGCTACATTATATTTGCTTTTATCTCAAGTAATTTTTCTAGCCATTATGAAATACTACAACTGCTGCAATACTGCTCATTTCCACTACACTCCTGAACGATCTTTGATCTGTGCTGGACTGCTAGCTAAAATATCCTCAGTTAGGTCTTCCAAATTTGCATTGTTAGCACTGAAAGAGTTCTGAAGCAGCCACACGAGCCCTTCCCATCCTACTGAAGAACTGTAGAATTTCCTCAGTGAGATGGAAGATGAAGGGGTTTTGTGTCACTTCATCTGAAAACTGCTCTCCTCAGTCCTCTGGAAGAACAGTTTCAGTACAATCACATGTAATAATTTGTAGAACATATGCACACAATACTGCAACTATTAAAGTATTTTAATTCTTTTGATTTTGAACATGCTTTCTGCTATAGATGAAGGACCATGGAGGAGTTTCTGATAGAACAATCTCAGTTCTGGCTTAGTAAGTCATCACTTTTGTCTGCTCCTGCTTTCACTCTCTCAGATGCGGTGATTGACACTTTAGTGGAACGTGCAATAGAAGTCCTCTTCAAGTTTATTCTCTAGCAGATGACAGTATATAAAAACAACTACATTTACCTACCATTACAACTTTAGAGGAGTGATGACCTACTGCAATCTCAGCTCAATTCTACCAAACTTAGATAAGCAGTAAAGGCAAAAACCATAATATCCTAGAATATTTTCTTCTCATTTTAAAATGGTTCTAGTTTAGGAAGGGAGCAGTGGTAAAAATTAGCTTTGTTTGTTGAAGAATATGTGTCTAAAAACAAAATACATGTACTGCTTTCCATTTTAAGCAGCATATTATAATACAGGTAGACAACCTGATAAAAAATGAAACAAAATTCTCAGTGAGGCAAGTAATTAGGTGAAGCTATCCAAGTATGATCTTTTCTGTGCCATGCACATACATATTCATGCTCTGTCAAATTACCTGAAAAGAGAAATTCTATGAAAAATATCATTTTTTCACCATTGTACATACAAATATATGAAAACAAATCATTTATCAGCACATTTAAATATTGGAACTGATGAGAGTAAACCTGTCAGATGACCTAGCATGTAAAGCTTTCAAAAATCAGAGAGGGTTGTTGCCTTTTACAAATCAGTAATCAGTCCTCAAGCTGGAGAGGGTTGGGAGGCAAGATTTTCAATAACTAATGACATTTTTTGGTTGTAGAATTTTTAAGGTTTTATATGGCATCCTTCACAGCCAAATTAAAAAAAAATTCAAAAGAACCCATAACTAGAGGATGTTTTTATTTAAAAGGCAGCTCTACTCCTGAAAAAAGTAGCATTTGAACCATAAAGAACCAGGCATTGGCATATGGCTGAAATCCGTTTATGAGCACAGCTGTGCTTGCCCACCAAAAAAACCCTGAAATTGCATGCTGTTTTCTATGATAGAGACATGTCATGCCAGCCACAGGAAAGAGCACGAGAAGGAAGGGCTGGGGACAAGGCTTTGAAGGCTGCTGGGGAGAAGCTGGCTGTGTGCAGAGACTGGACAGGCAATTCAGAAGCCTGAAGAGCAATAAAGCACTTAACTTGCAACAAACAAGCTTGAGAAACATTAACATGAATTAAAACCTAGGATTTTTAACAGAACCTGTGAGTGCTGGTGTCAAGGAGGCACTAAGGATGATGAGCAAAAGACAAAACCAGAAGATCACAGGGGGCAGCTGGCAAGGAACGCAACCAACAAATTAGTGAGTGTTTTATAACAAAGTGTTTTAAGTCAGCTCTGCTTTCACATATTTCAACATCTGTATCGGATCAGCAAGGATCAGCTAGTCTTCCAATCCCATCTTACTTATTCATGATGTATTTTCGAAAGAGGATGCTTTTTAAAGCTTTTTATAAGAGCTTAAATTAATACTCTATATCGGAAAGAAGTAATTACCAATGGGCTTGAGGTATTTTGTGGCAATATGGGGACAGAGGATGGTGAAAGGTATTATCCTAACCAGAGACACCTCTGTTTCACAGAAATTTGATCTCCTAATTAGCACAAACGTTAGATCGTGCACAGATAATAAAGCAGACATAAAAAGGCACTTTAACAGTCATTCTACTGTTTGCTCATTATTTCCTAATAGCTTTGCCTATCCCCAGTTCAGAATCACTTTGCTTACCACCTTTATCCTTCATTTCAAGCAGCTTTCATATACATTTTTAAGCTTTTTAAGCTTTTTAAGACTCAGATATCCCAAGTACATACCTTTTTATACTGCCTAACCAAAGAACTGGATCAACTTTGCATCACCTCTGGGGATTTCAATAGCACAATATATTGCTGGAAATATGTTGTGGATTGTGGCTGGAAAACAGTGTACAAGCATCAAGAAAATGTGAAATTTTTCTGCTTTGCAATTCCGGAACAGCTCCAGATGTAAGAGTGATACTCATGAGATGATGAAGAAGACATTTCATGGCATTTTGACATATGCTCAGTCCTGCCATAAGCATTCACAAACCAAAAAGTTTATTAAACCAAATTACTGCATTAAAAAAAAAAAAAAAAAACAAAAAAAACTATGGTGGAAGGGATTAATTGATCCTTAAGAAAAAAAAAGACCAATCCTAGCCACCCCCAACTTTGTATGAGGCAACACAGCTCTTCATACTTTGGTGTCAATGATGACATAAAAATCCAGATGAAGTCTCAAAGAACTTGCATACTAATTTTTTTATAAATGAAAGTAACAGTTTTCCTATACTATAAATATATATCCAGAAATGTATAACAAGAACAGAAGTCGTGAAGATCATTATTTCAGATTTGAATTACCAAAGCTAAACCACCCAGTCCAACTGACCATTTGACAGAATTGATAACACTGTACTTCATGTCCAGTCCTTTGGTAGACCAGGAGAACACTGTTTTAAGAAGTGACAGTCACCAATGTGACCCTCATCAGATCTTAAGTAACATCTGTTTGCTCCCAGGTGGGATCTCCAGCCCCACTGGGCTATTGGTCAAGAGTACCAGCAGCACAGTCGCATTTCCTCTGAAAGCATCATTCAGTCTGCAAGCTGATTTGCATCCTGTCCCTTGTCTGTAGTCTCAGAGACTGAGGAGGGACCAATCCAAATCTCAATTATTCTAATTTCCCAAACTTGTTTATTCTATATCTGATCTAGACAGAAAAATAATAAAATAAAAAGGAAGTAGCAGGAGCTCTACTGTCAAGACTAACCAATGATTTTCTGCTCTTATTACCCTTCAGTCAACAATACAGTTTGCTTCTCAGTCCATTAAACTCAACTGTTCAGCTTTTATTTTTTGCACTGCTGTTAGGACACATTTTACATGCAATTTTACTTGAAATGCAAGCTTAGAGATCATAAAATCATCAGAAAATTAAGAAAGATGTTTAATCTTTTTGTACTTTATCTGGGCTATTTTGTCTTTCTTGAATAAATTACGTTGTCTATTTCATTTACAGAATTCAGGTAAACAACATAGTCTAAAACAGCAGTAAGTCAGAGTGCAAACCATTAGATAATTATAATATAAAAATGTACCAACACATATTTGTTCGTATTTGATATTTAAATGGTGATTCCCACATCTTCATGAGATATATAGATGTTTTAAGATTCTGAAACTGTGATTAGGAATCTTAACAGCAGTATTACAGTCTACTGCTTCAGGCTTTAGCTCACACACAGAGTAGCCCTCCTTGCCTTGAGCAATATTTTACACAGGTTTTATACTCTGTGATGTGTAGAAGAAGTGAGAGGTAGGGAAGAGAAAATATGGTACTAATTTATTGACCCATCCTTCAACCTGAATAAGCAACAAAAACTGGAAGAACATGCAGATCCATGAGTGTTTTTCCCTGTGTAAGAGCCCACCTGGGAACATTCCTGAATATTCAAATGGATATTTTGATCTCATACAAACACCTTGCTGAGTTGCATCAGCTAACTCTTCCTGGTGTCCTGTCTCAGGTACCCCTCAAGTGCAGAGGAAAATAATGGGGGAGCAAGATATTCTTTAGAAATCTCTAAAGCTGCTACACACCAGAGGCAAGAAAAACAGTTGTGAACACTTGTGTCCTCTGTTATTTATTCCCTAGGACAGCAGATAAGGGAAGTGGAATTTCATTATTCTCAAAAATCCTGCTAAAGGCAGATATTTCTATTTTTTATTTCACGTGGCACTAGTCCCCTTAACCAAACATACAATTTCTGTACCTAAGTGAGGATGAGCACCCAATCCTATCTCACCCTGTTACTCAAAAGATAAAGCTCATAGCTTGAAAACACAGGTGTTCTTCTTTCCAGGAGCAAATATGAAAATCTGCTCATATTTTTGGATTCAGTTACTTTTGGGAACATCAAAATTAGAGGAAAGCCCTAAAATCCTTCTCAAAGCTTAAGTCATGTGAGCTAGAACATTTTATTTTCTCATAGCATCAAAACAGAAAGAATAACTGTTTAATAATTAATATTTTCTCCACAAGACTGTCATAATTCTCAATTTCTCAGCACAATTCTTCTATATTTTATGTTTTCATTATGAAATAAACAGAGCTTTTCAGACTCAGAGATGAAAGTACAGAATGTATTTGAGTGATTATAGTATAGGAATGTATCTATTCCAGGTATGAAAAGAGGACTCTCTAAATGCAGCCCCATCTCAGAACTGCACTTCTTTGATGCTTAGATATTCCCTTCAACTGTCAGCTGGAAGGGTCATTGCATATTTCTAATAAAGTTCATTTAAAATGGGCAAAGTAGTGTCAGGAGTTTTCAAAAAGTTTTTTTACAATAACAAAAAAAATAGGGAACTCATTTTAGAAAAGCATGCAATGTATAAATGAAAAATTCTGAAATGGTGAAGTGCAATAAAAAACATGAAAGAATATAGATGAGTATTAACGGAAAATGCATAAGGTCTCTGAAACAACTAATCCTCAAAGCATTATTGTGTGAAGAACAAAAATGAAGTAACATTCAAAATCAATTTTTAAAACCACATTATTTGCATTAATCAATCATTAAAATAATATTATCTTGATTAGAGATAATTTTTCATTATTATATTCTCCAATTTACTACATCAGTAAACCAGTCTCTCATAGCTGCTATCATAATTAAACTTAATTTCTATCTTGTTTAAAGATAGAAATTTAGTTTTGTCAAAAACTAAAACCTGTGTAAAAATACTAAGATAGCTTAAGCAGGTCTGTATTTTGCTAGAGAAAACCTAAATTCTGCAGATCTTTCCTTCACCACAGGTAAGAAATGCTGATCCCTAGGCTGACCGAACGAGGCAGTGATGGAATGAGGGTCCTTTCCCGGAGGAGGAGTGTCCTGCAGTGGGCAGGCACTGCTGTTCACTGAACACACAGCAACTCCTGCTGCTCTGACTCGGGTCAGGCAAGGCAGCAGAGAAATAAAGGACAGGGGATGAGAGACAGAGGGCAGACACACTGCCAATAAGGCAGACAACTGCACATCTGCCTGAGGAGCAGGTCTGAGCCACAAAGCTGGAATATTATTTTAGAAAAGCATTAGTTCAAAATATACCAAATGAGAGCAAATTGAAGAGAAAAGAAAGACACAAACAGATTGGTTTCCTTTTTCTGCAATCAACCTTGATAAAGAACTTGTCCCCTTACATAACAAGATCTGTGGCAGCTGAAATTCAAGTAATATATTGCACAATGGTGGTAAAATATGAATGGTAATATAATGCAGTCTAATCAGTTCTGGTTTTAGTCAAAAGCATTGCTGTGGCATCACCACGGTAACAAAGTCCTACTTGTGCAAAAGCTGAGCTCAGGGCAGTACAGACTGTTCTGAATACCAAGGCTAAATTGCTGTTGTGGAAATATCTTACAAGTATCACTTTACAATAGTTATCTCTTAGCCACAGTTTAAAATGAAACATAATGAAGGCATCCAAGCACTAGATATGCAAAGAAGAACGTATTATATGCCATATACCCTTTTCTTTGCTACACATGTTCTGGTCTCAAGTAACTAGTTATTTGTAGTTGCATATCCATAATTGCAACATGAATCTGACACAAATTTTTTATCCTGGTCAGGGGAAAAAAAAAAGCTTCTCCTTAATGCACATGACTCTTATTAATAACTTTCACCCAAGTTTGAATCTTACATTCTGTCATGATACTAACACCATCAAATGGAATTCTGAAAGCTGGAAAAATAAAATACAGTCAGGTTATGGACATGCTTATGGACATGATGCATTTAGAGGGTTTTTTTTTGAAGCCTGTTGAAAAACTAACAGTGTTACTAACAGTAACTAATATTTATCTCAAAGAACACTACTTTGTAACATAACAGAACTTCAAGAAGTAAAACTTCAAGAAACAAAATTGTAAAGTTCTTTTAGACTACTGAAACCAACATTTCTACAACAGGATGAACATAAAGAGAACAGGATAAGTTTATCATTCGCTATATGTGAACAGGTACATGCATGCAGAACTGGTACAACCCTCTTATAAATAGAAGTGAGGAAAATGTATTAAAAGCTAAACATTTGGTGTGGCCAGAAACAATGACCAAGAATATTACACTTAATAGAAAATGCTGAGGTCTGAAAAGAACGTTTTGATTTAATATTGCTATTACATCTTGCATAGAAAAACAACAGCAACACCAACAAATGAAAAGAAAAGAAAAGAAAAGAAAAGAAAAGAAAAGAAAAGAAAAGAAAAGAAAAGAAAAGAAAAGAAAAGAAAAGAAAAGAAAAGAAAAGAAAAGAAAAGAAAAGAAAAGAAAAGAAAAGAAAAGAAAAGAAAAGAAAAGAAAAGAAAAGAAAGACTAGACAAGCCTGGAATATTAAGAGTCCAATAATAGATCATTCAGTTGGTAGGTTTGTTGAGAAGTTGGTTCTGAGCTGAACTGGCAAACCATAGAGTTTTCATCATCCTTCCCTTAGAGCTCTATTTAAATATACTTTGTTTTTAACACACTGTCCTTGTCCCATGCTTTCACATACTGACGACACATTTAATTATCCTAGTGCTACCTGTCTAGTAGCTGAAATGACAAAGAAACCAGACTCTGCACAGCTCCAGAGTCCTACAGGCCAGCAGGTACTGTGATAGACACTGGGTTGCTCAGCCATTTCGAGCTGCATCCATTTTCAACACTGACTTCAGAAAATTAACAAAACAATTTCTTTTTGAAACTACAACTGCAACAGAAATCAGTAAAACATGAGACATACAGAAAAATATTTGCCAGTAGCCATTTCTGATCATAATAATGCTTATTATAATTTTAAATTCATTCAGGAAGAGAGACCAAAATAAAGCTGTACAGAGACAGAGCTAAAGAGACATTTGAAATACACTCCACTCAGCATAAAATATAAAATAGGATCGATACACTCCTTTAAGGAGAATGCAAAAGGAATGGGAACATAAAGGATTTTATGATCAGTTAAAAGGTGAACAAGTCCAGCATATTTTTGAAGGACTGGGGGAGGGGAGACTTGTGATGTGTGGGCAGTGTTCTGACATAAATAACATTTCAAAGAATCCAAAGGAATAAGAGAGAAAAGACTCTGGAATCCAATATTGAATTTTGTCCAAAACCACACAACTGCATATACAGTTGTGATGACCAACGCAATATAAAAATGATGCTTATCTCACATGAAAGGACATAAGAAATGGAACAAATAATATTGCTTTGTGAATTTTCTAGGTAGGGACAAGAAGTCCAAATTTCATCATCTGCTGTAATGTTGTCCATTGCATTAGTGAAGATGGATTGCTATTAGTCTCACGGAAAAAAAAAAAAAATTAAATTGGACAAAGATGGATAAGCAAGTCTCTTGCCAGGACAAAGCTAACTGGATTTTAAGACTCTTAATAGGTGGAATTCTGAGAATATTCTTAAAGAACATTCATGAAAAACAAAGTTCATAAAATAAAGTTTATAAAATCACATTGGAAAGTTTATAAAATCACATTGGAAAGTACTTCTACAGGCCTTCTGGTCCAACTATTTCCTCAAAGAAAAGTCACCTTTTATCAGGTTGCTTATGTCCACATTCAATGAAGTTCTGAATATCTCCAGGAACTGAGATATTGCACAATTTGCTCACAATTTGGAACTCTGCTCCAGTATTTCACCAGTCTCATGATGAAAAGACATATTTATCCGAGATAAATCACTGACTTCTGAGAAGTACCTTCCTTCTGCCATGAATTTTCTTGATATTAATCTCTCTACAGTGTAAGTATTAGTATTTTGTAATCTCTGGATTCAAATACAAGGGCACCTAGTTTTCCTTTGGTTTTTTGGTCTCAGGATACACACTTCGTGCAAGCATTTGTCCTGTACTTTTGACAGCAATGTACTCTCTTTCCCTGGAGAAAACAGAAATTTTTCTGAAATTGAGCTTGCACGTAAAGAAAGGTTTATGGTTTAGTGATGGACTTGATCTTTTTCAGCCTAGGGGATACTATGATTCTATTATAGGCAATTTAAGCTTGTTACTGCAGTTCACGTCCACTAAATGTCCTCTTATTTGGCACCTGAGAAAAGCCTAACTCCATCTTTCCAAAGACTGACAGAAGTCAGGCAGCTGTAGACAGAAATCAGGTCCTGCAAAGCCTTAAATGAGCCTTAAATGGTGCCTCAGCTGCTTCTTTCACCTCTTCTGCCCATCCTCTGCTCTTTGCTCCAGTATGAAATCCGTCTTTCCTAGCCCAGCACCCTGGATTTGCTCTCAGAGCACCCTAGATGTGGTGCCAAGTGGAGGAGAAGGATTACTCCCCTCCATCTCCTCGTCGTGCCCCCACAGCACCAGAGGCTGCAGGCTGTCACTGCTGCCAGCCCCAGGGTGGCCCCAGTGCAGCTCACCCACGTCCCTCACAGCCATCCCACAGAGGCAGTGCCCAGCCTGGACTTTTCCTAGTGACACCTGGATATCACTGCATTCACCCGTGCCTTCCAAGGGCAAGATTAAATAGCTGAGGGAGAAGCTTAAGTACATCCTGCAATGCGTAAACCCTCTGTCAACAGAGGAGCACCACATTTCAAAATTAACAGATTCAGCAGCTGAAAGATCAGAACTGTATCAACACTGGCAATATTAGAGGTGAAACCATAGCTTATGAACAGACCCAGATGAAAAGGAAGATATTTTTGGAGAGAAGTGCAGCAAAGATCAATAAATTTGGAGAGCAAATATTTACTCCTATGAGCCAATGAAGCAAGTTCCAAGAGTGAAACAGAGCTAACACTTGTGCTCAATTAACCCCTTTTGCAGACAACACCGTTCCTGAAACTACAACTGCCAGCTGAGGTCGTCACCTGTGGGCTGGGAGCAAACCTGACGAGCAAGAGGCTCAGCAGAATGGCTAAGGGTTTATTGTTTTCAGGTTTGTTTGCTGCAAGGAGCACATTGAGAGAGTTCATTTTTTATTCCTGGCATCCTTTACTTTTACATTTGTAAAACACTTGTGTGTTAACTATTCAGAATGTACCAGCTGTTAGGAGACCCAGCAGGAAAATGACCCTCTGGAGCTTGCTGTGTGTCTCCAAGATCATGTTCAGAGGCAAACTGCCAGAGAGCAGTGGTTTGCCATACATTTACAGTGACACCTTGAATTGGACTGGATACAAAACTATCTTAATTTTAAGTTTGGACTGAAAGTATTAAAGCACTACTCTTGACCATGCCTAAAAAACCCCACAACCACATCCTCCTTTTACTCTGACAAAAAGTTCTGAAAGTATTCTTTTGAGCAAAGGATGGCAAAATTACATCCAAATATGCCTGAAGGAATGTTTACTTTCTGCATTTATTTTCTCCACGTTAAAGTAGACAGAGCAGAGTGTTCTACATTCGGTCAAAAATCTTAAACATTTCTCTGTCAAGCCTGAGTCTAATATCAACGTTTTGCTAAAAAGAATCAGCTGTAAACACCATCTTGAATGTCCTTTAAGTCTAAGCCTGTGACATCCTCAACACTGCTGAGAAATACATGATCTCCTAGTTAGGATCTTCCTCACGCTTGTTATTATTGTAAGTAATTTGCCCTGTAATGTAAAACTAAAATCATTGCAATTACACTCTTGTAGTTATTTTGCTTTTGGTGTCATTTATTTGACAGATTCAGACCAACAATGATTAAAATTTTTATTCATCTATCTGAATCTCTTTGCATATGCAAAATAAAATATTAACAAAATCTCCAGCCATGTAATTTGGGCAGGAAGACTTACCTTTTCTTCTCATTTTTTTTTTTTTTAACTTCTTTTGAGTCTTTATCTTCCACTTAAATCTCTGGTAAGAAAAAAGTGTGTTTGTGTATACTCTGGGTAACTTTCAGGTTCATGATGACACATTTCACCAGGTGTTTCCAATACTAAAAATCCCCAGGATATCTGCACTAATTATAAGCAATTCTAGCAATTAATATTAATGTGCTTCAAAAATTACATAGCTGTCTTGCTGTGCTGACAGGTTGAAAAAGGTTATTCTGGCTTATCAATAGTCTACAACATTGCATTTTATCTCTAGGATATCTAGAGCATCTCCTCAAGCTTCACACAATATCATGGTATTATTTTTCATCTTAAAGAGTAATACCAAACAACCCTCCAAAACTGAGTTAATAAACACAGGTTTTTTTTTTTTAAGTCTTATCTCAAAGTGTCATATGCTACCTCATGTTGAGCTCTTTTTCCCTTTTCACTGGAGGGCTACTTTCCACTCAGCCAGTTTTACAGGAACAGTTTCAACACAAGAATGGCACTCACACCCAGACAAACAGCAGTGTGATCACATTTGCAAGTTTCAAGTTCAGTTCTCATCAGAAGTTTATTTAGTCTTGATGGAGATGTATATTAATGAGACAGTAAAGCTGGAAAATCTCTGGAGCACCTGAGCAACTTTCTGAGGAAGCACACTGGAGCATGTGCTGAATCCTTTAAACCCTTACTGGTACCTGTCCTGCAAAATACAGCCTGCTCAAAATACCATGGGAAAATGCTTTGGTCTAATTACAGAAATATTTCTTACACTTTCACATTAGAAATAAACACACTGATATGTAGAAAGATTTTTTTTTCTTTTTAAGGGCATCAAGAACAACATTACTGCAAATCAATCAGTTTGGGGAAAGCTGACACTGGAACAGTTTGAAAACAGCAAGAAAATTGAAGCAATTTCAGTCTTTGAAGAAGGCAAAATAAATAAAAGCACAGAGTCAAACAGAAAAGCAAGTGTTTTTAAATACTTTGCAATCATACATCAAAATACTAAACCCAGACCTGCTAGTTTGTCAGTATGAATGATATCAAAAGAAATTGGACCAGGAAGCCCTTTGGAAATGTCAACCACTTCACATCAAGGTTTTCTTGAATCAAAAATGCTGTAAAGAGCGATTGCAGTCAATAAAAAAGAAGAAATGCCATATGCATAAGATCACAAATTAAACAACTGCACAATGTTCTCCTTTCACTAAGAAGCCTAAGATTTAATTCTGATACTCAGTTGTTTTAAGCCTATTGCTTTGTAATGGAGCTAATAAGAAGTATCGGAGAAAAAGATGTTCCAGATTCAGTCTTAGTTTAAAAAGACTGACACAACTCCCTTGATTTCATTTGATTTCAATTCACTTTTCTCCAAATGAAATAGTCCCAATATTCTTAAAAGAAATTTTAATGATTTCATTAGTCTTCATCCCTCAGATAATTCAACAGTGAATATTTTTTAGAACATTATGTTTAAGTTTCAGAAGCTCCCTCTTTCCAGGAAGGTAATTACTCTAATATGTTTATCTAGTTCTCTATCAGTAATGCCCTATGTCACATGGCAATATCACTTTAAAAATAGGGCAGATTAAACAAATCTCTTTACTTGTCCTGTAAAAATATTGGTTGTGGTTTAAAATGCACTTTCGTAAGTATGCCATTAATGGCTTGTCATCTAAAACATTAAGGCATATGTAACTATAGTATTATGTTCTTCATAAACCCTGAGGCAATGTTGAAAGAAGATAAACAGCAACTTAATTCTAACTGCTACTGGCTAAATCTAAATGTGCTCTGAACAGATAAGATCAAAATTAAGCAATACTCAAGATCTGCCTATGCAAAACAACATGCACTTTCTAAATTCTACCACAGATTATGTCTGCAGATTTCATGTTTAATATTTTTAAACAGGAAACAAAGTGTACAGGTATGAAAAAGAAAACTATTTATACCACATTTTAAACATTTAGCTATGCTGTGCAAAGTGCTACATGGTCTTATTGTAACAGAAGACAGGTTCTTGCAGGATCAAGCCAAAACCTAACATTTAAATAACCCAGTGTTTAACAAGCAAGCCCAGCTTTTGCTTCATGTCTTGAGGCTGAATTGAAGTAATTCCTGTGCATCATTTTAAGCACAGTCCTGGGCTCGGGAGGGAGTTGCCCACCACCAGCACCATCACCTTCTTGTGAGAAATGCTCAGTTCTGACAGTGGAGAGAGGCCACCACCTCTGCTGGCATTGTGCTTGTCCCCATGATGAGTAGTTTGGAAAGGGGGTAAGAATATTTGCTGATAATAGGGTGTTAGGGAAATAAAAACAAGGACATTAGAAGAACTGTAAAAAGACATTGAAATGAGCTAGAAAATAAGAGTATCATTTCTATTTCAGTCTTAAGTGATATACAAGGTTAAAAAAATTCCTTATCTTTGTATCCAAGATGAACATTGAGCCAGATATTGCACAGAGGTAAGATCTTGGGTGATGGTAGTCATAAAATCATAGAATCAACAAGGTTTAAAAAGACCTTCAGGACCATCCAGTCCAACTATCCTTCCAGCTCTGCCCCTGTAACCCTAAACCCCTAAACCACATCACCCAGAGCCAGAAGCCTCTTGAACACCTCCAGGGATGGTCATTCCACCACCTCCCTGGAATAGGGTTACCTATTCCAATGCCTGACCAGCTGAATGTGAAAGTGTTTTTTTTTTTAATTTGATCTGAATCTTGCCTGTCTCAGCTTAAGGCCATTTCCTCTTTTCCTCTCACTGTAGGCACAGTAGAAAAGTCTGCCCCCCAGCTCACTGCACCCTCCCTTCAGATAGCTGTTGAGAGGGATGAAGTCTCCCCCAAGACTACTCTGGAGACTAAATATTCCCAGCTCCCTCAGCCATAAGACATGTTTTCTAGGCCCTTCCTCAGTCCCAGTGCCCTTCTCTGGATGCAGTCCATCACATCAAACTCCTTCTGGAAATGAGTAATCCAAAAGTGAGTGCAGTACTCTAGGAGCACCCCACCAATGCTGAGTACAGGGGGGATGATCACTTCCCCATCCTGCTGGCCACACTACTGCTGATTCAGGGCAGGATGCCTCTGGCCTTCTCCACCCTGGGTCACGTTCAGCCAGCTGCCAGCCAGTACCCCCCAGTCACTTTCTGCCAATGAAAAGAACAGCCTAATGCTCAGCTTGGGTCAAAAAAAGCCTATAATGTGTTTTACTTTATTAATAAAGAAATAGAGGCCAAAACAAAGATTACTGTTCTGTGGTATAACCTGAAGCTTTCTTGCATCTTAGATATTTTTGCCTAAATTGCAGACAGAGAGTTCAGGATGCAAAAAGAGTTTCTAATACCGATTGCCCACTATTATTCATAATCATAAAGGTTAGTCTTGCAAAACAAAATAGTGGACTGCTATTAGCAACACAGGAAAAAAATGAGAGTCTCAATGAAAAAATTGTTTTGAAAATTAATATCTTTACCTTAAACATTCAGTAATTACACTAGTTACATTTTTTTATTTTATATAACAACTTTCATTAGTTTTCATTCATAAATAATTGTATTAAAATGAATGTCCTTACGAAAGGCAGATGGAAGTTACTCCTACCAAAAAAACACCCCAAACAAAATAACAAACAAAACAACAAACAGACAGACAGAACAGTAGATGAACAGTACTAATTTTGACAAGGGACAAAGGGAAAAATCTCAATCATTTTACAATGATAATTTTATAGAAGGCTGATGGTCTTCCAGAAGTAAACATCTACATTTCTTCTGATTAATTTTATTGCAAGTGTCCATACAATTTTGATCTTGGGTTGACTCTTGAGGCACTAAGACAAATAGAAAACAAATAGTCATGACCTTGGAGGTTACAGTGATATCTCAGTGGGAGTGCTATTGGAATGCAGATCAAGTTATTAATAGCAGTTATTAATTATATTATAGTTGCTGCAAAATCTAGCTGAACTCCACTACACAACTATGCTGGCATATTACAGACAGACAAAGAAAACAGCCTCTGTTTTAGAAGAATTCAAGATTGAAAAAATTAAGTAAAGCAGAAACAGTGGTCAGTCTAGACTTGAATCAAAAGTGAACCAGAAAGATGACAGCAATAAAACATGAAGTTTAGCAGAGTATGTGGAGATTCACGTTTCAACCTCCATAAAAAGATCAGAAAGAAGAAAAACTGTCGGGGTACTGGAGTCAAAACCAAATAAAGATGGGAATTACTATCTTCCTGAAAACCTGGGTGCTGTCCAGCGGCACCAGCAGCCTTCTGCTTACAGATTGCCTTCACGTTCCCCCAACAGCCTCAAGAAATCCTTGCAATAGACTCCTCATCACCACAGCATGTTTTCAGGGTATGATGCTGTAGCAAGAGAAGTACGGATTATGACAGAACCCCCAAATATCCTCCTCAAAGGGAAAACGGGGAAGGGGGCATCACTGCAAGGATTTGCAACCAGTTTTTATGTTTTTATTCATGATTTCAAACACTGAAGTGATTCTGTAAAGGTTGGTTAAGTGACTACATGAAAGTGGTATCACAGGGACTAAAAAGACAAGTACACATGAATGTCTGCAGGAAAAACATTATGCCTTTAAGAAGGTGAATACTGATAAATAATTTCAGGGAGTGTTAACCTTCCTTTTCTGTCAAATGCATTGCACTTCTATTCACAGCCATCTTTTTGCATTGCAGGAATAATTTGCCAGAACAGGGCATTTTAAATTCGTACTAGAGAACACTAGAAAACAGAATTGTTATTTATAGCTGGGAGTACTTGTACCAGAAATATGACTGATTTTTTTTTTGGCCAGGAAACACAAGAGCACGTGACGCATTTATTCAGTAAAAATCAGCTGAAATTTGAAGGCCAGCTTTACTTTCTGTTCCAGCCAATGAAATTTTTTTTCCAAAAATAATCCAGAAAATAGTTTCTAGTCAATAAATTTGGAAAAATGCCACATAAATAGTGAAAATTAGTTTTGACTAATTTTGACTGCTTAAAAACTAATGTAGAGGAACAATTGACTAATCTGTGTGTCAGGATCTTTAAGCAAGCAGACATGCTTACGCTGTAACAAGACCAAATAGCAGCAGGTCCCATTTTGTATAGTTGTGCATCTCACTAACTCCAAATTTGCTCTGCAGTGTAACCAAGCCCAGCCAGCCATTAAATATGGAAACCAGCATTTCTGGACTCATTTATAGATGGGGAAATTAGTATTTCTAGAAAAAGCCACATTTAGTTGAGGAAGCAATAAAGAACCCATGAATTATTCCACATGAAGAGAGGGCTTCTAATAAAATGCATCTGAGGTAATAACAGTCTGCGCCGTAACGACACAACGGTAGGCATGAAAACTATTGCAGAGTTTTATAGCTTCAAAACCTCTCCTGTTACTGCTAAGACAGTGTAAATCCCTAAGTATGGCTGGAAGAGGAGTTTTGGCTTGTCTCAGACAGAGGAAAGCAGATGGACACCCCACAGGGTTCCCTCTACATCTTGTGCAGCTTTCTCCCTTGATATGAACAAGCTTATTCCATATCTTTTTTAATTATAAACTCAGCATTGTTTAGAAAATTGCCTATTCCTACTTTCAAAAACATAAAACTGTGTTTCCTTTCTCAGAACAGAACAGTGTTCATTTCAGTCATGTGTTTGTTGCTCATGTGGTATGTGCACAATGAGTTCACACATGTTTTGAAATTTTGATTAATAAAAGCTTACATAAAAGCATACATTACAAAAATGGAAAGTGTTAAGCAATATTCTAAAGATAAAATGTAGGCACTTAAGCATTCTGGGTGGAGTCTGTACTATTTGAATAGTTACACAAAATAACAAAAGCTTAATTTTGTAAATTCAAATGTTCCATAGATTAGATATGCGTTAGACAGGCTTATTTAACAAAACTTTTGCCTACAGAGTGAAACCTACGGGTTTTTTCCCTGTCTTCTAAGAAACTCACAGCAGTTCCTGGCTTAAAAATAAGTGAACAGTTGCAGTCATACTCCTTATGTTTCTTTTGCTGTTAGTCAAGAAAAACAGAAGTCTACATTTTTATGGCATGATAGTGTCAGAAATATTGGTAAAAAAAAAACCTCTGGCACAGGGTAAATTATTGGCACTACTCTTTCAAAGATGTTGCCAGAACCTAACCTTGCTTTTCTTATAACTTATTAAAAATGTGCATACAATTAGTACATAATTCGCTTTTTTCACTGAGAGGCTGTAAACCTTATCAGTGCCATTCCATTGACTCTACAAGTAAAATTATTAGGAAGCATGTATTTCAGCTGCGGGTACACTGGGATATGTTTTCTGCTAATTGTTCTGTACTGCTTAATAATTATGCTTGGTTTACTTAGACTTTCTTGCAATTAGTAACTTTTATTAGGGCAGATAATTCAGTCTAGCTTGTAATACCATTTAAAAATAGAAGTAAGTGTATTAGGGAAATACTTTGGGTGCACTGAAGAACCTCCCTGGAGTGAAGGGGACAGATGAACAGGGTTGCCCTCGACTTGCCTCTCTGGCAGGTGACAGCCCTGGGCAGACTGCTGCTGCACCTGGACAACGTGACAAGGCGTGATCCGATTAGCGAGTCACGCCTCCGCAGGAATTAAGGTGCAAACAAGGCCACACACCAGAGTAAACAATATGGACTTTATTTAACTACGATGGTGAGGCAGAGAAAGAGAAAGAAATAGAAAGGAAAGAGAAAGGGGGAGAGGGAGCACTTCAAGATCAAATAAACTAATTTCAGGTAGGACTGTAGTGCGATTAATGAATACAGAACACCATTTGATGCAAGATTTCTTAAGAACCTGTCAATAGATTGTGTAAGAAGTGAATATCTTTGTCCTACTTAGTGGAGACAAGGGCAGAGATTGCATTATTGTCTATAATACAAAAACTGAAGCAAGTCTTTGCTAGCAATTTTAATGTTCTGCTTGTGATATTGGCTTTTTTTCATCTTGCAGTCCTGTGATACTGTGTTTAAAACCATTATCAGACTAGAATTCATCATCAGGGTCTTCGATTTTGTTTACCTATTTGAAATAGACAATACCAAATCTAGATTTTATTTTCTGCAAAGTCTCTTATTGAGCTAAAGTAACTTTTTTTCCTACTTCTATGAAAATACTGATGAGTATGCTTAGTTTATTCATATCCATTTCGCTTGCTCCTCCACAAGATCATTTCACTTGCTCCTCCACAAGATTGATTTACTTCATTTAGTGGAAAACTGATGAATGATGAAGCTCACAACTCAAGTAACAGATGTGACAAAGTTGCAACTTGTAATATAAGGTGCATAAAAAACTGCTTACTGTGAGGAAATTGGGACAACATTTTTTACCCAAACTTTTCATGTTGCTATCTATTTTATTTTTTCACTGTGGTCCAGGACTAGTTTTGTAGCTTAAAAGAGAAGTAAATGGATCTCAAAGCAAAATGAAGATAGAACTTTAAAAAAAAAAAAAATCTTTCAACCAGTAACAAACTGGTGCACTTTACAAAAATTCTTTCTAGACACAGTCAAATAGCCCTCTCTCACTGACTCTTAGCAGTTTTAAGGAAAAGATCACATACTTCTATCCACAGCCTCATGGTAAAAGGCAGCCAAGGAACGAGCCAGCAGTAGCTCCTATCTTCCAGTGCAATGGACATCACAGTGGAAGTGAATGAGGCAGTAGAGACGACAGAAGAAAATAGGAGGAAAAACCAGAATTGTATAAAACCACTAAAAGTCTTATTCCTGCAATACTATTGAAACAAAGAAATCTAAAACAATAAGAGGATGGAGACTCAAAACCAATCTTGCATTAAAAGCAAACAAGCAAAGAGAGTTAAAGAGATGAAAGGAAAACTCAGGTTGAGGACACAATTCTCAGCATGTCCCTGGAATCATGGTCTGGAAGCATTCCAAGAGATCAGACTGTCTGAAGGTAGGATTACCTACACCTACAGCATTTACCTGACCTGGATCTTGTGGAATACCTCTGATTATTTATGTCTGAAGCACTTTTTATTTCCTAAAGTTTATTTTTCTGTTTCCCATTTAGTTCCCATAATGCCATACTTCACCTACACAATAGTGTGACCTCCATGCAAACAAAGTGTACTCAATCTAAAGGACAAAGTAAAATAATACCAAGATGATGGCGGCCAATGTCACCAAAACACAAGAAAGTAGAAATTGACTACATTTGAAGCATGGTGTATTAGTAAATACATCATTTAGCCTTAACTAAATTACTCTATTTAGTTTTTCAACTTTTTGTCATTTTCAGTGTTACTTGCCATCAAGTCAAAACTAAAAACTGAGTAGAGAGCATGCTCCAACATGTTGCAGAAATACCACACAATCATCCCTTCATGGAAGTGATATTGTCACTTCACATGAAATAAAATTCAGTATGGTTATGAGGATCATATAAATCTAAACTGCAGGATTAATTTATAAAGGCTGAAGTCCTATTCAAGCTGCTACCTTTCTCCCTGGGTTCTTTGCAAGTGAGAATAAAACATCAAGATATGTAAGGTTTTGTGACAGCCCATACAGTTTCTACTTGAAACAGTATTTTTTAAAAATGATTCCTACCTCTTCTCCTGATTCTCTGAAAACTACTCTGGTAGGTCTTCTCAAAGCAGCCTAATGCAGGAATCAATGTCTCACAGATTTAGAATCACAGATCATAGAATACCACGAGCTGGAAATGACCATCAATTCCAACTCCTGGCTCTGCACAGGACAACCCCAAAAAAATCACACCATGATTTTAGAAGTGACTACTAGTGGTACTAGTTTTGACAACAATATCATTAGCTTCTATATAATTGTTTAGGAAATTAGATACTCCGTGATGATGGAGGAGGACCCCTGTTTCAGACTGTTCCACAGGACATATGAGTCACCATGGTACAGACCATGCTGAATAGCAAAACCCTACATTTCTCTGGCCTCTATGTTTTTTTATTGTCTACCCAACCACATCTGGCTCAAGTCAAATACACTTGGGGGCACAGCATTTAGAATGACTTTGAATCCACTTTTGAAAAAAAAAAACCCTTGGCACAATTAACAGAATAAATATTATGTATCACAAGTTTTGCCCAAATATTATCTGCATGATAATTTTTATATGATAGCTTTTAGACTTGAAAAAGCAGAGGAGGTATGAAGACCTTAAGAAGAGAAAAACTGCTAAATAATGTATGCTGTAATTGAAAAGTAAAAGCCAGACAGCATCAAGAGTGTTCCAGGCAGTGTAATGGCTTTATCTGTTCCTGAAAATGAGTCATTCTATTTCAGAAAATGCATGGTCGTCACTCTTAGTCTGCACAAAAATCTGTTATGATTTTATGTAACTCAGTAGTATATCTCATATAAAAAAAGATATATTTCAGATCAGGAAGTATATTTCTTTTGAAATGAAAGAATACCACTTCTTCCAACATTTTTTGGAGAAGGCGGAGCAAGGAAGAAGTTAAGGATTTGACAATACTGAAATATCTAATCTCTCAATTAAAATTAAAATTGTAACAACTGTATATATAAAATGAGAAATTTAAAATATAAAAAATGAAAAATATAGGTGAAACCAAATATTTTGATTTTGTCACACTAAAACAGTGTCTTAATTGAAGAATATTCTTTTTGATTCTTCCTTTTTGAAAACTTGACAGTATTGTATTTTGTTCTTTATTGAAGCAAAGAAAGATTTCAAAATCACAAAATCATTCATGAAACAGAAATCCTCATGAGACCGTCACACAACCCTAGCTGCTATCTCTTAAAGTTGCATCCTGAATTGTGTTCCTTCCTTCACTGAGATGTCTTTGTCATCATTCTCTAAATTATTAAAAAACCCCAAAACCTTCATTAAGAGTGCACAGAAATGATAAATAATCAAAAATCTGCATTAAGGAATCAATCACTATAAAATGTCATAAATAACTTCTTCCTATATCATCTTTCCTCATTATTAGATTGCACTCTGAATCTAACATGCATGCATGTTTTTTATCTGTGGATACACAAATAGATTTCACTAATTTATTTTTCCAAAGTAACAGATTCACCTTTGAGCTTATAAATGACAAAAATTAGCTTTGAGCTAACAAAATAACATTGCCTTTTATACAGGGTGGGGAATGTGGGTTATAATCCATGCAACACATATCAAAAATCATGAGCACTTTACAGAGTTGAGTAATAATAGACAGAAATAGAATTATTACAGTGTATTGGCATTGACCATTTTCTCAGCAAAGAGCAACTGCTAATAATAACTTTTCCATGAGCTGCCAGCACTGACATTTTAAAAGCAATTCTGTCACCGGTGGCTATAAACACCTTAGAGTAATGTGACAACTGTCAAGGCTTAGGAAGGCAAATAGAGAAAAGTTAATTTTCAGGGTCTATAAGAGTAAAAAAAAAAAAGGCGGAAGAGTTAATAAACATATTCGTTTCAATTTGATAGTGAAATTTTGGATAAATTTATATGTAGACATACCATCTGCCCATCTTTAGGAATGAGCCAGAAAGTCATCCCCACCCTAAAAGCCTCTACAGCTTCAAACAAAACACAGACATTTCTATGTGCACTGTTAGGAGGTCCAAGACATTTCTGCAATGTAATAAAAAACAAATATGGAGGCATTTCTCCTGTGGAGCCCTGAGGCCAGACCACTTATCTGAGATAAGAAATAGATGAATTATTTCCTAAGAACAAAATTGAACCACTTCAATAGATCAAATAGGGAGTACGTAGTCATCTGATAATTTGGACCACTCAGTAGGGGGTATAGCAGTGTATCCAGGCAGGGACTTTATCTGATTTTTCTGTGCTCAAGATGAGTTATCTCATTAACTGAACATTATTCTTTTTGGCATCTCTCTCTCTCTCTTTCCCTTTTCCCCCTCACATCGATGAAAATTATTCAGATCTGCATTTTTTCCACACTAAAGAGCTGTCATTGGTAGCATCACTCATTCATTTTTTTAAAATTATTATTATTATTTTTGGCAACATGAATTGGCATTGGCTGCGAAAGCTCACAATTTGCAGAAAATGCCAGCTCTAATTATCCTAGAGCCTTAATTTATCACTGCCAAAATGAAGGCAAGATTGGCATGCCACTTGGGTGTGTTATAACACAAGGTCAGACATTGCTACTGCTGTTACTGGAATTATCTACAGTGCATAAAAATAGCAGAACAAGAAAAGAAAATCCCTACTAATGGATAAGGCATACTGAATCATCTAACAGTGGAATTTTCCCTTCATTGGTTGTCTCACTACCACCTTCTCTCAAAGAAAATAAATGTGTGGACACAATAACATCCAAGCCTAAGCAAGTTACATACATGGAACAAAGAATTCACCACAGACAAAAAATATTGCTAATTTAAGTAAGTTTTTCCAAGGACTGAAGCTTGCTGGCTTTGTAACTATTGTTGAGTTGATATCATTATTTTTGATATTTTTATATCAATCATGGAATTGAAAAGAAAACCTCTAATCATGAAGGAAATTTACAGTATATAGACCCTCTGTGAGTTTCCCAGTGTCCCCTCCCTCCCTATACACTTATTAATGAGATTCCCTCATAATTGTATATTGAATACTGAGAGTCAATTAATTTGAGAAATTATGAAAAAAGAAAAATTACTCAGACCAACAAAACTTAACTTTTTGAAACTCTGAGAAAGCTCTTTATAAAATAGTACATGGCAGGAGATATGTCACTCCAGAAATACAAATTGTTAAAAGCACTTGAAGTCTGTCTTCTATTTAGAGTTTGATTTATTCAGATTCAAACTTTCAAACTATCTTCAAAGTACACTGTGTTTCAGCTTTGAAACTTAAAGTCCGTAAAATTCTCCAAGAGGAAGACTATGTTCCCCAGCAGAACTGAAGATTTCACAACTTCATTAAAACTTCCATTTCTTTTAAAAGTCTAACAAATATAAGAAATCTCATCTATGAATAAAAGAATTCATGCTACATCCTACCTACTCTGAAAGAAAAATAAAATAAAATAAAATAAAATAAAATAAAATAAAATAAAATAAAATAAAATAAAATAAAATAAAATAAAATAAAATAAAATAAAATAAATCTGTTTTAAGGAGCTTCAGAACTAAGACTTATGAAACAATATTGACTTGGCTGGCATTAGACAGTGCTTACAGAAACAAAATAGAAAGATGATCTGAGGCACACAGCAGCTCCCAACAGCTGCATGCAAAGGCAACAGGGGACAAATCTATTTGCCTAAGAACTGCAGCAGTCTCAAAGCAATATAAATGTGGGGTACATTTAACACTGGGCTTGACATGGACACAAGGGAGCAAGAGCAGCAGAGCATCAAGAAGGGCTTGTCTCTAAGAGCCTATTCAAGTTCTTAAGAACCTGCACCCTGGTAGGTACAGAGGTTGCTGTAACCCCATTGATCTTACAGAAATAAACAGGATAAAAGGATAAAGATATGTGAATACTGGTGGATCAGGATCTGTGACAGCAAATCTGCACTACAAAGAGAAAGAACATTTTAGTGATCCTTTTTGGCGACTGCTGAGTCTCACAACCTCTTATCACTGGCACACCTAAAAAGGCATGGAACAAAGTGAATTTGTAACACTTTGTTAAGAATGGTGCTACAGCATCAGGGAAATCACTAACAATTAAATGTAAGCACTGGTATGTATTTAACATCATTCTGAATTGCTGTCAACTACATCAAGGTTATAAACCAATCTGTATTACCCTGAGAATGCTGAACTCCAACTGGTTCCCAATTTAAAAAGTGCTGACTGTCTAGAAATTAGCTGAGACAGGACAATATAACCTTGTACCTTACATTGCATTTTTCTATGCCAAGGACACCATAGCAAACAAGAAAAAGAGGAATCTTCAGCTGTCTTCTAATTTGAGAAATCTCAGATTTGGTATTCCACAGTTAACTCATACTCTACTCCTTCAAGGAATGAGGGAAAAATGTGGCAAATTAAGAACTTCTGAATACTTTGGGGAAAAAATCCTTAAAAGTTTTTGATGGTTCATGGAACAGGCAAAAACACTCCATGTGACAGGAGACCTGCACAATCACAATGCTGGCTTTGGAACTGAATTTCAGTTGAAGAAATTGTAACATTTTAAAAAAACATTACTTAAAACAGGTAGAACAGCAGTCTTTACTGATGCTGATGCACTTAGCATGACAAAAAGCTAGAGTACAATATTTTTACATGCCAGCGAAGACATTACTATGAATTACAAAGGTGTTACTCAGGGTAGAAACACATTTTGAAGAATAGTATAAAATAAAACATATGTCATGTCAGGCATTTTTCTGAAGGTATGCAGATTTTTTTTGCCCTAGCCTTTTTAATGCCTAGCTCCATTTTCATGAGCCATTTTGGCTCACTGTTTCTTCTTATACTGATTAGATATAAGTGCAGCAGATGTGTCAATGTTAGACTACCTTTTATCATCTTTTCAGCTACCAATAGTTTATCTCATCACACTTTCAATCAGTAAGTAGATTAAGTCACCAAGCTGCTACAGAAACATGGCCTCTTTATGCATTGTAGTAAAACTTCACAATGAGCAGTTAAGGATAAAAAGCTCATTAAAATACCCTTTTTCCATTTGAATATTTTTTTTCTAAAACAGTCATAGTAAGTAGAAGATTGAGATTCGAGTAATGGGTCAAAGCATCTGATGCCTCTGAAATACCTCTATCCATTCAAGAGTTACTGTAATTGATTTTGTTCTACCTACATAGTGGTTTTCATCAACACTTGTGGGCTGAACACTCCTCCCAGTACTCAACAAATCTATGGGAATTCTTCCAAAAAGCATAACACAGAATATATAACTGTTTTTCATGTATAAATATTTGATCTGCAATGGGAAACATTGTGAAGTCTTTCCCTGCTACTCTAGAAATAGTCTGAGAATACCATTTAAGGTAACTGAATTATCTTCCTGCAAAGTATTCCTGCAAAGCTCTGGCACAATCATGGAACATGTTTCTACACTTAAAATGAGCAGCAGCTTTAAAATAAAAATTTTAAAAGGTCAGATCTATTCTTCTGTTCCACATTTAAAAGATCTTTTCAGCAGACCTATCAATTTTCCACTTGCAAGTGAATGAAATGGGTCACCAAACCAAGTCTTAAGAAGACTCCAGAGTTTCCGCCAGTAAAACAGAAAATTTTCCCATTTTCACTGGTGCCACCTCACTGAATTCGGCTGAGCTTAACTCACAGATAGGATCACTGAATTCAAAATATTAAAAGGCACAACTAAAGGAGCATCACTATTCCATTCTCTCCAGGCTAGACACCTTATCTCTCCTGTAGACAAGTAAATTCAATGCTATCACTGGCCAGGAGTTTGAGAGTAACTCTAATAGCCAAGCCTAAGGAAGTCCTGATTTTGAAGTGTTTGCTTTCCAGCGATTAATGGGTGTTTGTTTGTGCTGGCTGCCCGGTCTTTGGAAAGAGACGGACGCTTCAGATGGTGCTGCTTAGAGATGTAACAGGGAATGCGTATCTGCTGACAGCTAGTCAATGGGAAATGTCAGGGCTGCCCTTTCTCCATGTCATGGAACAGTCATTCCACACAACCCACATGCAGCCCTGCTGCCTCTCCATCAGTATGAGTGCTCCCACCGCTCCATTAGGTGCTTAGTCTGGCACAAGGAATCAAATCAGGTCAGGTAGGGCAGTGTGCCAGTGCCAGCTTCGTCCCACACCAACCCTGCCTGAAGCCCTTCTGACCAAGGAAGGAAAGGATTATCTTCTTCAAGACATTAGTAGATGATACAGGGGACTTCCTTGGGTTTGTTTCCTTTCAAAAATTAAAGCACTGCTACTAGAGGGGAAAATTTGTAACAAGGAATAAACTTCATGAGTGGAAAAATTCTACATCCTGTAGCTTTCATCTTGAACGGCTTGCAAAACTCCTCACTTAACCCAGCAAATACAAGTCTAGATTAGAAAACCAGTTTTCTCTCATTTCCAAGTGTAAGAAAAAACCTGGAGCATAAGTCTTCTTGGTATGCTTATTTATACTAGCCTAAGTAAAAACTGGCACTAAAACTTCTCATGTTTTCCATCTTCAGTTAGACTTGAGGGATGCAGCTACTAATCCAAGCCCTAACGCTCCAGAGCCACTGCCTGTGAGCACAGAGCACAGGCTCTGTGTCTTACCAAGACAACAACATAAAAGAAGAGGTGTGGGACTGAAAAAATATTGTGGGACAAATGTCTGAGGACATATTTTTCAGCTGGAGGTCACTCAAGTACATCTGTAGCTCAATTTAAAAAGACACTTGGATAAACTTTATCCGTGTAAAAGATCACATGAAATGTGAAAATGCTGAAGAATATTTAACAGGTTTATATATCAGGATTCCTAAATCGTATTTTGAAGGATTCAGTGAAAAGAGAAATGTCAGACCCCAAAATTGCATCTCCTTGCCCTTCTAATCTACTGAATACTCCACATGCCAAAAGTTAAATACATGCAAATGAAAGGGGGAATGGTGCAAATACTGTCCTTGCAACACTGCTGTCCCAAGTGTAGTGATCATAGCATCCCAATTCAGCTGCTGCTGTCTCCTGCCTGATGGGGTCTGTGTGATTCTGACCCTACTGATGCTCTCCAGGTAGCTGGAAACCTGCTTCTATAAATGTCCCAAAATGCCCTGAGGAGTCTAGACAACTAAAGACTCATGAACACTCAAGAACTAGAATGAGGCAATTGACCAGGAATCATAAGCAGAGAGAATATTCCTTTTTACTAATTATTACTAATTATTCAATTATTACATTATAATAACACCACCAGAAATCCGGAGATGCCTGTCAAAACTGGAATCCCAAAACATAAACACAGATTAAAAGATGGTGCTGTTAAGGAAATGGAATAAAAAAACAACCAAAAAAACCCCAAACCAAACCAAAACAACAAACTGAAAACAAAACTAATGCTAGGTGAAGACTACAAAGACATCAAAAACTCATGGCAGAAAATATCAGATATTGTGATTTCCAGTCAAAATTCCTTTATTGTACTAAACTGCCCAAACTTCCCAGACATAAATAAGATTTCTGTAAAAATCTGCCATTGTTTCCACAATAACAAATATAAAAATATAGCCAAACAAAAATATTTAGACAAAAAATAAATAAAAGCACTATTTAACAGACTGAGTAGAAATTACACTAAATATACTTTCTCTCTTAGACATTCAGAGAGATACTTTCTTCACTGGTGAGGAAAATATCACCAGTCTTGTTTCTTTCTCACCACATTGATTCTGCTGAGTACTTTCAATGACAAGAACACAGTCAGGAGAGAAACAAATGGAGTATTCAGTTTCCAGTGACAAAGTGGGTATCACAGTAGCGGAAGAAATTAGATCAGGTCTGTGATACCACCAGTCATATCACTTGCAAATTTTCACATAGCTTAAAATAAAAGATGATAGTCATGGAAGGCACGAAACATGAGCATTTTGATACTGGTTTTCTAGACAGCAGCAGGTAACAAGAAGGACCAGTTATAAAGGAAAAATGGGCAGAGATGGTTTGCCCTCTCTTACCAGATTTTTCTCTTTTCCCAGTCCTCTCATCTTCCCAAGGTGTAAGATGCATAAGGGTTAATACAGTATTAAAATATTGAAGTATATTTAGCACAGGAGCACAAAGCTAGAAGAACCTTAGGTCAAAAGATCAAAAAAGATGAAGTAAAGGAAGACTCCTTAGGTATGTACAATAACCCTGCAATTCCAACTTTAAGATGAAGTAAAGGAAGACTCCTTAGGTATGTACAATAACACTGCAATTCCAACTTTAAATATCTCAAGCCATACCTCTGTTGTGACTCAGCAAAAATTTACTGTTTTTTTTTAATTGGTGGGGAATTTTTTTGCACTACTCAGATGAAAATCCATCACTGGGCTAAATTTTCCAATTCTAAATGATCTGATAATCACTACGTCTAGAGACCATTATGATATTTATCACATCAGGAAAAAAACAACAACAAAGAAAACAACAACAAAAAACCCAAATGTTTAAAGGAAGAGGAAAGGAATCCATGGGACCATGATCATGACTCATGTGGACCTTTTTAAATGAGGAAAGAAACTTTGAGTTCAGTACTCAAATAATTCACAATGAAATCAAAACTTAAACCATATATGCTTCCTTTCATATTTCAGTGCTGAATTCACAAACTAAATATTGAACTGAAATATTTCTTCCATTGTCTGTTCAAATCTATGAGAAAGAAACCAATTCTTGGTTTTTATTTAAGCTGAGAGCTTAAATAAAAATATTGTGTCTATAATAAATAATGTCCTGATGTAATGTTACAACAATTTTAAATTCTTAGCTCTAACTAGGTTAATACAGACGTGTATAACTTTAAAATTACAATTTTAATTGCAATTAAATAGCCGCAGACTTCAGGTCTTCAGCTGTTTTTTTAGAACCGTAATACAGACGTGTATAATTTTAAAATTACAATTTTAATTGCAATTAAATAGCTGCAGACTTCAGGTCTTCAGCTGGTTTTTTAGAACCGTGTTCACTTTGCACAAAGTGCAAAGGTATCCATAGACATCTCCCATAAGAGTAACAATTGGAAAGTAAAATGAAAAGGAAGAAAGAACATGAAGTTCTACTGAATTTCTTTCGCAATTATTTTTAAAATAAGATAAATAAGATACCTCTTCAATGATTTACTTTGATGAAAAAAGTTACACTGTTGATATCCATTCTAATCATACGAACTTCTGACACCCTCATTTCTTGTGCCTTGCAGTTACTAAGCCCACAAAAATGCCCTAAAGAAGACTGATTTTTACAAATCATTTTAAAAGACCAATAAATATATGTATTTGTGATATGCAAGTTTCATCAGAAACATAAAGAGATATCAAAAGTTGACTAATTTGTGTACTAAATTATCAAAATTGACACATAGGAAAAAGGAAAAAAACACCTTTGTGGTAGAGGTTGATTTTGCCCAGGGCAAAATGAGTAAGTGATAGGGAAAAAAGTGTTTAAATGATGGATGCTGGAGATGAAACAGTGCTTTGCTTAATTAATCTGAAAGTCCTTGCCAGAAAAATTTAAGTTACTTGTTTGGGTTCAGTATTTTAAAACTTCTGCTAGAGGTTTTAATCAAAACAAGGCAAAGTTTTGAAGGCAGGTAATCAAAACAAGGCAAAGTTCTAGAAGTTACCTCTTGCCTGCTGAAACTTAATTTCAGATGCTTTTTTTTTCCCATTTCCTTTTTAAAACATATCTGACAGTATATTTCCCCAGCTGGGAAACAATTCTCATGTGAGATTCCTAGCTATTTTTGAGGCAGATGAAGACAAAATTCATGTCTTTGGTTAAGGGAAAAATCGATCATTTCAATGAGAACTACTATATGGTTTTCAATAATGTCCTTTGGAAATCCCACAGGAAGGTACTCTTGAAAAGACATTAATTTTAAATTATGCACAGCAATATTTGCTTTCCAGGTTGAAGTTTTGGCCATAAATTTTGTATGCCACTATCTTTTCAGTATGAACAGATGTGTCAACTCAACAGTGAAACTTACAGTTTTTAGTTGAGATAAAGGACTGCCTGTTTGTCATGAATCTTTGAATACTGGCAGTCACTTAAGGTAAACTGAGTACATGATGCATGGAGAATTGATCCAGAGAGATAAAAATTGTAGATAGATTCATTTTCTTTTCAGAGGTACAGAGTGAAGTGTTCCTATTGAAAACTGCAGTGAAGGTTGGGAACCCTCACCCTTGAAGACATATTCACAGAAAGATGTACATGCACATTTGTCCGAACTACCATTGTTCTCTCATGTTCTGGATTTGTGCTGTTTCTTGGGGATTTCTCTGTTTTGTTTTTGTTTGGTGTGGGGGGGTTGGTTGGTTCTTGGTTGTTTTGTTGGGTTTTTTTTTGGGTGGGGGAGGGTTGATAGTCACACCTGTCTCTGTTCTACAGGCAGTTCAACTGAACAAGGTCCATAGTTCTAGCAAAGATTACAGCAGTTATACCATAATTAACTTTCATAATTAACTTTCATTTTTTTAGAGATGGGTTCCTCTCATGCATATACAGGGCTCCACTCCCACAGCTGCTCATCTGGGACAATCCACTTGGATTCAAAGCAGGATTGCAGGATTGCATATCATTTTGTCACAAATCCCAAGACAGAAATGACACCAAATACAGCACATGGCAACAGCTTCTGCCAGGTCAATAACAAGTTGGAACATTCTCTGGAAAGAAAGAAAGTGCAACTAAAAGATACTGTACTAAGTTAAGGAGATGTATAGTTAAGCCCATTGGTTCTGAAAGAGTGGTTGGGGAAAAAATATGTGCTTTAAGAAGATAAAAAAGTAACAAACGAAATGTTATGAACTTAAAGACATGGAAAGATCACAGCAAAACACTTGCCTGGGTTAAGAAAGGAGAAGATGGTGAGAAATAGAGCATCTTTCCAGTGCAGTGCAGGGAGGAGAGATTAACAGTTCAACCACAGCCTTCATTTCTACTTGGAAGCAAGGAGCTCTAACAATCTCTGAATTAGGTGATCTCCTTATTTTTCCAGGTCACAACTACATTTCAAACATACACATGTGGGATGATACTTGTTATTTGGAATAAACTCCATGAGATTCAGGTTTGAAATAGCTCAATATTAACGTGCAAATGCTACAGCCACATGGCTCTACACTGCCATCTCAGCTCCTCAACCTCTCTACACAGGTTTATGCATTTGCATCTTACGCTCCAAATGGCAAATTCAGGCCATTTTACCCTTTCAAAACAGACCCTTCTTCCTCGTTAACTCTTTAAGTACATTCCATTGTCCTCAATGGGAGCCATGACAAGAGAAACCTACTTAAAAGAGGAATGTCACAGGTATTTAACTGTATTAGAAAGTTGTCAAATTTGAACAAAATCAGAACATGATCCTCGACCTATTGACATGCAGTAAATTTTGTATCATTTTCAGTCCTGATTTGTTCAACAGAATGTCCATATGAGCTCAGGGACATGACTCACTGGGAGAATAAATAAATAAAAACAACAGTGTATGGATGGCCTGACCAGCACAGCCCAACACAAGCTCTACAGATATCTCCATTTTCTAGCTCTCAGACCTTTCTGAGATAACCAGACCTCTCCTACAAAAGCCCACCAAATTTCACCTGCACTATGTTCTGCACATAAGAGAACCAAGAGAATAAAGTGTTGGGTTTGTGAATTTTTTTTTAAAAGCTGTTCACTTCAACTGACAATTTTCTTCTCAAAGTAGAAAATATTAAATAGAATATATACATAGAATTATATTAAATTGAAATCTAATGAATTATCTTTTCACCCTTTAATAAATGATTACTTTATTTAAAAATTAAAATGCCCCTTTGCAGGCAAGTGTTATGAAAATGTTAAAACTTTTCATATCCATGTTCTCCGCATACACCTTTCTAATTAATTTTTTACTGTATAACTTATTTTTCAGCTTTCAAATAGTAATCATGCACTGTAAGGACATCTTCTGGCTTTCTTTAATACACGTATCAATGTATACTGTATTAAGAATTATTTCAGTGGGTTATATGTCTCCCATTTCAGCGGTTAGTTGGCCATATTTTACCACGTGGACTAGCAACCTGCCTTCAAATGTGTGTTGCAAAAATTTATTTTAAAACTAATTATTTTTAAGGCAGCATAAAATGACCATAAAATATCCCTAAGTATTTCTTCCTTAGTAGCTGCATAAGGAGAATAGCTGACTTTTTTACTCACAAAGCTCTATAGGTATTATGAAAAAAAAAACAAAGAAGGAAAGGATTCTACATGGCATTAGCGACAAGGTGGGAATATCTTTTAGTTCAATTACTGTTGCTAAATAATTTAAGTTAAACAGCAATTCTGTACTGGTTACTACTACTACAAACTGAAAATGCAGAGATACCTGAATGAATTGTGTTTAGCCTGCAATGAACAAAACTACAATCGTCATTCTTGTGAAATTTGTGTAATTTTTGACTTTTGTAAAAATAAATTTGAAAATAACTGAAAAATCCCATTCACATGTCCTTTTCTGTCTCACCACTGCAGGAATCAAGGGAGCTTGTAATCCATGCCCTCCGTGTGGGAAGGACCCTGCCGTATCGCAGTGTCCGAACGGTGAACCATGATCCAGACCGTGCGCTGCCCAAAAAGCTCTTTGGCTGTCATCACCCCCTCTGACAGCTCCTCAGCTCCAGGGAGGCAGCAGGATGCCGTGGGGAGCAGCCAGCAGCTCTGTCTTGCAAGAGGACTGAACATTCCTGACCTCCCCCCCGTGCCTGAAAGGGGGTCTATCCAGCAGGCCATCACCCTGTAAAGCTAAGTCGGCTTTCTGCTTCGGCTAAAAGCTTAAGATGGAAGAACAAGGCTTTTTTTTTAATAACTCTGCAGCCACAGATAGTGTGTGCAAGCTCTAGCAAGTGCAAGCTCTAGAAAGTGCAAAAAAAAAGCATTATTGCCAGAATGGCTTAAAAATAGTGAACAATGAGTTAGACTTAAAAAAATAATCTGCTAAAAACCTGTGTTATACTTAAGTGTCAAAGACATGCTGACACTGCTCTGATAATTTTCAAAACTGATTGACTGGAATTATCTATAAATGTTAATGCAAGGGTGAACCCACTTTCTTGGGTCTACAGCCAAGTCACCCAAGAACATTACCACAGAAGCCAGGAAAACACTTACATAAAGAAGAAAACATTATCATCCAGTTCAGGGAAATTTATCTCAGGCTATGTTCTACATTTCTCTGGTTTATCTCCCAGGGAAAGCATCACCACCACACAATTACCCTCCTGGCGTGGGCACAGAAGAAAGGCAGCTCAGTTTGCACTGTCTTAAAAAAGGGGTAGAACGATGAAGCAGGAAACTTTACACTCATTACACTTCCTATTTACTCTCTAGGGGAATGGATTATTCTTTCTATGAAAGTGATTATGCCTAGACCATAAAGTAGGAAATTAAAAAACAGAAAACTCAGTGTCTTGCTTGCATTTCAGTAATTGCCTTCTATACAAATGTGCTGTTCTTTTTCAACAGTTAGTATTCTATTATTAGGACACCATGGATAATAATGCCTTTTAATTGTCTCTATCCATTATTTGTATTTCCCTACACTTGCACAGAATTCAAAAGAGTGGAAAAAAAACCCTTGAGTTTTTGTCAGAGAGGTTTATGGATATATGCTTTATCTGCAGTGGTACATACATTTCTCAGACAAATAATTTTACTTGAAATTTTTCCTTACAAAATATTACACAACTGAACACAATTTATCCACCTAATGTTTAAATATGCATAATTTCATGTAAACAAAAAGGTTTTCATGACATGAGATCCATCATAATTTCCCATTTGGAACAGTACCTGTTTTGTAAAGATTGTATTAGATGCTCTGTTCAGCAAAACACAGACAATAGTCTTGTAAGTTATATGTCAAAGAAGAAAAAATTAAAAGCACTGTGGCTTACATATATTCATGAGAGTGATGAAAATTTTTTTATTCACACATTCACTTGTATAACACTTTATGTTAAAATTTAGGTATCTTACCTCCTTATTTATGTAACTTACCTTCAGTTCTATCCACATATGCAAATTCTATTTAGCAAACCAGAACTACATTACCAAGACACAGCCTCAACTGCCTCAAAGAAAATGCCTTCACACTCTAATTTTTAAAGTGGAAAAAAAAGGGCTAGCAGTCCAGGTTCTGCCTCTATGCAGACAAAAGACCTTGCTGTCATAGAGACAGAATATCCATGAGCCAACATCCCAGTGGAATTAGGGAGGAATACCAGCACTGCAAGTCTCACGCAGGCACAAACTGACAGCTAGCACAACACATTCCCTCGGTGGAACAGGGCTGAGCAGCCCTCTGCTCTGATAAAGCTGGAGAGCTCATCCACAGCAATGCTGAGCAAGGAGCACCCCCAGATTTTTCAATTCAAAATGCAACCCAACAGTGTGTTTGGGTTTTTTACCCCTGTAGATTAAATAGAGATGGTGCTGGTCAGCACATGCCAAGGACTTATTGACCACAGCTGGTCATCATGATCTCACAGGGAAGATGGCAGAGCAAAGAGGAACCCTCAAGCAAACGTGGATGTGGCCCTAGTCATGGGCTTCAAGGTGGGAGTTCACTAATTTATACATGAGGCTTTTTCCATGCATAGCATTCAAAAAAAAAAAAAAAAAAAAAAGAAGGCAATGCTTGTACTGGGGATTTTTTTCCTACCTCCTACTTTCATCTTCTTGAGGGTAGGAAGACAGAAGACAAGAAGACATCAATACAGAGGCTTCATTGCAGAATTCACAGACTTTGTGCCAGTAAAAGAAGTTGGACTTTCCTTTGTCCTCTTTCCCCAAGTTACTTAACAAATATCCTCCCCTCCCTCCTTAAGAGACAGACAACCATGAGCCATGAATTTGGTTCATGCACCTCTATAAGGCAGTAAAAAAATGTCCTACTTTCAGCTTATCTACTTCACAATTGCCACTCAACCTGTACTGGTGTGCTTATTCGCAGTAACTAACCAATTGACACAGCTATGTAGGGCCTAGAAAGTGTACTTTAAAATACCTCCTTGGACAACAGGCGTTAAAACAGAATAAAAAGAAAGCAATAAATGTCACCTTCCATTTCCACAAGGCTATTATTAAAAAAAGTTAAACTGTAAAACATCATCATTGATAGGAAAACCCCATGCCTTGTAGACAGAGTCCTGTTAAAATAAAATAAAAATAAATTAATAATCCAGTCAGTAAAGATAACTGCTTTCAACCAACACTACCAAGTACCCACCTAACTCATCCCTTGCCACACAAAATGTCAGTGATCAAGAGGAGAAAAAAAAGCCTTAAATTCTCATCTGGCTTGAGATGAAAGAAAAAGTTGCTTGATGTTCTTGCAGGGGAAAAAAGTCACCCGTGTACCTACCATGGAAACAGCAGGCCACTGAAGTAGAAGTTTCCTTCTGTTGTCTGGGTAAGTCTTCTTTTACAACAATTTTATTTAGGAAATAGTAATGGTTCATCACAGAGACACATAATGTGTGTTTTTGTACCATTGGCAACAAACAGAACAACAAGGAGAGGACACCTAGTGGTGTTCTCTGATCATCAGGGCTGGTAGCATGGGAGCAACGGATGAAATCTTTAATGCAGGGCCTGATTTGGCAAAGCTCTCACACTCTTAATTTTTGATCACTTCAGTAAGCCTTAGCATTCCAGCAGGCTTTTATTTATGCACTCTTCTGAACCTGCATTACTGTGATTATCAGAAATAAACCAGCAAATCTGGAATATGGTCTGTCGGTGTGATATGCTTAGGAGTGTGTTTCAGTAAACACTAGAGCTTTATCAACAACTAGACTTGACATTGATACTTAGGTAGGTTCATGAAACACAAAAAGGTCTGGCAAATTCAACACCAGATTTCAGTAAAAGTTAAACAAAAAAAAGACATGGCTGCAATTCACAATTTTTGCACATTTTGCCATGTGATTTTTTTTGCAGACTATAACCTTTATTATATAACTTGTAATAAGCATTGATTCTCTTTAAGAATTGTTCTAGTTCTATATAATCAGACATCCCAGAACAAAAAAGACTTAGGGCACATTTTTGGAAGAACTTCTACTTACTTGTAGATTTAATAGGTCTTGGCTGTGTTTAGATAGCTGTAAGCAAAGCTGTTGAAGTCTGTGTTTTATGCAGCTTTTGGAAAATATTGTTATTTTAAAGAACCAGTAAACTAGTGTCATAGGCATATGTAAAGCAAAGTGGCATACCATTTGGCATGGAACAACGTATCTATTTTAATTGTTTGTACATATATTTTAATTGTTCACTGACCTATGAGCATATTTAACTAAGAATAATCTACTAGTTCCATGTATGCCTATGTAAAAAAACATTAAAAAGTCAGAAGTTTATGTAGTCTCATAAAACTTAAAGGAAATAAGAGTTAGGTCCAGGACCTTCTGTTCTTTTAGGAATGTAAATTTAAAAAAAAATCCCAAACAAGCCCCCTGTCAGAAATTACTGCAAAATTATAATTTACATAATCACCAATTTAAATATAGATTTTTTTCTTGCATATAATTTATTTTAAGTAAATATATGATCTATTGTCAATATCTGAGTCTAAAGGACTGTAATACTAGAATTTGTAGCTAAAAAGCAGTTTCAGGGAAGTGTGAATTTGCATATTCAGTAAATTATTTCCTGCCCACACATCTCCTGTCCCTTTCTTGAAGTGTTTCTTCCCATTTCCACTGAGCCATTCATTTGGGTAAGTAATTAACATCAGACTGATATGAATACATCAATCAGTTTTCATATATATTCCACCACAGGCTATAGCTGTTCCATAACACTTAATGAGGAGAAAGCTTCTGCAATGCATACATTATTTACATCAGTATTACTTTAGGTGGCTGCTGGCAGCTTTATCTTAATTTAATTGACTTAAATGATGTGTAAATAAATAAAGAAAAAGAACCATGTTTCACCAGTGTCATGTAAGAATCTTTTGAATTTTTGCTCATCTTAAGGTTCAGGATACCAACCACCTGAATTCCACATACGTGATATGAAGAAAAGCTCTTCAGATATGTGAAGAAAAGCCCAAACAATGCCAGCCTGCCTTTTTAATTTGAGGATGTAGAAATACAGGGATAACTGCCTTATCATACAACTTGGGTTGTTCATACACCAGTTATCCAGTATTCTCTTGGCACATCATGTAGATTGAGTTTGCTGGCTGTCCTCTCAATATTTTTGACATAATGCTTATTATTCTGGAACCAAATACATATATTTCAGATTTATCTGCACCACATTTAAAACCAATGTGTAAGTTCGTACGCAAGAACTATTAAATCCTTTTAACCACACACAAACAGGCTCCAGTTCTGTGCCATAAAAATTAGTTAACAGTTGCTCCTTGTTGTCCATGTGCAAACACACACATACAGAGAACATTAAAACCAGCAGCAGTCTCGCTGACTACCCCACGGGATGATCTAGTTATTGTTTCCCAGTAATTCAGCAAATGTCATCCCTAGATGACATTTGCTGTTGTTTTGCCGTTGTTTTGTCTGTTTTAAAACATTAAGATATTGTAACACACATTTTCCAGGAAGCCATATATGAAAATCTATTACCTTCTGCATTTCTGCTCCCTGCAAAACGCTAAAAAAAATACAAACACAGAAACAAGCAAAAAACCCTACCTTTTTTCTTTCACTCATTTCATTTTGGGACTTATCAAAGCCTGATTCAGACTATGTATTTATCTCTGTTCTTGCATGTGGTAATTTTTTTTCAAAATCAGTTGATGAACTTTTTGCTGCTTTATTACAGGCTCAAAATACCCTCCCCCCCCCAAAAAAAAACCCCTCTACCTTTAGATCCTCTTTTACCTTGCTGTGAACCTATTTCACAAATTTTACTAGTAGAATTAAAGGTGAAGTTGCAATCAAGCAGCCATTACCTACAGCAGCTACTGCTGATTTGGACCACATACTCTGGTCACTTTTAGTCCCACTTAGTGGCCAATTCAGCTATTTTTATTTAGATTACCTGATTTCTGATTGACAACTGACAGAAAGGGGGGGAAAAAAGGACTTTATTTCTCTGCCTAGCAGGACTTTACAGTGGCAAGCGACTAACTCAAGCTGCCGGAAAATAATGTCATTGAATTCATTTCAGAAGGTTGTCTCTCTGTGAAGCACAGAGGAGACAAAAGCACAGCTTTATGGTAGAATTGCAAAATATGCTTAATCACTTGCCTTAGTTGAATTGAGTACAAAAACTACAGTGCTCTATTTCTGTGCAAAAACATCTTTTCAGTGCTTTACAGAGAGGCAAAAATAAGTAGCTTTACCAAACAGAGTAATAAAAAATAATGACCTATTTCAGGGGCTTTTTAAGAGACTACTATAAATTTTTTAGACTTTTGATATTTAGCATCATCCAGCATCATGCCATTTTAAATTATAGTCGGACTTCATTTGAAATGGCTCTGCTTTTATGTTCCTCTTAAACCATAAAGTGCATATTATACTAGAGATAACCAGCAAAAAAAGCACCAAAATAGTACCAAAACATCCTTCATATTCATTTATTAAATTTATATTTATCAAAATTTTTAGATTTCAATTTTAATACTACTTCCATGATAATGCTATACAAAATAATTCTCCTTATGCTTACTGCAAGAAAGATTTAGAAAACAGCAGTTATTTTTCCTATGGCTTTAGCACTTCTGTTAAAAGCACATGATGATATTCAGAATTACAGAAATGAGGACAGGCAAGAAACAAAATGGTGGTATGCACCAATACATTGACCATTTCCTAGCTATGAGTATGCCTAAGTGGGGAATGCCATAATTTCCTGGAAAAGTCACTATGCCAAATTGAAAGACAGCATAACACCATTCCTGGAAACAATGGAGTTGACAGTTTAGACGGCAGTGACTCAAAATTGGAACTGCCCATTTTTCATAAAGGCCAGTATTGAGGATATTCAGCCTACAGACAGCCTTCAAACAATGAGCATTCTGAGGAAATCTACTCAATGGTAGAAGGTTTCAATTTCTTCTAAAATAGAAAAATAAAAAGTTTAAGTTCTCAGTGACTACAAGACTATTAATAAATTTAAGTGCTAGTCATCAAACTCTAGTGCAGGTTTAGGTGCTTGTTAAAATTTCTAATATTCCTTTGTAGTGCTTTAATTCTGATGTTTTGGATATTTTGTAACATCATTAGGAGTCCATCCATGCGAATTGTACCAACGCCAAACACATTTTGCCATCAGCAGAGAGAAGATGGTTACTCTGTGCTGGTTTTGTCCAAAAAGGCCTTGCCACTAGCATGTGTGTGTAATTACACCAGGCAGTGAGGAAAAGCTGTGTTACACTCTTGTTCTGGGGCAGCTCCTCACAGAGATTGACTAGTGCTGGGTAGCAATGAGATCTTAGTGAATGATGTTATAACCATGTAAATCTTACCTCTTCCCACTGGTGTATGTATCGAATCAGCCTTGAAAGGCGCAATAAACGTAACAGGCTGAGGATTTTTGTAAATCTCACAATACGAAGCGCTCTTGCCGTCTTGTAAACCTCTGAATCCATTCCTTTTTCTACAATGAGAAAGATATAATCCACTGGTATTGATGAGATGAAGTCAACCACAAACCAGCTTTTTAAGTAATTCATCTTAATGATCTTAGGGTCCAGTATTATTTCAGAGCTGTCTTCATTTACAGTCCCAGTTCTAAAATTCATTATCAAGTCCAATAGAAAAACAGTGTCTGATGCCACATTGAAAATAATCCATGGTGTTGTTGTTTGTTCTGTGAAGAATGTGATTCCGACTGGTATAATGACAAGGTTTCCAACCATCATTATGAGCATGATTAAGTCCCAGTAAAACCTAGGAAAAAAGGAAGAAAGAGAATGGTTGATGTAATGTGGTAAAATATTACAAAATGGTCTCCATCCTGCCACCAACTTCACCACCAGATTTTGTTATTACTAAATAAATTATCGTCGCTTTAACTCATTCAGCATATTCATAGTCAGTAAAGACACTGGAATTAACACACTTCATTATGTGCCTTCCTTCTCAAAAATATGCATGGAGAATAAAGGCAGCACTATGGCCTATCAGTCCATGGTATATCACACCCTGAAAGGTGGGCACGTGTGGCACTGAGCAGACTTTTTCAGACTCCTGTCAAAACCTCTTTGAGCTTTTAAATAGATAAAAAAGATGTCTTGTGCCAACCAGAAGTGCTTTATCAATGCAACAGTTTTCCTGAAATTTCTGTCCAAATGGAAAGCCAAATACTTAACAGATATATTAAATGTCAGTATCTCTTTTCAAATGTACTGATACCATTACAGGGCTGGAATAAAATTACAGGATGAGGAAAAAAGCACTGAAGCAAAAATTAGAAACAATAATTAGATAACGTAAAAACCTTCATCCACTTAGTTGAACTTTCATGCATTTTTACAACCTCACAGTCTATATTCTTTCAGAGCTAGCTAAAATATGTTAGAAAAAATAGCTGCAATTTGCATAGTAATAGAAAGAGATATTGCATTTCACCATTTTTGCTCTGGAAGGATCTAAAGGTTCCCCTCTAACACTGTTAGAACACTAACCATGCTTGATACAATGGACTCATGACTCTAGTATCTGTGATGGAAATGCTGAGTAAAAGCACCCATGACATAGAATATGTATCCTGATGGAAGATTTCCCGGGGACAGCCATATATACCAGATTTTAAGCAAATTAGGATAAATCCCAAATGTTAAATAGTCAAAGAAAGCTATTCTTGAGTAGTAAAAGAACTGAAATGGATACTCGAAAAAGCCTGAACCCAATGCACAATCTCTTACTCTGTTCAAGTACATGATCTGGTCAACTAAAATTGATTTGGAGAGGTACAGAAACCAACCAACAGCAGTTACCCATGGACTCATCATAGTTTCTAGAAGACTAGAGGCAGCAGGGGCTCCACAGCTATCCCTCTGCTCTGTCCCTCTGTCACGATGGGGCCTGGTGCAGGGGACGTGTCACGGACACGCCACCAGCACAACACTTCAACAATGACTTCCAGGCCACTTCCATCACACTAGCACCAGCCTCCTGACATGCAACACACCCTCATCCTGGTAAAAGTTCATGGCAACCAGCAAAAATAACACTTTAACTGGCCACGAAACATTTCAGAATCATGAGCCCAGTTTTTGCTAGACTTCCACAGAGAATATCGATTACATTAGATTTCAGAGATTGCTTCTGGTATTACCAAGTGATCATAAAATCATGGATAGGTTTGGGGTGAAAGGGCCATTACAGATCATCCACTTCCAACACCTGTGCCATGGGCAGGGACATCCTCCACTAGACCAGGCTCCTCAGAGCTCCACCCAGCCTGGGGACCCCCACTTCCAGGGATGGGGCATCCACACAGCTTCTCTGGGCAAACTGTGCAAGAGCCTCACCAACCTCACAATAACAATCTTTTTTAATATCTAATCTAAACCTCTTTCCATCTGAAGCCATTCCACCTTGTCCTGTCATTACACGCCCTTGAAAGCAGTCTCTATGCATCTTTCTTGTAGACTCCCTTCTAGTAGAAAAAGGACACTCTTATGTCACACCGAAATCTTTCTTTCTCTAGGCTGAAAAATCACAAAGATCTAGTTTTTATAAATTCCCTTTTTTTCATGTCTACTTTGGAAGTGAATACTCCTCAGTTTACAGAGTGCTCATCAGAGAATATCACTTATTATCTGTAACTGTAAAACACACTAAAGGAAAAACAGCATAGGATTGAGAACAGCATGAGAATTCCCAGTTTCAAAATTATTTATTCCAACAGACACCTGGAGAGATTAGATTTAACTATCATTTGAGAGAAAAGAGAAATTGGCAATGTACCTCTAACTAGTGCTCACAAACTCTATGAAACAGACTATAAAAATTATTCCCTGTGTACCACAATGTGATTTGTGTCTTACACATTTTCAGTCTTGCAATAAATGTGAACACTAACTGCTAAAAATATTCAGTTTTATTCAGGCTGTATGTATTTTTGTTCACCATATGATAGTATTTACCATATCAGGCAAAAATTTCCCAATTTCTCCTGTCTTTTTTAATTCCTGTAATACTTTTCACTGTGCTAGATTCCTTTTCAGCAATCTGGAATTCCTTTTCAGTAATCTGGAATTACCACAAGGAACCAGTGAATTCAATACATCACTGCCGCTGTGATGGCAAAATTACCACAAACACTTTTAAAATGTCACAAACACTTTTAAAATCAACCAAAGTACTTTACAAAAGGGCTCTGGGAGAATAAACATTCTGAGGAATCCTTAAAATTAGTGGAAAACAAATAGGATATAATTACGAGAGGCGTCCTTATATCTGTGGTTCACCCCTAAGCAAAGCATTGCTAACTTCAGATTGACCTTTACATTTCTCTAGCACAGTTATGCAACAAAGGCTAACCAAAGCCACACAACAACCAGCCACCCAGCCAACACAGGAGATAATACAGGACCAGGTGTTTTTAACCTACGGTAATCCGCGGTTTAAAGGATCATCGCGTACTGCGATTATGCAAAACACACTGGTGTTCCTGATGCTGAATGTCAGCAAAAGTGGTAGCACCAGGGCTAAAATAATATTGACTGCTAAGGACTTCTGTATTTTAGCCCACAATACAATATAAGCTGATTAGTTAGTAAGAAAAACCCTTATTATTTTTCATTTAGAAATGACTCAGACGTTTTCTTTTAGGAAAACGTTTCCAAACGCTATTCTGTTGGCCATGTTTTTAGGTGAGAAAAATTAGATTAAACTGCCTGTGTTGCCCTTCCTTGACCTGTGCAGAGAAAGTGATAGAATGAGTTCCTCGCCTATGGTTCAGAACATCCCACTACTCGTGTAACAAAGAGGAAGCTGTAAAGCCTCACAAGACAGTGCAAGGAGCTGCCATTGACATACTGAGAGAGTCCTTGGTTTCAAACCACTTTTAGAAATTTTTTTTCCTACTTCCCCTACCCCAGTGAGGATGGTATGAATCTACAATTTACAATCTCAAGAGTTCCACATTTATGTTAGGCATTATAAAATGTTGGTGAAAAGCAGAGGTAGGCTTATGACTCAAAATTTTTGAGAATCAGGAAAAAAAGCAGGAGTTTGGGGGTAATGAGATTTTCCAAAGCTCAAAATGAGAAGAAAGAACCGATCTTGGCCCCACAGCAAAGAGCTTATTGCTCAGCTGAAGCTAACCCAGTGAAACCAGTACGAGATGCCATTAACAGAGGGTGCAGAGGTCATCATCGCACTGCACTGAACTATTCCTGCAGCTTTTTAAATGCTTCTAAATGTTTCAGAGGTATAATACCTCTAGGCAAAAAAAAAAAAAAAAGGTCTTCAAGTACTAAAATATAAACCCCAATCCTGAAGCACATTTTAACAAAATTTTAAAAAACAATTTTATACAGAAATATTAAAGAAAAACAAAACAACATACTAAATACTACTTTGTAATTTTCAAAATGAATTAATAGGCCTCTTTTGGTGATCTTTTCACTCATAATTTATTTATTATATTTTTAAAGTTTACAGTAATAGCAGTGTTTTTTCAACTCTGGAATATGGCGCTGAAGTGCTGATGTTTTCTTCACTGCCACAGGCTGTCCTGGACAGCATGAACAGCCCTATTCAAAATGAGTGCCTACCCAAGCAGTGAGAAAGAGTTACTTACTTAGTATTAATTAATCACTGTTTGTATTAGGCTTAATAATGTAAGACGCTATGAATTCTAACAGGCATTTTATTTTCCACCTTATACCCCTAATCCAGAGAAAAGAGAGTCTTAAGGAAGGAAATTTCATCTCTGAATTAATTTGCCGTATAATTTGCTGTACACAGAAATTCAGATTCACTAGCCTTATTATTTCCTTTTTCTGCCCATCAACAGCAGAGTCTCAATTTCCTTGAATCAGCATACTTGGAGATATGGTTATCCTTACTGCACACCCAGACTACACCAGCAGAAGTTGTCAGTGGTCTCACAAACGGCACAGCAGAGCGAGCAACGTCTCTCAGGCATTGAGGGGTGTGAATGGAGGCTGCAGGGCAGTCAGGGCTTTGCTTAAACTCACATTTTCTCAGTTTCAAGAAAGACTGTAAAAATCCTGATTTTTTATTAAAAAGGAGTAAATAATATCACGAAATTCAGCCTAAACACTGAAAAGAAATACTCACGTACATTACAAACTGGAAGGCCATTGAAAAAGATACTAACTCAGACTGCTTGTAAAATACCTCTGAAGCAAAACCTGATGCATACCAGATTACGTTTTCTGATCTCAGATGCAACACAATTTCACTAAATACATTCACAGAATCAAGAACTGTAAAAAAATTTCACAAGCTTTCCTAGAAAACTTGCTGCTTCTTTAGCTAAACATTATGATTGACTAGCAGATGCTCAGTGAAATGAACACTGACTTTCCTTTTTGCTTTGTTTTGTATCATTTTTTTTAATCTCACCTTCAAACACAGCTTTATTTCCTTTGCTTTCATAGATCACTGGTTCACCTAACAGAGAAATCAATGTCCTATATAAAACAGAACAATCTTAGCAGAAATAACAGTAATTTCAAATTTTGTGGAACTGTATGGTAGCAAACACTAAATTTGGTATTATTCTTATCAGGATTTCATTCTCATTGGACATGTTATCTTTCTCTGGTTGTCTGGTTGTGCAACTCTATTATTCTACTAAGAGGGAACAAAGCTGGATGCCTGAAAACATCTGCAAAACACAGATAATTACTAGGATGTGTTGAAGGACAGGAGAATGAAGAAGGTAGTGTTTTCTTCAGAGGACCCAATTCTCTTAATGATTGCACAGGTGTCTGTGCCTGAAAACTTTCAGGAAAATTATCACTATTTTTTTTACAGCCTCAAAATGAGGATATCCCCTTCCACCCAGCTATCCATTTTCATTCTGCCCATCTGTTTCTCTCTTACAAATATACACACCTAGAGGAAAACAAGCTGCTTCTGGGAAAAAGGCATACAAATTAAATACTAAATTCTTTCTATTTTAGCAAGAAATACTGCATTCAACATCCTCCATAGAGAAAACTCTGTTTAAATGTTACCAATCCATACTTGATTGCTTCAGTGATTTTGGGTCAGCAGCAATTTTTTTTTATTTTAGTATTTCCAAACTTAGAATGTACTGTAATCTATCTCTGTGACCATATTAATACAAAGGCATTAAAATTACTAGTGGAGTGCCACTACGTTTTGATGGCCTGTCTTGCACAAGCAAACAGGTCACTTCTACAGTTTTGTCATCCTTCTGCATGGATAAAACCTTCCTCATCTGCATGGAACTCATTTTTGCAGCTTTAGAAAGACAATACTCCAGGGCTGGTATTTTGTTTTGCTTTTAAAGAATAAACTATTCTCCTGAAATTGTCAATTCAGATTTTTGTAGGTTACTCTCTTTCCACCTTGACAACTTTAAGCTCATATTAAGTAAACACAAACAAGGAAATGTTGCAAGGTTGAAATAAAATCTCTTTCGTGGCTCACCTCTCTTGATTGCAAAGCACACACTATAGTAGGATACTAACAGTGGGTCCTACACACCCAGTGGGGATACTGAAGGGCAGAAATATGATTAAGTGATACTTTCTCAGGTGAAAATTTCATCAGCATTTGCTGTTCTTCTTCAATTCATATCACTAGCTTAATGAACATTCATTGGCTTAGCAAGGGAACCTGCAGGAGCAGCAAAAAGGCTTTCTCTACCTGTCTGAGACTGGTCAGTCTGGGACAAGGCAGAGGCTGATGTTCTGAAAACTGTATTTCCCTGGCTGAAATAAAAGCAGTGCTGGACTTGGGAATCATCCAGCTTAATGGTTTCATTCTGATGGAGACTAAAAGCAATTAAAAAAATAACCCAATAATGAAGTTTTCAAACCATCAGAAATCTTAATTTGATTTCAGAATAATACTGGAGTCTATTACTTCAAGGTTAGCCATATATACTTAAGAGGTCCAATGTACGTCCCTTGCTGTTTGGTTGGGGTTTGTTTTCAATTTTTAAGTATTTTTTTTAATTTTAAAATTAATTTAATTTAATTATTTTTTTTAAATTAACTTTTTTTTAAATTTCCTATCTCAAAAATATATTATTAAAGTTTAGTGATACTGAGTTGTCTTTTCTATATAACCACAGAATGTCTCTAAAATTACAAACTTCCACAAATTTCAAAAAGATTTCATTATTTTTATCTCTTTAAACCCACTCAGCAGTGGCAATTTGCAATTTGTTGCTCAGTTGTGATTCTATGCACAAGGCAGATGATTAGATAAATGCAGCTCTCAGGGGACCTGATCAGAGCCCAGTGAAGCCAATGAACAGCACTTTACTACTCTGGAAAGTCTTTGGTTACATAGTTTGGCTAGGTTTAAAGCTTGAGTGCTTTGAATACTAGAAAACAAAATCACAGTACTGACCATGGAAGGATACCACAAAACTAGTTAACTTCCATTTACTTACTTATTTATTTATATATGTATCTGTGTACCTTTTCAGTATATTTTCAATTAATATTTAACCAGTGGAGATTTCATCAAAAGATAAATTGCTTCTTGCTATGCATTCAGCAGCTTCCATCTGAAGTTTTCGTAGTATTTTATATGCTTTAACAAATTCAGTCTCAGACTTCTGAGAAATAAAGGCACAGTAAGGAGAAGAGGATAAGTAACTGCACTTACTGCATACAAGAGGAGAGGACAGAGAGGACAGAGAGAAATTTATATACTATAGCACTATTATTTAAAAATTAGACTCTTAGTTTTTAGCCAATAATCCCCTAACACAACTGCTTGAATACCACTGATATTTGCAGTTGCTTTTCCTCCACAGAAACTTATTAAACTAGGGTAGAAAGAATTAAAGCCTGACTTCCACTTAACCTTGGGCAAGAACAGGGGATCACTGTCAGTGGAGCTCTGATAATGCTTTTGATCTCCCTCATTTTTACATAACTCCTCCTTTCTGAGCAACTTGATCTAGCGATTGCATCCCCACCCACGGCAGGGTGGTTGGAACAACATGAGCTTCAACGTCCCTTCCAAGCCCAGCCATTCTATGATTCCAAGATTCCTCAGCACCACTCCTCATTAAAAAAATGTGGGTACTGCCCCTGTCCAGATAAGAACCAGACCGGAAAAAGGCACTGATGAAGAGTCAGGGCTCACAAATACGTTTTTTCATGGCAAGAGTTGATTCTGTCTCTGCTTATCTGATCAAATGGATATATATCACAGCATCAAGATTGCTTCTGCATCACACATGTCACAGCACAGCTTCCTCCTATCCACCCCCTCACACAAGCTATTAGACCATTGATCTAAGAATTAGACAACATTTTGTGTAGGGGCTGCAACTGATTTGTTTCAGTTTGATATTATCAGCCCTTAAACCAGCTGAAAAGTGCCACATATCGGTTATCTAAGTGTCAGCAAATTTCTATAGTGGATCGCTGTAAAATATGCATTCACATTCTCAAATTAGAAGTGACCACTTTAAAGGCATGAAAAAAAGTTTGAAAGAGACAGATCTAAAAATATTTCAGCTGCAAAATAATCTTGTATCTCATGTTGAAACACTTGCATTAATTAAAAATTTTGTAGTGACAGTAATTTTAAGAGTGCCATTTAGAAACATGACATTTAGGATGCCTCCATACTAAAAATTCAGAGCCTTAAATAGGAAGAAGCTTTCTGTAATTCTTCTCAACAAAGTATCAAGTGAAAAGGAAGGTAACTTCCTAATGCCGCTCCAAAAATTAGAAAGCCAATCACTATCAACAAATATTTTCCTTTAATAGATTTTTTTTTTAACCAATTAAATCTCATTTATCATATGATAATCATATATAATCTTTACGTTTCTGCTGTCAGGAAAAATTCTATTTTCTCTACTTCAGAGAAAGAAATGATGGGGAAGACATCATTCAGTAGATCTCAGGCATAGGGTTTGGTGAGGAGAATGGCCATGACCACCAAATGAGGTGGGACAATTCATTCTTTTACATAAATACCTCTAATTAAAAAAAAAAAAAAAAAAAAAAAAAAAATTTAAAAAACCAACCCCCAAAAAACCAAGAAAAAACATAAAAAAAACAAGGCTAGAACCATCAACTTAGATTTAACATATCTACATATGTATCAATTTTATTGTGGTAATCAGAGGTAAAACTGGCTTTTTGTGTAGCTGTAAAATGACCCAGTACATTTGGAAGAGCAGCTTCAAAGCAGGACTTGGTGTATCATTTCTTTACGAAGTGCACTGAAGGCAAGAATGGGCACTATTTTCAAACCGAAGGAAAAAAAAGAGCCAGTCTTCAAATTTCATGAAGGGAAAAATTAGAGATGTGAAAAAGTGTGAAAGAACTATAGATAGACATGAAACAAGCTGATGTACTCCCACATCGTAAATGAAAACAAATATACATGACTGAATATTTACAGTCCTCTTATGTATCTACACAGATGTGCAAGATTCTAATGCAAGACCAAGTAATCAAGATATATATATCAAGTTTAATTATTATTCCCCTTTACAACTATTTATAGCTGACTTTTGGCTACAAAGCGTATGTTTCCTTGACTATAAAAGTTAGTACTGAAATTTCAACTCTTTAAAATCAATGACAGTACACTTAAGAATCAGTAAGTTATTTTATTATAATCCATGAATATCACACTGCAGTAAATACTTTGCTTCAAATGGTAATAAAGCTAATTTATATCTGTTAAAATATAATAATAACTTGTTTATTCTGAAAATAACATCAGAAAATTATGTATGTGTGTTCAAATCAAATTTATATTATCATTTTATTATCTTATACTTTGATGAAAAATATTTTTAGGGAAGCAAAGGAAGGAGAAAGATCAGAACCATGGCAGAGCAACATGGTTAGTAATTAGGGTCATGCCACATGCATAGTCCTTTGAAAAAACAACTGAATACCTAGAGCTTTCATCAACACCTGTGAACATCCATTGGATTTCCTCATCTATGTGTAGGCAGCTGAGCTCAGGATCTCCCACACCTCAGGGAGTTCACTTTCCCCAAGCCATACGGTGCCTCCTGAAGTGGGTATGCTGCTGACATGTTCTCTCTCCCTGAACAAATATAAACCAGAGCGGGTACAAAATCTTGTTCCCAAGGAAGGCAATGACAAGACAGGAGAGGCGTTCTCAGTTCCTCATTCCACCAAAGCAGAACAAATCTGAGAGGTGATATTGTTATTGGAAGTGTCCACACCAGAGGTGCTGTGCAAAGTCAATGCACAGGTTAAAATCCTCTCCAGCAGAGGAAGAAAACTATGCTGCAGTTTTTGAATGATTTTAATTACTGAGCAGATAAAGGAGACATTTAGGTATGCACTAAAATACACTGAAAATTTTAAGATTATGGAATTGCTATTTTAATAATTTTATTAACTGAACTAATATCGATTTATCTAAAACATCAACTAATTGAAAATACAGTGTGCACAACATGTAAGAAATGGAAGGAGTAATCTTTCACAAGCTTGATTATACCTTTCCCCATGTATGTTAATTAACACTTTTTTACAGGGGGATGCACTCCGCTTTTCTAATTACTCAGCTTGTATTCATATCTCTCTGCTAGCCATTTGCCTTCCACAGTATTTAAGCAGATATAATGTTAATTTTAACATTTCTTTAAGACTTCCCAATTTGCATACTGCACATCCCAGTGTTACCATCTTTTTGACAGTGTAGTGCTCTGCCTGCATTGCCAAAACAAATCAGCGCATTATGCAGCTAGACAGAGCACTGATCAGAAAGACCTGATATTCACTTGTTTAAAACAAAAAGGAAAACCCAGAAGAGCAAGCAAAGTAAACAAGAAAGAGCATACATTATGCTCAGAGATGCTCTAGTTACCAGCCTAAGTAACCCAGACCTTGTCAGCTCTGCCTCTGCTCCCCTCCTCGACTTTTCGTGCTGTTCACCCTCGAAGTCCCCAGAAAGCTCCACACAAGCTGGGCTGAGCACAGCCTCATGTGCTGCTGCTGCAAGCAGCTCACCCAAGGGTGGAGGTTTGGAATACAAACCAGATTTCTGGGGATGTAAAATCCGTCTCTGACATTTATGAACATTGGTCAGTGTAATGGAATGCAATTGCTCAATGGCCCTTTTGCAGTTTAATCCAATATAAGGAAACAAAGAGGGTTTTTTTTCCAATTACATTACTTCAGTTATTCTTTAAAAAGTAAACAACTAAATTCCTTCCAAAAATCCCAAACCAGCATACGTGAACTTAATATTTGAATGGTTTTATGATTTGCAAAACAGGAGATAGCCCACAATATCAAGCACCGGGAGATGCCTTTACAGCACACCTTTGCCAGCAGTACAGGAGGTAACTTTCATTGCTTGCTTCCAAATAAACAGGAGGGTTTACCACATTTTATCACAGATATATGCAATAACGACACACATGACTGAGATCCTACAACCAGCATGTATTACATTTACAAACTAGGTGTAGAAAGTGTTTATTGAATTACAGCAGATTATTTGCTTGAAATATATTTGTTAAGTGTTTTGTTTTAAATTAGATATATGAAATGGTTTTCGAGCCACTGGAAGATACATTTTACCAAGACCTAGATTAATTTAAAATTCTGTGTGATCTTCATTGAGACAGAATTGTCTAAAGTGGGGTTGTTATACAAAACACATACACTAGATAAAAGTTTTTCCTCCACGCTGCCTTTATTCATTTTTGTAAAAGAGCAAGTCACTTTAGGCACCGGAATAACACGTCAGATTGCAGACTGAAAAATGAAAGATTGCTAAAGATATTAAGATTTGAAATTTTATTCAAACTTAACTACAGGCTTTGTTATATGCCTCACCTATAAATATTTATCAGAAAAAATATAAAAGGGAATTATTTAATAATCTCCTTCTTCACTTTATATTTTGGGAGAGTGACTTTGACAGATGACTTTGAAGTCTCTTCATGCAAAAATTCTTTCTCCAATCTTTGGGTTCAAACAGAACAGTCTGTATTCCTCAATAATGGGCTGGTCTTGACATCAGACACCCACTGCAGGTTAGGGGTTGCCGGGGGAAGTGTTTGCGCCCAAGTAAAGTTTCCTATAATTGTAGCCACTGATAAGCAGCTCTAAAATAAGCACTCAAAGAAACTTTGGTCAGGGACCCATGACCTGAACTATAAACAACCGCAAGGATAGCAAGGAAGCTCTTTACTTCCATACTGATAGATGACTCTTGTTTTGACACAGCAAAACAAAATGAGCTGCCCTTTCTGTGGTGAATAAAACACCAGATGTCCATCCTTATCTTCCATCCATATTCACTCAAAATGCAGTTGTCTAAATATAATAAATAGGTTTCTGCCTTTCAGCAAATGAAAACATTTTACTTTAGAGATCTCATAAGAGGTTTTAGCCACAAGCCAATATTCCTCAGAAAGACAAAATTTAATTTAGCCAAATATTTATGTTTCATTTTTTGGAGGACAGTGAGTTATGAACTAATCAAATGCGTTTAAACTAAAGATGTGTAATAATTAGAACTGCCAAATAGATATTAATAATTTATTGGTGGAGAACAGCAATAAATTGAGAGTGAAAAATTAACAGAGCTTTTCCTTATAATCTTTGAATATACACTGATCTGTAAATTGCAAATCAAAATATATAATACAGCGAAAATGGAAGCTGAATCATATTTGCATTATTGTGATACCCTAATTCTGCAAAATGCACAGAACCCATGGGCAACATTTTTAAAAATCAGGTTTACCATTTTGGGCTCCTTATGACTGGAATTCTGAAAGATGCTCAGGCATGGAGTCCAGATGCTCACAAGTATCTAGCTCCTGAAATTCAAAGATAGATGGGCTCCTGACTTTCATTTCAGATCTTCATCTAACATCCTATAGATTTGCACATTGTGCAGAGCACTGGGTAAAACTGACACTTTCAAAGCCATTCCAGAAATGGAAAAATTTGTACTGGAAACACGAAACCAAGTTAAATACCACATTCCATTTGCTCATTTTGCCAGTGGCACAAAATCAGCATGCACATTCAACGCAGATGAACTGCTATTCAGTGACACTTCACGGAATCACGAGTCAGCAGCCCCAGCAGGAACATCTGCCACCATTTTAGGCAGATCCATGGTACCTGCATTCCCAGGCTACACAGCTAGCTCTCCTTCCCTGAAGCAAATCTGAACTCTGTCATGCTATGAGGAACAAGTGTGGGAGTGGAAGTTCACTGCAGCTCTCCCATCCATTCCACCGAAAGATAAATTTGGTCTTGCCTGTGGAGAATGTAGAAGTTGGCTGCAGCTTAGAAATTACAGAAACAGCCATAGTCACATCAAGCAGTGCTCATACAGTCCTGGAGAATGAGGGGGATGGTGGTGGAAATTGCTGAATAACACTGACTGATTGTATAATACTGACGGAGTATTCCTCAGACCTGTCTTAATGAGAATCATCTCTTGACAAAAGAAAATTAGTATGCTTGTAAACAATAGAGCACAACACACAGGCAGACCATAGAAAATCTAACTTTAGGAAATAAGAAATAAAGAATAGTTTAAGGTTAAACAAGTAATTTTAAATTCATAGTTAGTGCCTTTAAATAGCAATGTAAAACTGGAGACATTTCATTCGATTCAGTCACAATTTATGTTGTACCTAGTTCACATCTATCTAAATAATATGTATATGAAATAATAAATTTATTACATACTAGATTTAATTATTTCAACACAAAAACCTTGAAATTGTTTTTTGACTTCTTTTTCCATTACAGAGATATGAACCAGCATAATAAATTCATTACTTCAATAAATAAACAGCAAGAACATGTACAAATCCTACTGAACTTTTCAACACTCTGCAGTGTGGATTCAATATTCTGTTCCAAATTTCAAAACCACATTTAATTTAGCAAAAACAAGGATTTCATATAATACTGGCAGAATGCATGCAATTAAAAGTCTGTTTGGTCATGTGGGCACCTCACGCTTAGGTTACTCATCTCTCACTTTTCCCACACATTCAACGTCTACTGCTTAATAAGCCACCGGATTTCAGACATTTTCAATTCTGACCCTTTTTAAACACTCTGATAGATTGCCTACCATCTGGCAGTGCTTACTCTTGGTACCACACTCCCTTTGCATTACAAAACTGTGCTTCTGATAATTATATCTTTAAGGTGGTAGATATATGCAAGACTTGAATTCCCATGCTGGCAATATACAAGCTGAAGAGACAATTTCGGCGAAGTGCCTGTGTAGCAGTGTATGGTAACAGTATGCTCAACTGCATCACGCTGCAATTCTCAACAGAAGGCTGCTAACCTGTCCGAGTCAAGGGAAATGGAAAATATATGTGAAGTTTTGGGGTTTTTTTTTTAATTACTACAAGGCATTTTACAAACTGCACAAGGCTATGAAAACACCTAAACTAACTTTTCCCTGCTAGTTTGAACAAACAGCTCAGCATCTTCTAGCTAACAGACTGAGTTAGAATGGAAAATTATGCAGCAGAACAAACAAATTTAAAAAATATAAAATCAGACCATTTTTTTCCATGTATTTAAAGGAATGCATTATATCTTCAGAAAGAGACATAGGAATAAGAAGAGAAGACAGAATGAGAGGGAAAAGGAAGTTGTTTCCAAAAAATACTCTTTCAGGGACTACATCCGTGTGCTCCTAGAAACTTTTGAATGCAAGAACCCTGTAGCATTTCACTGACTGAAAATTAGACCATAAGAAATGTTATTAATAAAAGAAAAAGCAGGATTCAGTACTTAGGCAGTCATCTAGATAAGAGCTTCCATTAACAGTGCATACACAGCTCTGAAAAACAGCTCTTAAGAACACTTGGTAAAGTGGATATATGAGAAAGGTACCAAATTAACAGCTGAAGTTTAAGGTATATACTTGATTTATTTTGCTTCTTTTGTTCTGTTTCCAAGTTTTACTCTACCAGACTAATCCCAAGCTGGAAAAGCAATTCTTTTTGCTGCCACCAGGCTTGTCTGGCACTAAAGGCAAGGTGAACCAGAGTGACAGACAAGCTTGGCTCTTACCTCCACTGAAAAATCAAGTGCAAACAAGCCCATATGCAGCTATTACAATGATCCCGTAGCCCTGGATGTGTTTGGGGAACTCAGAGACTTGCAAGCATCTACTGCCAAGCAGTAATAAGATGTTTAGGGAGTAGCAGCACCTGCTACAGGTTTCATAGCAATTTCTCTGCCAGACCTAAATAATAAGTCCTCCTGGAATGAGCAACTAGACAGAAATCACTTAAGAGCCTGATGGAAAGCCTCTAACTAACCATGTGAAACCTTGATTGCATCTCTAAGGTTTTGCAGCCATGCTTTTATTCCATCTCCTGGTAGAACTGGATAGATCTTATTCTACGTATCTTATAAAATTCTGTATATTTTCCACAGCTTTTTCCTAAGAAAAGATAGACCGATTATTTATTATTGGAGTCTCATTATATATTACTCTAAATTTACTGCAACCCACAGATCTGCATTAAGGTCAGATCATTCCATCATCACACTGTCTATTGCTGCAGTCATGCCATGAAGAGAGGTGCTTCTTGCAGGATCTGGTAAATTAGTGTAAGGTGCAATGGAGCCAGCTAAGGAAATATCAATATTTCTACACCTTAGTCTGCTGATATAAGAGGGCAAAAAACCTGGAGGCAACCAGGGTATAACATGTATAGAGTTGATACTATGACAGCACAATTTATTTCTATGGGGCTCTCTATATGCTGGAGCTCTAGTGCAAATGTAAGATTCAGTGATTTTCAGGCAAAATTGGATGAAAAAGAGTAGTATCATTTAAATCCTTCCCCAGTATTAAAAAACTTTTAAAAACCTCCCCAAATTTAAAAAAAAAAAAGTATATTGGTTATTTTAAAGTCATTTTAAAAATAAATCCATTTAAAAAATTTAAAAAAAAAAGAACCAACATAGCTTTGACTGTGAACATAAAGCAACCCCTGCTTTTTCAGTTGAAAACAGAATATCTTAATGTGAATTTGAATATATGACATTTTTAGAGATAGAAACTTAATACCAGTAGCACACTAAATTCCAATAGTGTATCAAAATATTTATTAAATTACATGCTTAATTAGACAATATATAAACATAAATAACATCTAAGATAATCACATAAAACAAAATCCCATTCTTAGCTATATAATGTAACTGAAGTTTTGGGTACTTCACTGGCAAAAATGAAAATTGCTTTGGGGTTAGTTTTGGGTTTTTCCAAATACGTAATGGAAACAGTATGCAGTTGTTTTGTAATTAAATGAACATTTTCTGAGCATGAGTTTATTCCAGACTTATTCCAGTTGCATTGCATTGAAAGGCAATAAGATTACTGAAAAATACCATGCAGCTTGCCTGAATCTGTCATCAGATTAAAAGATATTAGTAGAGATTTATTTTATAGACGCTAAATGACAGTGTCCTTGAGGTAGTACTGACATTGACTCCAGCTGATACAGTTTTTGGTCATTAACATACCTTACTATGTGTCTAGAACAAGCCCTCCAATAATTAGAGCTGAATACACTATGATTTTTAAAATTAAATCATGCCTCTGGGAAAGAATCAGGAAATAGACAGCTAAAGGACTTTCAAGCAATTAACGAGAACTGTACTGTCAGGTTAAAAATTAAACATTGCAAAGTAGGTTAAAAGTTTCCTCTCTCAAAAAAAATGTATATTGACATAGAAAACAGTTCTCATACTGTTGAGTGAAAGCAAAGGTGAGAATAGATACTTCTTGTTTGTCATCAAATTAGGTAAATTTCTTTTCAATTTTTCATATTCTACACACACTCATCTCTAAAAAATAGTTTTTTGCTTCTTATAGCTTCAAGCTGAACCTCTCAAAAAATCTGACAAAGTTTAATTAAATATTACAGTGTCACTGATCTTAGATACGTAGGCAGAAATGCAGCACTAAAGACTCACTCTTTTTAGGTGACTTCTGCATTCATACATCTCTATTTCTGCTGCTCCAGGCTGAACAATCAGAAACTGAGCCACTCAAATTTTGACTTGATTATATAAACTCACACAAACACACACACACACACACAAAAGAAAGCCTAAATTTGATAAGCAACTTATCAAATCCTATGCATTTTTCAATTAGCTGTTGTAGTCACCCAACACCCAATCAAATCATAAATCTAGACCTTTGTATATTACTCGATGCTTTCACACAGTATTCCAATTCACAGTTCCCTTCATATACCCAAGTCTGAGAAACGTAGGATGAAGAAAAAACTTTTACTCTCTCAATTACAAGCATCACCTATTTTGATGTGCTAATGAATGGAGTCGCAGAATACGTTTAAAAATGTGTTGACGTGATAAAACAATTAATTGGAATACCAAAATCAGTGCATTTTCCCTGCAGACCCAAGCATGATGATGATCTTATGAGACCTAATTTCGAATATGTGTAGACAGAGATATGGATATAGATCATATTTATCAATCCCTTTTTCTCATTGTAATCAAAGCAAAAAAAAAAAAAAAATCAGAAAACTGAAGAGGAACTGTCGTTATTTGGACTGTCCTGGGTTAGATTTTAAAGACTCACATATAACATCCCCAAAACATCATCTTTGACTTATATGTAACAGAATTATTAATGTGAATTCTGTAACCTTTGGGTTTATTTTATTTTGTGTGGTTTCTTTCTAAACTTATCTCAAAATCATGATGAACATACTTGCCTTTACATAGATTGTGTAGAAAGCAAACATTGTAAGAGCATCTTGCAAAAAAAAAATGTACTTTTGTGCATATTCATAGGTGCTGCCAGTGATCTTCAAAATGTCCCAAGTTAAGTTAAAAGTAACTCAGAGAACTGAGAAATTGAGTTACACTTGTACAGCTCTTTCTCTCCCCTAAACTTTATCCAATATTCAAGTAAGTAACATGACAGGAGTGCGAAAGAAAATGCAGTGAATGGCGCGTTATTCCAGGACTAGAATGAACATAATGAAAACTGGCAAATGTTCAACATATAAGTGAGCTCAAACTATGCATTAGTATTCTACATATCCAGAGACAGAAGGATGTCTTACTAATAAAATGAATCACTTTGCTTGAACAAACAAGGGCATACGGCTTCCCACATGCCCTAGAGGTCTGGAAGGCTGCTGCACCAACCTTGGGTGGACTCCACTGCCTTGCTTTAGGAGCTCTTGAAGAAAATCTCACAGCAGACAAGGGCACATGGCCCTCATGAGTCCAAAAGCACGAAATGCACCTCTCTATCCCTATTTTCTCTCATGCATCCCTGCTTACATGCAGTACAAAAGGAAAAGTCAGTAGCTAGCTTTAGTCAACTAGATTTCATAACAGATGAATCCCGGATAACCACTGATGAAAAATTATTCAGTACAAAAAATAATAGGAACTGGAGATGAAAAACAGCCTAATGCATTTCTGGCCTATATTTCAGATCAGAACATTTCCAATAGAATATTTTGTTGCTTATTTTTGGTCCTGCCTCCTAAACATCTGATTTAGATACTTGTTGCTGCAATTTCCCTCCATTACTTCGATGTAATTTCCTTCCTCTTTGTAACATCCATTTTTGCATTTGAGAACCATTACTGTATTTCTCTTCAGCCTGCCTTTATGAGAGTTGCATTCTACCTGGGGAACTATTATGAAGGCAATACATAACTTGATGTCAGAGAGAATTTTCAAGCAATATAAATGCATTATTTAGGTCAATGCTACAATTTTGTCATTTTATTTTTCAGGGCATTTCCAGAAGTAAAGGGCAAATATTGTTGAAATTCAGAAATAAAACCGAAGTACTATTAATAATCTTTTTAATACTAATGGTTCTCCACATCTAGTCAAATGTAAGGACTGAACATCTAGCAATACAAATAGTTTATCTGTGCAAAGCTTTTCTTTAGTAGAACTAAAAATTATAGTCACAACTATATTTGAAAATTATATATGAAAGATAGCCCCAGCTGAATCTGTGCTTCATTCATAAAAATATAAATATTTCTTTAAAAATTGTTTGTGCAAATAATGTACCGTATATAGTAAAATTATAAATCCATGATTATGATTTTATTAGTGGATTCAAAAATATCAATTCTGCAATAGAATCTCGTGACAAATCCTGAGCAACAAGAAATTACTACCTCGAGAATACAAAACTATGACCATTTTATATTCTTACACTACCAGTGACATAATGTATCCATTAAAACCCATGCAGATTTGCATCTGAACTATTTAATATAGACCCATATAGACATGATTTATGTCTTTCATTTTGAATACATATCAAATTACATTTAAGTCTGATACAAGACATTCTGTCTTCATTGCATATAGCATTACCTTCCAACTCTACTACTCTCTATAAACCTAAGTATGTAACAGCTCACAAAAACATAAATCTCATTAACTTCAAGAGAGACATTAAAAACATGTGACAAAAGAGAAGCACAAAGTGCTTATCCTAAGCTTCTTAGGACACAACTTAAGATAGGTATAACGTGTAGAGTGAAGACTGGTCCCAAAAGGCAGGTTTTAAAACAATGCCTGCATGAATTTTAGAGACCTGATTGTGAGCTGCACATATAACATGCACAGTCTATCATTTTAGGGCGTCTGCTGGTGGTCAAAGATAGGTCCAAAAGATAGGTGAAAATGAAACAGAAAATTGATTCATAATGCTACATAAGTTCAAATGTTTTTTAAAAAGTATATTTTAAAAAACCATGAGACACGCTAAATCATGGCAATTGTGACTTACAGTCTGGCACACACTTACTAGAAAATTGAAGCTGTACATGTGTGTGACAACATGGATGGATTGCATAAAACTGCACGATATAACAGAATGTTTTTTAACAGCAACAGAAGCAAATTCTTCTGTAACTACCCAGACGTATACATAGAAATATTGTGTCTTTCACCCTGATTAAAACCCTTTGAAACCTGGCATTAAATAACTTACAAGGTATTACCAATGAGGCCTTCAATGATTTATAAAGATTTCCATGATAAACCTCCAACATTCACATGATGCCTTAAATGTGTATACAATAAGGCTTTGAAACTGGAATAGCACACAAGCTGAAAAATAAATCTGGCAAATCGTTACTATTCACTACACCCTTAAATTTTCTGTTCCAGTTTTAGAAATAATTCTGCTTTTACTTTACTTTTATCATTAAAATAAGGCTTTAAGTTTCTTGGATAAATGAAAAGTTACCCAGAGAGATAAAATGCCAATGTTTTTTTGTTTTTTTCCCTAGTGTTGCAAATTAATTTGTACTTTGTATTATTTACACTGGGGGAAAAGACCTTCAGTTCTGTCTGCACTGGACCTCTTTACCTGCTGCTCTGACAGACAATGCCACATCACAGTCTTACTTCGTCTTGAAGCCAGTTAAAATTTTTGTCCCCACTTCCAGACAAAGGCTGCTCCCAAACATCAAGCTGACTGTAACCATCAGAGTGTGAAGGCTACATTTACGAATACACGCATTATTTCCACTCAGTCTGTCTCATACATTGCTATTTCTGCAACCCTGTAGCAACTCTGTTTTCTTTATAAATTGCTGACTACAGATGCCCTAGCCAATGTGGTAATAAACCCAAGATTTCCTTGACAGTGTGAGTTTCTCCGTGGGGAGGGAGGGAGGGAGGGAGGGAGGCAGATGCTACAGGGCTGGATGAGCAGCCCAGGCAAGTGCAAACCAGCCCTCTGAAAATTAAAGAAACTCCTTACGTGCCAAAGGACATGAAGCAATTAATCATCTAAAAATCAGTCACGTACATTTCCATTAATACCAGAAGGCCGTAACATATAAAAGTCATCCAAAGCCCATGTCTGCCACTAATCTCCTATGAAATAAATGACATGTGTGTGGCAGCAGCAGAACCATGTGCAGTTGCTCCCATCTCCTGTCAGCTTCATCCTGCTCTCATCCAGTGGCTGCAAGGCCACAGGGCTGGACCAGAGAAGCTCTCTTGAAGGCTCATTCTTCCACATTCTGTCCAGGTGAGAATGGACAGCAGGAGGCAATCAGAATCTCACAGAACACACACAGGACTTCAGCAAACTCCGACTGATAAATTCACTTTTGTTACTTAAGCAATCACACAGAATTGCTGTCCAGCTTTATAGATACAGTAGCCACAGCTGCAAAGTGATAAACAGAGGCCTTGCGCTGGGTTTGATGTGCATTAGGTGCAGGGTTTATATAACAGCTTCCAAATTACACAATAACCTCAGAAGACTGGGAAAAGACAACCAGGATCAAAATGGTCTCCTTGTGGAAAAATTATGTAATACTTATTGAATTTAATCCTCCAAGGGTGGATCTGCCCAAAGAAGAGACAATTTTTCCCTGAAACACATGCAAAATGGAAAGCCATAAAACTAAAGACCAAGCCCCACAAGGCTGCAAGTAACCAATTTACAGAGCACAGAGTTTAGAGACAGCTTCCACGTTCTGTTCATACTACAACAAGGGGCAGGAGGGCACCAAGATGCTGCCCACTCCTCCAAACATCACAACAAAATACCATTTGGTGTAGATTAATATACTGCTTTATAAAAAACATGAGAATGAAATCAAGAAATAAAACCAAATACATCAAACTATTCCAGAAAATGCATACAAGCATGCAGAACTAGCAAAAAAACATAAGAGTGCCCAGAAGTCTTATACCAGAATTTTCCCACATTTTACATGGTTAACCCAGTGTTTTCCTAATTGTGTCTACATTTAAAGTCTACTAAGATGTTTATTTTCATAGGTGCCACAAATACCCTAATAGGAGCTGCATTTACAAATGCATAATACAATTCCTCATTTGGATACCACAAAATACTCAGCTTTTTACTTTTTTCTTGTTATTTTAGTAGAAAATTTAGTTTTTTCCTCTGATGGAAAGAACGTTGACACAGTGGCATGGCAATACCTGTGTCTCTTTGGATGCTTTAGGGCTCGTCTACACACAAAAATTGTTACAAATAACACGCAAAAATAAATCAAAGAGACTCCATCCTTACACCTGAATTCATTCTGGTACAGAGCCACTGTTAGATGGCACTCAAAAGTGCTGTTGTAATTCCCAGATAAGGTGAATATTCTGTATAGTACAACTTCTTCACGCATTTTGCACTGCCACCCAAAAAGAGTGGTACCACTACACAGCTGCAATTGTTTTGGGAGAAAAAACACCCACATCTCATATTTCTCCCTGAAACAGTCCTACGGGCTAAAAAATTGGGTCTTGAGCCTGCCACACCACCCCAATACTAATGAAAGACTATGAACTTTATTTAAAAACCAGACACTTACTCTAATAAAATAAAAACTTTAAAAAATCTCCTGAAAATACCAGTTAATTTAATAATATGCAGACAGCAGGACTGAAAAGGATTCAGTGCTGTTTACTCCTATTGAAAAAAAATAGGAAACATATGCTACGATCTCTAAACCTTCCCACTCGAAGAATTAGGACAGAATAAGAAGATACTTCTGCAATGAAACAGAATGAACATGCTTATCACCTATTTCACAGAGCAGCTTAAAAAGTTACATGCTGCAAAATATGACAAATAAGGTCCTATTGCCCAATACTCTGTTCGGGTGTGCACCTCACTCAGAAACCAAGCTTACAACAGAACAAGGAAAATTATTCGCTGGAATAACCTCATTCATTTCAACAGAATCCTCACGTGAATAAAGTTACTCATGCACACACACAGATAAGGAAGAGGCTATTGGACCCCCCAATCCCCTATGCATTCTACCACAGCACCAGATGTGACCTGCTACGTCCCTCTCTAGCTGGTAGAAAGGGAGTGGGTAGGCGCTTGGCTCTCTCTCCCCACTTAATGCACCTGCTAATGCAGCTGAGCTGGAAAAGGTACCCCAGGAAAAGAATGAGTGCTGTTTTTTGAGTTCATGGAACCAGGAAAACAAGTAGGCAAATCCCTATGATTTCGAGTAATAACTGAGTTTGCCATGCTCCTCCACTCCTGTAGCTGTACTGCTCTCAGGCTCAGCTGCAAGGTGCTAGCACAGCTCATTGTGAAACACCTCACTCCAAGCAGTCCCGCAGAAACTTGGACTTTCTTCCTGTTCTCACTGAAAGAATGTTCTATTTAACCCAGTGTTTTCTTAGAAGGTCCATGTAACTATTGTACATTCTGGATTTTCTTTTTTTAAACAGTCTCCGGTGCAATTCGCTTATCATATAGACTCAGGTTGTTCAATTCAAGCTGTTGATTTAATATGCTTAATGACATCTGATAGTTCCTCAGAAAATATCATAGAAAGCGTTACATTTATAAAGGCATACAGCCAGCTGGCAGAGAGTACGAAATGAAATAATCCTACACTTTAAATGTATTTTTAACGGGAACTATAACTTCTCGGACATTTATTTGCACTGCTTTCTGTATGAATATTCCAGTCCTGCATCCACGCATCTTACTGTGAAAGCAATGCTAATCTGCCATCACATTTACCTGTCTCCCTATCAAAACATAGTTTTCCACACATCACCTGGATAAACTTATATTACTGTAACTCTGGCAGAGACGCACTTCCTACTCGCAACCCCTGGAACAAGTGTTTCCACACCGGGAGCTCAGGGAAGGGCAGGCATGTGCAAACACCGGGATTTTGCGGATGCTGATACAGCGGTGTAACGCCGCGGGTGAGCTCTCATCCCCCCGGGGCAGAGTCGTGCCCGACGGCCCGCGACCCCGCGGCGCAGACAGACCGGGACGGCGGGATGGAGAGCCACAGAGCTCAGCATCCTGCCTCGGGGGCTGCGGGCGGCGCCCCGGCCGGCGCGGGGCCTGCGGGGCTGTCCGGGGTGCAGCACGCTGGAGAGCGCCGGGCCGAGCCCCGGCCCCGCCGAAGTTTGCGCCGGGCGAGGTGCGAGGCGCCGGGGCCACCCCTCTCCCGCCCGCCGTGAGCCCCGCGCTAACCTGAAGTCGCTGTAGGGGTGGATGATCCAGAACCCCGCAGTTTTAACCCTTTCCTGCTCCTTCTCCACCGCCTTCTGGCTGCCGAACATGCGGAGGGAGAATTTGTTGACCCCCGGCTGCAGCATGGAGGTGAACTGCCGCTGCATGAAGCCGTACTGCCGCCGGGGTCCCTCGGCATCCTCGAAGCCCACCACGGGCTCCTCGCCCCCGCCGCCGTCCACTTTGAAGCACACCGAGTTGCCATGCTCCTTCACGCCGCCGCTGCCGGGGCTGCTCTGGGTTTTCTCCGCCGAGGCCGCCGGCTTGGCTGGGAAGGAGTTAGCGCTGCCATCGTCCCGGCTGCCGGCGGAGGAGCTGCGCTTCCCAGCCTCCATGCTGCGGGGCGGGCGCACCCCAGCCGCGGGAGAGCGCGGGGAAGCCTCGCCGCCGCCGGTGCCCTTCAGCGGCGCGGCTGGGCTGTGCCGCCCTGAGCTGGGCTGGGCAGGGCTGGGCTGGGCAAGGCTGGGCAGGGCTGGGCTGGGCTGAGCTCCGCGCCGCCGCGCCGCCCGGCATCACCAGCGCCGCCGGCTCGGAGCGCGCTCCGCGCAGGGCGGGCACCGCCGCCCCTCGCCCGCCCCCTGCCGGCGGCCCCGCGCCGCCTGACATTGAGCGCGGAGTCCTTGAGGGGCCGCGCGGCGAGCGGGCAGCGCCGGAGGGAGGGGCCGGGGCCGAGGGCGGGCAGGGGGCAGGGGACAGGGGCCCCCCGAGCCCCTGGCCTGCGCCTCCGCAGGAGCACAGGAACACGCGTAGGTGGATGTTTCACCCCGGGCTAAGCCAGGGGCAAGGCGTGGGGTGGTAGCGTGCCTGTGCAGCCCGAGCGAGAAACAGTGGCCGGGAGTGATGCACTGGGGCGCTTCCACGGGCTCGGCGGTCCCTTGGGAAGCCTGTGTTGCTCCTCGTGCAGCAGGCGGACTGGGAGAGAGGAAGAGGCGGGGGTCTGCCTGGCCATGGGGTCGAGGGGCGGCCCTGGAAGTCGCGGAGGCGTTGTGGGTTCGTCCTGCTCACAGTGCCGTGCGTGTCCGGCGCAGGGGAACATCGGGGGAGTGTGAGTGAGCTGGGAAGGCCGGCTGTTGAGTGGCATTCGTTTTCACAGACGAAGCACATCGGTCCGGTTAGACACTCCCGCCAAGAGGCTCTTCCTTGTCCTTTAGCCTGGAGCGGGCTGAAAACGGGCCACGCGACGTGAGAGATGCTGCGAGCACGGCTGGACCACCCAGGGATGCCGTTCCCGTCGGGAGGGCTGTGCTGCCATGGGCACCTGCCTTTTCCCCCTGAAAGGCGTAAAATGGCAGGTGCTCCCGAGTGCGTAGACAACCTTTTCACGTATGCCAAGAGGTGATTTGGCCTTTGTTTGCATGTCAGTAGGAAACTGGAGTCCACATTTAGTTTGCTCCACTTGACATTTAAGTACATAAATTATAATTTAGAAGCCCCTAAAAAGCCGAAAAAAGCTTTCAGAAAAGAAACGGTGGATATTTCTAGCTTCCAGTATTCTACATACACTCAAAGGAAATAGAGTATATATTGCCTTCAGTATCTCTACAGACATTGTCCTAGTGATTGCAGGTTGTAATTGGGGAGCTGTGGGGTGAGGTAGGAGCTGAGAGAGCAAATGATAAGGAGCTGTTTATAAACCACGAGTGAAGAGGAGCTTGGTCTCTGCTCTGAAAAATGAAAGATGCTGATACTTACCCCAAAAGCTGTGAGTGTTTTTGGGTTACAGAATTATGGAGAATCAATATGTGCAGATATTACTAGAGGAGCTCTAGCATTATATCTGCCTGCAAAAACGTTTATTACAGCATATGCATGTAGGTCCTGGCCTTCCATTTAGAATAGGTTTGACATAGGTTTGTTTTTTATCCATTCTCGACACATTTTTAATTTTGCACATTATAAGTAGAGTAGGAAAGAATTAGTAAAGCCTCCCAAGCTTGACTGTGGTATTTTCAATAGCATTTTCCACTTCATTTTTACACACTTTGTCCTTTACACAGCAAATGCTTAAATCTAGGAGAGAAACAGATGTGCAAGTCTGCACCCCACCATTTGCACAGTGTCAATCTGATGCATTGGGGGGCTGTATTTCGAAGTGGGATCTGAGGGCTTTCCTCAGCAGTTGCAGCTCAAACAGAATGTTTATGCCTACTGCACTCAAACACACCATTTTCCATTGATGTTAATGATTTTAGTGTGGAAGATATTAACATCATGCCAGCGTGGAAGAAGATGACAAGTACAGATGGACTAGGATGGATTGCTGAAGGCTAGGCAGAGACCAGAATAGGAAGGAATATGCTTGTAGAGGGTTTGGTTACGGGCTGACACACAAAAACCTTCCCCACCTGGAGTGACACTTTTCTGTAGGATTTTATCCTAGGAGTGTGTGCACAGCTGCTAATGGCTCATATACAGCTGCTGATAGACAAAAACCTCTTGGTGTTTTATCCCCAAATGATTCCCCCTCCTTCCCTCATCCAATGTCTGTCACTATATGATAATTAAAAAGTAAGAAACTACTACTGTTTTGCAGCTTTCTTAGAGAATTAACTCACATCATATTTGACAGCAACCTGGAAAAGCAAGGGGTGCAAAGTCTAATTCCCACAGTGCTTTTCCACACACTCAGCGTACCACATCATGGGCAGTGGAACTGACAATTGCCATGTCAATCGAATAAATGTTGCAACCTTAGGATTTTTGCTACTTCTTCACGACTTATTCTGCAGGACTTTTGCATTCAGTCCTTGACCTGAATGGTCTCTCCCAGCATAACCTAGGACAGCAACAGCTAGTCATGTACAGGACAAAAATAGACCTGTAGTGGAGTAAATCAGAACAGTGAAATGGAGACATCTACAGCTGCAGTAAGCAGATTCTGATGTACATTTCTTTAATTGGAAAAGCAATGCACACTGGATTAATGGTGATGGTCCTTCATTTATGGATGAGGAAAATTGTGAACAGCAAGAACATTCCATTTCTTCTTTCATGAAACTTGCTTTCATTTGTATTTAATGTCTCATTTGCCAGTGTTTATCCTTACTTAGCATGGACTGCAGGCCTACCAAAATGACCAACCTTGCCTACCTTCCCCTATTTTACAACAGAAGAATCTGGAAATGTTCTGTTTCCCTTAGTGGCATTATACGGATATGACAGAGGTTTGTTCCATCAAAAAGCCCTACAACTTAGGAGAAGGTCTTAAACAAAATCACCTGCATTACCTGTAACGCATGATTTTATGCATGCTTTTCAAACACAGCATATGTATAAACCGCCAGGTATATGGCTCTTGGTAAAATTGAGATTTTGATATTTTCTGCTTCCCATGATCAAACTTTGGACATTTGTAAATTTTTTGTCTGTATGGAAGAAATATATACTTATTTGTACATGTTTGAGTGATAGTCATCCTAAGTATGGCCTAATTGACCTTAATAGCTCAACATCTTGCAATTTTTAATAGCAATCCTGAGACGTTAGGATGAGAAAGCTTTTTCATAATCTGTAGTTTTTGTTTGTGAGAATGGGTTCTTCCAAACAAATGAATGTTGTTTTCAGCCCAGAAATTGAACTCTCCTGAGGCCCACCATGTAAGCTTAGATGAGAGAATTTTGGTTCACAGAAGAAATAATAGAGCATGGTGTGTGGGAATAGTCCTGAGGACTGCACCAGGGATGAAAATGGTTGAAAAGTCACTTTAGCTGAAGGTATACCTTGTTATTTGTCAAGTTTTATTTTGATTTTATGGCCTTGTCAGGAGAAATACACAGAAAAATGAAATTTATACATTAACTTTCCAAGAAATCAGTGCTAGCAGAACAAAAGGGGCAAAAAATTTATTTTGCATCTCTTTGCTACATCCTAGATTATTTGATCACTATGAAAAATTCAGTAAGCTGGTTTACTTGTCTGTATTAAATTATTTTTCTTACTTACTCCACTCTATCAAAGTACTGTGACATCATTGGTTTTAGTGTTTTTTATGACTCTCTACAACTAATGTATACTAAGATTAATATAAAGAAAAATTTTTTTCTTCTCTTCTGCCAAACATAGTAAATTTTTTATACCTGTAGTAAATACATTCCTCCTTCTCTTTATATTTTCATTTTGATATAACTTGAACATATACAGAACAGCTCAGCTGTAGAAATCAAAAAAAAATAGCAACCTGTGTACAGAGGCATATGTATTTGTTCAGTGAAGAAACTGGGGCACAGACAAGCAGCAAGACTTCTATGAGATGACCCAGTAAGGTACACCTGACTGCAGAACAAAGCTGTTGTCTCTCAAGTTAAAGTTTCATGCCCTGTGAGATATTTTTAAGATTATTTCTCAACAGAAGGTCACCGTCAAGTCAAATGGCAAACCAGGGTTAGCAAGGAAGGAAAATAATAGTTATATTTTAGTTATATAACTATGATTGCCAGCTTAATTGAGGATTGATCCAGATTCATAATATGGGCCTGTTTTCTTGAAGTTTGCAATTAAAAAATTTTGATTTGATCCTACCCTGCTTATGTTACTTTCCATGCATATTTAGTCACACACACTTATTGGCAATAAATGTTATCCATTTTTATTAATTATTATTGTAATATTTTATTAATTATTAATTATTGATTTTATATTAATATTGGCAAGTGTTTATGAAGCAGGACGAATCTTACTTCTGCAATTACTAGCATCCATTGACGAAAACGTATCAGAAAGCAATTGGAACTTCAACCATGAATTTTACATGGCAGCTGTCCATAAAGTTACTTGACTTGTTTTGGGTTTTTATTAACTCTGTAGTACAGTTTGAATGTCCCCCATGAGTACTGATAAATATGTAAATGTGATCTTGGTGATTTCTGTTCTGGTCTGGTGCTGAGTGTTGGAAGTCTTACTGCAGCATCTCAGTGTTTCAGAACTGGTACAGTTCTGGAACAGTAGTGTAAAATTAAATCACAGAATATTCCTACTGGTTTTTACTAGCTCTCTGAAGTGTCTCTTATTTATGCAAATCACTTTCTAAATTTAATAGAATATTTGTGTGCTTTGAGTGCCTTATCTTTTTTGAAGAAAAATATTTTAATGCCAGTGTTTATTATCTGTTTAATAAGCTGCCAGATCTTTATTCAACCCTATGGAGATATAATTGCCGCAAAAGAAAAGTAAAAAGTGAAAAAACAAATTAAAATTTGATTTTTTTTAGTTGTATGTGTATTGTTGTTTGTTATTCTTTGCTAATGTCTGAATTGTTGAGTACCTGAAGTGCTTTAGAAATTATTAAGAAATTACTTTCTCTGACAAATGTTCAGCTGACTGACTAAGTGGCTATGATAGGGCACTTCAAATCTGTGCTATGTTAAAAATATTTTTTCTTGCAGTTTAAATGCAAATGTACCCCAAATAAATTTCATTTAAAGTCTTATATATTCTTAACAATAACTATCTTATGACTGTATTGGTTTGAAGAACTATGATTTGACACTACAAACATGTAGACATTTCTGAGTAATTTTTTTTATAGATCACAGTACTTGTTTCATACAATGCCTAATCCTGTGAACATTTCTAAAATTAGTGCATACAGGTGTGAAAGGTCACATGTTACTATTCAGGGTGCTTAATTCTCTATAGTTGCCATTGCTAGTTCAGCAATACTTTAGTTTCATGAACATTGATAATTACTGCCAGCATTAAAGTTCAAAGTCCTCTGAGATGGCTTGGATGTTATTTGGATATACTATACTAGGCTCAAGTATTTGCAGGCTTGTATCCCTTCTCTGTAATACAAGAGAAATATAGTTTCTATAAAAATGTAAATACCATTAATTGGTCTGGTGTATAACTTGACATTAACAATAGCTTTTTTCTCCTGTTGCACACAGTGTTCCTACGTAATTGCATAATCAATCCACAAAAGCAAGTCCTTGTGATTTAAAAATCTCTCCCTTCTGGAACTTCCAGAGACAAATAAAGAAGTGCTTTTTAAAACTTGTATATTTCAATAATTTGTGAATATCAGCATTAAACAGAATGACCTAATTGCCACCTTCCAGTGCATAAAGGGAGTCTACAAGAAAGAGGGAAATTGAGTTTTTACAGGAGCATGAGGGATGACAGAATGAGGGAAAATGGCTTCAAGCTGGAAGTAGGTTTAGATTAGACATTAGATAGAAATTCTTTACTTTGAGAGTGGTGAGACACTGGAATAGATTGTCCAGAGAAGCTGTGGATGCCCCATCCCTGGGAATTGCTCAAGGCCAGCTTGGATGGGGCTCTGAACCACATGATCCAGTGAAAAGAGTTCCTGCCCATAGCAGGGGGATTGGAACCAGCTGATCTTTAAGGTCCCTTTCAAACTAAACCATTGTATGATTCTCTGACAGATCCTACACTCCTTTTAAACTACTGGCTTTCCACCACCCTGATTTTTCCAAACTCAATCATCTTTTTCATTTTTTCATCCCAACTTTGCTCATGTCACCAGTACTGGTGTGATACTTTTAGAGATAGCGGGAAAGTGCCATCTTGGTGACTTAGTTCATTAGTTAAAGTTTGAATAGTTGTCAGATTAAATCCTACAAGTTGCTGTCCTGTGTTCTTTTGCTTAAAGTAATTAAGATCCCTCATCTCACAATCAAAATTTTTAATGAATATGGATACTATCAACAAGCAACATGCCTGAGTTGTGTCATCTATTCAGTTCCTTATACAGAGCCATGTCTTGCAGGATAATATCTGTCTTTGGTATAATATTCATTAAGTTGACCGTACTGCTTCAGTGTTCCAGTTGTTTCTAACTTATAGGTAGATCTTCAAGTTATTACCAAGGAATTTCACCTATTAAACCAGCAATGAGGAAGAAAAACTGAAACTGAAGACTTTTGAAACAATTCTTTAAAACTACAGAGCTTTATTTGACTTGCCAGAATAGTTTTTTAAAATTCTAACAATGGAAAAGTGTTGTATTTTAATAAAAGCTTTAGGAAGAGTAGTGTGAAGGTATAAATCCTTAGATCAATATTGGTCTAAACATTCATTTTTACCACTAAATAAAAAGAAATCCAGAGGAGTCCAGAGATGGCACAATCAGTAATCCAGAGCTGTATCTCACTTACTGTCTTTAAGGTACCTACAAGTGTTCTGATTGTTCAGAGGTACTTTTTGTTACTTCTAGCTAGCTGTGCTGGCAGTAGGCACATTTCAATTACTAGCATGTGTAATGAGAAGAACACACAGCACTATTCCCTGCTGATTGCACTGCCTCAGAGATGAAGTCTAGATGGTGACACTGAACACACGACTCCAGAAGGATTGCCCCAGTTTTTGCTGTCAGACTTTCGTTCCTCAGTTCACATGGGCAGCTTTCTTGCAGCTAAAGAAATCTCTGTTGCAGGGGAGAGGAATAAGCTATCACAGCTGGCAGAGGCAAACAGTACAGCATGCACAGCTGAACAAATGTAACATCCTGAATTGTAACATCCATAAATACTTGGAGGCAAAAGCTGCTACGGAAGACAGGACACTAGCTGTTTAAATTTGAAAGCATAAGGTTCCCATAGTCTGCCTTCTTCTACTAGGAATTTTATTAATTTGTGATTATAAAGAGGTTCCACCTCTCAGATGATTTTCCCCCTTTTGAGTTGTGGTACCAATACATGAGGAAATGGTAACTGCCATGATGGAGACATTTCTGTTATAGACTTAGTGTCCTTTTATTAAAGAGAAATATAAATAAAATAACAAATCATCAGCAAAAAGAATGGAAAATAAAAAGTGGAGTTTCTCTGTGGGTCACTGCTGGGTAAAAATACATATGAGCTTAGATACACTTCCTTTAATTAGACATTTGGATTTCTGATGGGAAATGGACTATGGCAGGTGGTGAGAGGTGCCTGTGTGCCTGGTAGATGTAGTGGAAAGAGGACATGGATAGTTTTTGTGGTGCTCCGTGAAAGGGGACATGGATAGTTATTGTGGTGCTCCATGCATAGGCCTGGAGCAGATGTCTGCTCCATGCCTATGGCAGCCTTACAAGTAAGGGATCTTGTGTGTCTGTGGCAAGTTCATGTCTTCTGAAAAAGTAAGACTGATTAGAAAAAAACCCAGCCTTTACTGACTGAAGTTATTCACTCCCTAGGGCTGTGACAGCAGAAGCATTAGGAACATGAAGCATTAGGAGGCCTTAACCAGTAACATCCAAGCCATCTCAGAGGACTTTCAATTTTAATGCTGGCAGTAATTATCAATGTTCATGAAACTGAAGTACTGCTGAACTAGCAGTGGCAACTGTAGAGAATTAAGGGATTGCAAACATGCCCTCTAAGTGGTATCAGAAAAAGATATGAAGACTTAATTATTTTAAAATAAAAGGGGGAAAAATGAATACAAGCTTGAACTTTTTTGAAAGTATATACATAGTAGGTATCCTCAGCAGTAAAGTAAGTATATGCATAGTAGGTATCCTCAGCAGTAAAGTAAGGTAAGTATACCTAAAACCTCAGTTAACAAAGGCACTTTCAATATTAATTTCCTATAGCCTTTTAATATATTTTATTTTATCTAATAATTAATTTTTTAAAATGACTGTATTCTTCATATGACTTTCAGTTTTGTTACAATTACTGCTCAAGACTACTTTGCATAGAAGCTGGATAAACACAAACACTTACAAGATGGATTTGCCATGCAACCATTCATCTTTGTACCTACACATTCACAGAGACAGGAGAAGGTGTTTGACACATAGAACAGTGGAGGTTATTTTATGTTTCTAAGGGTTGTTATTCATTTTTGTGACTGATGGAAGAACTGGACTCAAAAGGTTAACCAAAAAAAAACCTCCAGTATATGGTCAGTTTTTCTAAAGCATTTAATTTTAGCAAAACTAAATATAGTTGCACATAGCTGGTTTTTTTGGGGATATTTTTTAGTGGTTGTAGGGAAATGAAAGCGCATATCTTCAGCACCAAACAATCTCTATTTAAAAATAATGTGATGCAAGAAAAAGAAAATAAGAAAGAATCCATATTTGTCTTCAAAACTTACCTGAAAAATTCTGGATCTTACTTAGCAATTAAAAATCAGATAAATTTAAGCATCAGTGGAAGCAAGATATTATAGAAAGGATGAAAAATTGTAAATATCTTCAGAGAAATAAGGATAGCAGTCTGGACAAAAGGCAATCTTTCAAAGTGGTTGTAACAGCAAGATACTACTTGATATAAAAGAAGCATAAATTGAAGGCAAAGAATATCCTCAAATACTTTCAAAGCTTGTGTGTGACCAATCACAGATAATCAGAAAAAATGATATCTGAATCAGAAAAAAATGGTATCTGGTACTTTATTAATGGAGTTCTCCTATCTCACTTGTTTGTAGTGGCATTCAAAATCCCAACAGCCTTCTCTGACAGTAATGCTCAACAGGTAGTAGATGATGTTGACATTAGATGTTAGAAAGTTATCTTGATTCCTTTTGTAAGAAAGATTGGAACTTCAGAGTGTAATATGGCAAGCTGAAAAGTCAAATCTGATAAGCAGAAGACTGTAATACAACCAGAAACAGGTAGTGGATGCAATAGAAAAGAGATCAGGAGAGCTCTGTATCTAAAACTTGCTTTTCTGAAACACTTGAATAATGTTTTTATACACTAGATGGCAAGCTGCAAAGGGAATGAATGACTTGTGCAAAGGGAATGAATGACTTGTGATGACCTGTAATCTCCTAAATTTGAGAAGATTTTGTCTCACCTTTTTTTCTTATCTTTGAGAAATAGAGCGCCTCTGAGCAGGGACCATAATAGCTTCTTCTAATGCCATTCTTATTTTGTGTACATCAAAGTAAGAAGCTTTTACTCTGGTGTAATTACAAAACTGATGATGTTAAATATTTCTAACCAAATGATAACCCAAGCACTTTTGCCATCTTACAAGTGGTCTTTTAGTAAATTCTCTGAATGTCACTTGTCTGAAGAATCACTTACCAGTTAATGTTCTGTAAGTTAGTGTTTTCATAGATTTTATTCTTGAATTCTGTATTTCCAGCCTGGATAGCTTTGTAATCTATCTTCATTCATACTGGCTATTCACTAACTTCACTCATACTGTGGAGTACTCTTTTAGTTCTCTATTGCTAATACTGCTGTATTGGAGCACTTCCTATTTAACACGAAAATGTGCCTCCCCTTATCTAAAAATTCTCCATCTAAAAATTATTGGATGTTTGAGATGGATCCCTTCTATGCATTGAAACACTAAAGTGAAAACCATGAGGTAATTTATATTTTATGGTTTGAGTTTGATTCTTCTAAGTATGATAAACTTAATAGAATTTTTAATCCATGTATCACTGAAGTACTTATCCATGCTTGCATTAAAAAGAGGCTTTCAAGGGCATCATACAGTTTGCTGGAACTGTGGCTTCTGAAAGTCACAATAAGCAGTTTAAAATGCTTTAAGATATGCTATTCCATGATTTATAATCTTTGTATATTGTGCACTGTGAGATGTGGTTAGTGTAGATGTGAGTTTTGTATAGGTATAGGTATATGTTTCAAAAATTGCCTATGATCAAAGTCTGCATGAGATAATATCTTAAAACCATGTAAATTGTCTACTAGGAATTTGTCGGTGAGGATTTGTTAAGGAGTGATGGAGTTAGGTTCTCTGGACTTTTTCCCTGTATTTTGAAAACTATGGCACACATCCTGCTAAAAAAAACACAGGACAATGGGAAGCATAAGGCTTTCCTGATTTTAAAATCGAGATTGACAAAGCCATTGTCATGCATATTCTTTACTAGCATTTCCCATAAAATATGTTTTCCTTTCTATGCCACTCATCTGTATCTTTTCCTCTCATTACCTTCATCTGTATCTCTAAGAAAGCGCATCATCAAATCCCTTCAGCTAAAAGAGGGGAGGGAACTCTCACACAGACTTGGAATCATAGAATCATTTAGGCTGGAAAAGGCCTTTAAGATCATTTACTCCAACTCTTAACCTTACATTGGCAAGTCCCACAAGGCCATGTTCCCAAGTTCTGTGTCTACACATCTGTTAAATTCCTCCAGAGATGGTGACTCTACCACTTCCCTAGGCAGCCTGTTTCCACGCATGATAACAATTTCTGTGTAGAAGTATTTCCTAATGTCCAATCTAAGCCTTCCCATAGCACATGTCCTCTAATTCTGTCGCTAGTTTCCTGGGAGAAGACACCAACCCCACCTGGGCACAGCCTCCATTCAGGCAGTTGTAGAGTGATAATGTCTCCCCTGAGCCTCCTTTTCTGCAGGACAAACACCCCCAGCTCCCTCAGCTGCTGCTCACAGGACTTGTGCTCCAGACCCTGCCCCAGCTCCATTGCCCTTCTCTGGACTCTCTCCAGCCCCTCAGGGCCTTTCCTGCAGGGAGGGCCCAGAGCTGGACACAGCACTCGAGGTGTGGCCTCAGCAGTGCCCAGCACAGGGGGACAATCCCTGCCCTGGCCCTGCTGGCCACACCATTGCTGATCCAGGCCAGGATGCCATTGCCCTTCCTGCCCACCTGGGCACAGCCTGGCTCGTGCTCAGCTGCTGTCACCAGCACCCCCAGGTCCTTTCCAGCCCCTCTGTCCCAGCCCTGGCACTGCCTGGGGCTGTTGTGACCCAAGGGCAGGACCCAGCACTGGGCATTGCTGAACCTCACTCCACTGGCCTCAGCCCATGGATCCAGCCTGCCCAGATCCCTCTGCAGAGCCTTCCTGCCCTCCAGCAGATCAACACCCACCCAACTCATTGTCATCTTTAGAACTGGTGCTAGACAAAGAGGACAGGTATTTTGCTAATGGACTTAATAAATATTTCCTGGCAGCAGAACTAGTGAGTTCCATTCCTGACTCTGGACTCTTTAACTAAAAGATTTTGCATGTGCACTTGGAAGAAGGACCCAGGCTTATTTCTTGCCAAGGAGCACTTCAGCAAATGCAATTTTTTTTTCTTAAAATCTTGGATATTCTGGAACTTATTAAAAAAATTAGCCCTACTTGATATAAGAGAAATATATTTTGTTTTGTCTAACCCTTTAAAAAAAATCTCTTCTGTTTTGTCCATCTGTTAAAATTCAGCCTAAGGCAGATTCCTGGCACAGGCAAAATATAAAATTTAAAATCTGTGGGTTTGTGCAGCTGGCAAAATTTCTTCCCCCTTTTTTCAGCAATTCAAATGGATTTCACTGTTAGACTATCTTATTAAAAGAAAGAGGTATTAATCCTATTTGCAACATGATTGTCTTGTCAGTACTGTTGACCGAGAAAAGGCCAGGAGCGTGTTTTCTGGTGGGAGAAAAAGAAAGAACATGATAGTAGTGCTAAGTTGGACCTTCACTTTTATTTTCTCAGCCACCTCCTGCTTCAGAACTATATAAGGAATATGCCTGCCCTGCAGCCAGCAGAGAAATACAGAGAGAGGCCACCTCTCTGTATTGGGCTTGTTTATATCAAGCAATCTGCTAGCAGCAGCGTGGAGCCCTATGTGAGTCAAGGTAATCAGGTGAGAAATGAGGGCTGATTAGCTTATGCACTGAGGCTTTTAGACCTCTTCCAATGCTTCTGCTATCTCCTTTAACAGTAGTGGATTAGTACTCCTGTAGTAATCTACAGGCATACTTTGAAAGGAGATGCTATTATACTCGACAAATTAAATTTACAATTTACTAAATTTTCCAGATGTGTTCTGTTAAAATTCTTTAAATTTCTTCCTTTCTGTGTTCAAGTATTCAAGGACTAAAATCTTTACAGTATTTGTAAAGCATATTTTCATATGCTATAAATATCTGAGCTGTGCAAGCAGAAAAGATAATATTTATTTACAATGATCATGCATTTTTTCCCCATGTTTCTCAGTTTCTAAATCACTGAAGAGTTTACCCTTATACTAATCAACTCTACTTTGTAGAGCTACTTTTTCATTAACAGAGAGACAGATTGTCTTTTCCTCAGCAGTGCAGCCCACTCCAAGCAGATGACTAAAGAACCATGGAGAGCATATGCTCGGCTATGACAGTGAATGCTACACAAGCATTTTTCCTGCTGTTGTGAAATGTGGCTGTTAACATCCCTCCATTTTTCTCAGTACACTTAAAGACTTATTCAGTTGCTAATGCTGTTTGAGTCATGGAATATCTTTGCCTACCACATGGAAACAGGAGGAAAAACATGGAACATATGCTTTTATAAGGTGGCTCTAAGAGAATATACAAAAGCAATGGTGGAATTCTAGTATTACCCACAGAACTATGGAAAAAATCTTTCACAGGGAAAAAAAAATCATTAAACTTTTCCTCTGACTTTTAGAGCTCAAATGATATATATGCTGTTTGAAATTTAGTTTATGGAAACAATCTAACAGATTAGAAATTCTGCTTTTAATTACTGAAGGATTTATATAATTGTGCCTTTAAAAGAGACTGTCTTAAAAAATGTAGGTCCATTTGCTTTGCATCAAGACTTGGATATTTGTGCTTACGGAGACTCATGTATGCTGCTTTTACTTTGAAATATGGTGATTTAGGACTACACATATAGGAATGCTGAGTGAACAGATAGTATCTCAGAAAACAGTACAAACTCATCATTTTAAGTTGTGAATATGGGTAAACAGGCCGTTGATAATCCTTAAGGATGCACATTATTAATACAGAAGTAATGCAGACTATGTACTGTAAGCACTGAGAGATGACATTGTTCTGTATTACTCACACGATCCTGTGATCCCTGGAAAAAAGGCAAAGACATGGTTGACTGTAAAAGTTAGAGCAGGTCTGCATGTCATCTAAGGACAAAAAATAACCTGGCAACATTTTAACCCATCTTTAAGAATTCTGTTTTGATAAATTTCCTTTATTTCGGCTGTTTAAGTGAGATCCCACTACTTCAGTTCTGTAGAATGGACTAGATCTAAGTTCTATATAGGTCTGATAACCTTTCAAAGAAAATCTGTGTGGTTCCCTGACCCTGAGTGTCTAACAGAACAAAGACATCAGAAGTAAATCACCTTTGTGGGGTGCAGTGGGCATCAAGGCAGCTGTTTGACCGCTGACCTGTTTGATAGTGCTTTTTGTACTGTAAATGTTCTTCAGCTTTTATCATATGATGCCTTGATCCATGGTCATTGAGATAAAAAGTGATTTTTTTTGTTGAAACTCTGAAAGAGAGTGCAGTCATGCAGGTCACCTCACTTTCAGTCATAAATCAAACAAAGCATTCCGTGACAAAAATAAAAAAAAATCTCATACCGCTCAAGATTATTTACCCTGCTTATACAAGATAATCAATTCCAACCTCAGAGGGAGGTCACTGCCTGTGGTCATACTTTTAAAGATATTATACTGGCGTCTAGCAGGAGCATGTAACACTGCAGAGCTTGCAGGATTATTTCTGTAACATTTAGAATAAGCAATAGAGCCCATTTTAACCATGTTATTTTAAAACTAATTTTTACAACCTAATAAATGATTAAAGCCTAATCTATCTGCACTGGTAGGCACTTTCCTGAAACTTTTAGGTGACTATCACATACTTAATTTGCCTACCTACAGTATTTCTGTGTGATTCAGCAAAATAATTTAGCTTATGTAGTTGTGTAGATTTCACAGAGATCATGCACATTTCCAGGATTTGATATACACCTCATTAACTGGGGAACCGAGATCCAAATATTAGTCTTGGAGGGTAGCACCCATCCCTATGTATCTTGGATTTGAGTTAGTCTTCTGAGTACGGATACTTTGGCATAGCTTTCCCCACAGGATCAGTCTTAGAACGATGTCCTAGGGGGGCCTTTATGTGAAAAAGTTTCAATGTTAGAATTTCTATTCAACAAAAAAAAGAAAATCAAACCAGGAACTCTTTTTCAGAAAATTACAATCACCTCAGGATTCAGTGAAACCTAAGGAGGACATTCAATGCCAGGGAGTTCTTTTCCAGAAGATTCATCTTGCCATTCCTGTTCCCCAAATCAGTGTTTTCTAGAGCCTCAGAGGTGCAACGATGGGCAGAAAAATATTCCACTTTCCACGGAACTACTTTCCAGTACAAAAGAGCTGGTTTTCTGAATTTAGTCTGAATTTTATTTCAGATAAATACACAGTGCTTTGCCTGTTTATCATAGTAACCCATCTCTGCATACCCTATTGTATACTCTTCTTCAGTCTTCTGCTTTCTAAAATTTCTTCCAAAAATAGCTTCCAAAATTTCATAATTTCATTGTGCTAAATGGTAGTTTTAATATAAACTAATATTCCACTTTTAAGAGCATTGATAGAAATATTTGAAAATGAGGACTGCACTTTTCAGAACAGAGCTACTCATGTAGTTTATATATCTTGTCTCAGGTAACCTTATCAATGACAGCTAATAATCTACCAAAGCTGCTGATAGCAATCAATTGAGATTTTAAATTTTCACTATTGTCAACTAACTTGGCACACCTCACTGACTAATCTGAAAGGTTCATATCATTATGTTCTAAACATTACAATTTTAAGATTATGCTAAGTGTACCAACCACAAATCCAGAGTTTCTCTTTCACAGCTTGTAATATTAAACATGCAATATTTTTTTCTGAAATTTGAAAATGAATAGAATTAATGGTCTTTTTTTTAATACATATAGCCACAGAATATAATTCTGACATTTTCATGTCATTTCAATTCTATATTTTCAATTTCTTCTCTGAACCACATGTCTCACTTAAATTTTGAAAAGTGGAGAGTCAAACTCAAATGGCTAGTAAATTCTATGTGCTAAATTCTTTAAATAAACTATAAGGATGAAAATATTTGAGCTAGTAATATTCCATGCAAATTAAATTCAATCTAGGCAGAATAACCCCCTCAAAAACTCTGTAGAGAAGTATTGAAGTCTTTAAGTTTTAGTCTTTACTAATGAGATTGAAAGGGATTTTTTTGTTTCTCTGTTTTACAGTACATAATTTAAGTGTTGCTGAATTTTTCGGGTTATGAATACTAATAACATTTGCATCATTCAGTTGTAGCAGCATTAATAGGTCTTCCTTTTAAGGCTGCCACTTAGAAGTCTCTTGTGATGAAAAAAAGCCCTACAACTTTCAATCCTACTTGACTGAAACTATGCCAAAATATGAAGAAAATCCCCTAGAATCTTTCTTCTGTCTTATTCAATAAGTCTCAAATCACAGTTCAGTGGGTGCCTTGTCCTCACATCAGTGATAGCAGAATATGCATTATTATTATAGGATCGGTGAAGGGCTCATTGCATAGCCTTATGTATGTACACAGCTTTTTGTATGTTCTTTGATGAAATGAAACTGGATATAGCTGAGGGCATTGCCTTGAGAATGAGCTCCTAAAGGGACTGACCAGGGCTGTGTGGCTGAGATCTCTCATAGCCTGAATAAATCATTTAGCTTTTCCCAGGCCTTGCTCTGGCAAAATATTTCCTGGAGGATAAATGGAAGCTGATGTGCCAGTTGGCATTGAGATTCCAAAATGAATAAAACACTACCTGGTGTTCTTTAACATCTTCTAGTCTGTTTTATCAACTGCCAGAAAACATTTCAAATTAGCATGTCACACTCTATAGACAACTGAGAGACAAATTCTCTCAAACACAGTGTATTAGGCTAAATAATGTAACATATTGTTTGAAAAATCAATAGATCAAAGTAAGTGGGTTTGGTGTCTCACAGATCCAAACAAAAAGTACATTATAAATCAAATTAAGCACTAAAACTCTGTGAGAAAAGTCCACCACATAACAGTAATTACTCATTTACTTGCTTTGTCCTCCCTTGCCAGTATCTCCTATTTGAAGATTATACCATCAAGAAATAATGCTGATGGTTGTTTTCAAAGGCTTTTTGTCATAACTACTTTCTAAATCTAAGCAAATTGTAAAATTCACAGGACAGGAACAGCAGCATCTTTCTAAAATCTAAGGAAAAAAAGATAATTTATAGGTGTCCTATTTTTCAATGAAGTGCGCACTCTTCTTACACACTTCTTATGCCAGAGATATTCAAGACTGATTGCATAATTTTAAAAATTTTAATATTTAAAAATTTTTTTTGAAACACAAGAAAATTGCAATGTCATCTCCATTTCACCAGAAATGGCTCTTGAGAAGGGGTTGAATTCACCACCACAGATGTTCACCAACAGATTTCCTTTTTCCCCAAATTAAAGTCTCTTCCTTTTTCATTCCCTAAGTAAGGTTTTTTCCTCAGAACTACTTCACTGAGGATGACTACACCCTGAGATGAGATCTTTGATGAGGAAGTGACTTCTGTGCAGATCCTGGACTACTGTCAATAAAGCTTTTTGAATTTCTTAGGTATGAAATTAATTGAGTTGCAAAAATCCACAAGAAAGCTAGTAATAAAACAGTTGAGAATATAGAGATTAAATTAATTAAAAGTAAGGCTTGAGCTTCCATTCTTTAGTTTCTTCACTTCAATGGAAAATTAGCCGGGTCTTCTTGGAAGTATAATACTAGAAGATCAGTGGATGAAATAAGGGCCTAATTCTGTGAATAATAATGGGACACAGATATATTTTTCTCCCTTAGGAATGACAGCTCAAATCAGAGACTTTCAGCCTCCTACTTTCCTGCTTAATAAATCTTAAATAACTTTTTTGGAAAATAGGAGCTGCTATCCTCCTTTGCAGGCAGGGAGTAGATCCAATAGAGTTAAACACCTCATCAGGCTAAAAAAAATAATTTGACTGAGAATTCGTGTTGCTAGAAAAAATGGACATGACCCCATTTGCTGACCAGTCATACCTAGAAACAAAATTCGTTGATAAAAGATGAAACATGACTGCTTTCCAAGAATGAATACACTCTTGAGCCAAGTAGAATTCAAGAAGAACTTCTAAAATCTGTTCGACAAATGTGTATTTTTAAAATCTGACCAGCCTCTGCAGCCAGTCAGGCATGGAAGGGGCATTGCCTGGAGCAGCATGGGAGATTTAAATGCCTCCAGGGAGCACAAGGAACAGGAGCTGACAAATAGGACTTGGTGTGTCAGAAGAATGTGACATGGCAGTGTGCATGGCAGTTCACACAAGCAGGGGGAGCAGGAAAGGCACAGCCACCCTCACAGCTCCTGAGTGGAGTGTTTGGTTTTTTTCCTGACTGGCCCAGCTTGAGCTGCCCACAGTTGAAAGCCATTCTGGTAGGATCATGGCAACCCAGACAAATCTCCCCAAGAAGGATGCAGCTTTCTGCTCTCTGGCTGTAAGGAGTGCTTGAGACTGGTGTTAGAACCAGGAACTGCTAGAGGACAGAGGAAAAGACAGGTGTGTGAGCAGGTCAGTGATCTGCTCTGTCTGGGGTCAGAGCTTAAAGAGGAGGTGGCTGAGGAGTATCATGGAGTGGTCAAACTCTCCATCCCAAGACAATCTCCTTGGGTGGAAGATAACAGGCACTGGAGAAACCTCACCCCTCAGTCAGAAATAGGAGATCTAAAAGATGGCAGAGAATGGAAATGGGTCCCTGCTAAGGGAGGTAGAAGAATCCCCTCCCAGACTCCCTCCACTTCCCAGATGCCCTTACAGAACAGGCATGAAGCCCTGTAGCTTGAGGGTCAGACAGATGGCAGTGAAGAAGGAGGCCTATCTGTGGAGTCCACCAGCTCAACAATCAACCTGACAGAATACAATTTCAAAAAGAAATTCTATTTCTATTAAAATAGAAAGAAAGGTGGTTGTAGTGGTTGACTTACTCCTGAGGAGAACGAAGGGCCCTGTATGCCAACCAGACCCATCCCACAGGGATGTCTGTTGCCTTCCTGGGTAAGGGATATTACTAGGAGAATCCCTGCACCAGCGTGGCCCACTGATTACTACTTAATGCTGGCTGTCCAGGTCAGCAGTGATGAGGTTAATAAGTGAAGCACCAGGGTAATCAAAAAGGGCTCCAAGGCAATGGGTCACCTGTTTGAAGGGAGAGGAGCACAGGCGGTCTGCTCCTCAATTCCTTCAACAGCATGGATGGGAACAGGAAAACCCACATGATCACAAAATGCCTTAAAGGCTGGTGCCACTAGTTGAATTTTGGGGTTTTGATCATGGGAGCAATTTATATGGCACCAGGCCCGCTGGAGACAAGATGGGGATCACTTATCTAACAAAGAAAAAAGGATTCTAGCCCATGAGTTGGCAGGGCTTCTTGAGAGAGTTTTAAATGGTGTCTGAAGGGGGAAGAAGATGAGACCAGCCTCAGGAATAGCATGCCAGACTTAGGGGTGAAATCATCAGCCCAGCTGAAGTGCATGTACATTAGTGCACAAAGTGTGGGAAACAAACAGGAGGAGCACCAGGAGAATTATGACATAGTCACCATCACAGAAACACGGTGAGATAACTCACATGACTGGAGTGCTGCAATGGATGGCTATTTGCTCTTCAGAAGGGGCAGGCAAGGAAGGAGAGGAGGTGGAGGTTCGATAAATTAGGGAGACTTTTGGCAGTATAGAGCTTGAGGATAGTGATGATGTGGTTGAGTGCTTCTGGGCGAGGATCAGGGAGAAGGCTAGTGTGGCAGACACCTGGGTCAAAGGCTACTCAGGACACTAACTCAGAAAGCACCTTGGGAAGGAGCCTTTAAAAACAAAAGGGCCCACAAATGTTGGACATATTTCAAGAAAGAAATCTTGAGGATTCAGGAGCCTAAATGCCAAAAAATGAGCCAGTGGGGAATACCAACCTGGCTGAGCAAGGACCCTGCATAGGGACACAGGTAAAAAACAAGGGTGTAGCACCTTTGGAAAAAGAGGCAGGCAAGACAGGAAGTGTTTCAGGATGTCACTAGGCCATGCAGAAAGAAAATTAGAGAGGTGAAAGCTTAGAACCTAATCTGGCCCATTCTGTAAAAGATAATAAGTGTTTTTATAAATACATTAATAACAAAAGAAGGGGCGAGGAAACTCTTCATTCTTTGTTGGATGTGGAGGGAAATATATACCAAAGATGAAGGAAAAGGCTGAGGTACTTAAATCCTTCTCTTCATCAGTCTTCAACTGTAGGACTGATAATCCTTAGGACAATTGGCCTCTTGAGCTGGTTGACAAGGACAGGGAGCAGAATGGACCCCCCTGTAATCCAGAAGGAAGCCTGTGACCTGAACTCCTTAGATGCTCACAAGCCTATGGGACCAGACAGGATTTATGCCAGGGTAATGAGGGAGCTGGCACAATAGTGGCCAAGCCACTGTCTGTAATTCATCATGAGTCCTGGCTAACCTAGGAGGTCCCAATTGACTGAAGGTTGGCCAGTGTGCCATCCATCCACAAAAAGGACCAGAAGTAGGATCTAGGGAACAGCTTGACCTGAGTGCTGGGGAAGGTTATGAAACAGATCACCTTGAGTGCAGTCACACAGCACATGCAGGGCAAGGGGGGGATCAGGTGACCCACCTGGTGGATGTGGGAAAGGCTGTGGATGTCAACCTCCTGGACTTCAGCAAGGCCTTTGACACTGTCTCCCACAGCACACTCCTGGAGAAGCTGGCAGCCCACGGCTTGGACAGGAGCCCTCTTTGCTGGGTTAGGAACTGGCTGGATGGCCAGGCCCAGAGAGTGGTGGTAAACGGTGCTGCATCCAGCTGGGGGCCGCTCACCAGTGGTGTCCTCAGGGGTCTGTGCTGGGACCAGTCCTGTTTAATATCTTTATTGATGATATGGATCTGGGTATTGAATTTACTATTAACAAATCCATGAATGACCTCCAAGTTGGGTGGGAGTGTTGATCTGCTGGAGGGCAGGAAGGCTCTGCAGAGGGATCTGGACAGGCTGGATCCATGGGCTGAGGCCAGTGGAGTGAGGTTCAGCAATGCCCAGTGCTGGGTCCTGCCCTTGGGTCACAACAGCCCCAGGCAGTGCCAGGGCTGGGACAGAGGGGCTGGAAAGGACCTGGGGGTGCTGGTGACAGCAGCTGAGCACGAGCCAGGCTGTGCCCAGGTGGGCAAGAAGGGCAATGGCATCCTGGCCTGGATCAGCAATGGTGTGGGCAGCAGGGCCAGGGCAGGGATTGTCCCCCTGTGCTGGGCACTGCTGAGGCCACACCTCGAGTGCTGTGTCCAGCTCTGGGCCCTCCCTGCAGACATTGAGGTGACATTGAAGTGCTGGAGTGAGTCCAGGGAACTGTGGTCTTTATTACTGAATATCAACATACGCCTAAAGAGATTTTTGACTAAGAATCATTAATTTGTTTTTAAGTCAAAATTATAGACAACAAAACTACAGTTTCATGTCATAATATCAGTTATACTATTGATAGTGTAAGCGGTAGTTCAGGGTCCAATGTGAAGCACACTAAAGGCTTAGAAGAATGACGACAACAGTACTTCTAAGTATTTTTTTAAAGTAGAACCCACTTTGGTTTAAGCTCAGTTTGAAATTAGAGAATATGAATAAAAATTGAGCTGGAAGAAATGTCCTTCTAAAATTTTGCTGCTTTCACTTTACCCTATCCTTGTTTTGTTTAGGAAGCAATACGTAATGTGAACTAGTTAGGGATAGTAACATATACCATGTGATTAACTTTAGATTTATGTAATAAACACACTGAGTGTGGAAACTAGTTACAGATTTTGTAAGGGGAAAGGAGAATTTGAAAAGACAGACTATGTTTCTGTTTTAAGTTATTAAAAATTAGTGTATTGAAGGACACTAGCACTTTTATTTTTTGTAACTCCCCCTTACTCCCACACATTAATATGCAATTCAAGTCTTGGGCATTACCAGCTCAGATATAACCCTTAAATACTGTCTGATTGTATCATCTTTTGTTCATCTTGCCATGCTTACCAAATAGAGTAAATTAAGTCAATGGAGTTTGCTCATAAGATTTTATTTAAGGGACAACAAAATCCAGCTACATTTTTGGCATGACACATTTTTTCCATTCTTATCCATAATTCATTTTTGCAAGTGGGCTTTTTTTACATTCTAATAAACAACATGAAAGAAAGAGCTATTCTCATGGCATTTGCACAACAACAAAGAAGTGTTGAAATGTGTACAGTAGCCCTTTCTTGTGATATGTTTAGGCTGATTTCTCTGATTAAGGTGTTTAGTCATCCAGTAAACACAATTATTTAATGTTACAGCAGTCTTGTTTTTTTTATTGTCTAGAAAACCAAAGTATTTTATCAGGATACCATTTGAATTGGGGATTATTTTTAATTGTTTTTGTACATTTCACCAGGGAAAATGACAAGGTCTGCATTGTCCAGGAATTCTTTCCCATCTGAAAAGTGATGTTCCTACAAAACAAGAGCAAGAAAAGAAAGCTGCTACTGCATTGCAGAAATAAACCTATGTTGAATCCAAACCACTGAATCATTTTGCAAAGAAACAGTTGCAAATAAATTTCAAAGTCAATTGTTTTACTAACTTTTTCAGAGTAGCTGTTCAAAGCTTTCTTGTGGGAATATTGACCACCACATCTAAGATTTTTTTTTGGTGGGTCTTTTTGTAATTGTGCTGCATCTGATGTACCATTTTTAACCAAACTAAGTGAACCAAAAGAGAACAGAGACATTCTTAAGTAGCATGAATCAATAGGGACATATTGGTACACTAGGTGATGTACCAAGTACAGTTCTAGAGACCACTAAATAATGAATGCATAGTACAGCTGCTACCTCCCAGTGGTTAGGAATGGGAAGTGTCTCACTTATGAGCATTGACATGAAGGTATGCTTCAGAATCAAGGGCTAACAAATTTTCTGAATTTGATAATATTTATAAAAGTACTACTTTTATTTTTACTGTAGTTGATAGGACTTGAAGATAAGGAGGTGGGAGTACTTCTTTAAGATATATCACAAAAAATTTAATATATCGTTCTGTTTAAATGCAAATAACTAAAGGCAATCTGTCTATTTCCACCTGCTTAATGGAAATTGCCTTCAAATTCAGCAATTATATTTTGCACTCACCTGCCCTTCAACCTCTCAGGAACAGTGGAAGAGTTCAATGCACAAATGACTCCAGGGTCATGAAAGCAATTAGAAGTGTTGAAACCAGTGGCTCTTTTAATTGCTTGGAGCTACTTGATCACCCACCTTTCTTTTTTTCTTTTTTTTCTTCTCAGAAATGCTTGAGAGGTATTCACTGGCTCAATCACAGAATAAGCTGAGTTGGTGGGGACCCAAGGGGATCATCAAATCCAGCTCCTCCTCCTTCCAAGAACCATCCCCAAGAGTCCCACCTGGTGCCTGGGTGTTGTACAAACACTTCTTGAGCTCTGTCAGGCTGGTGCTTCCTGGGCAGGTGACCACTGCCCTGGAGAGTCTGTTCCACTGTCCAAACACCTTTTGGGGGAAGACTTTTCCTGATACCCAGCCTAAACCTCCCCTGACACAACTTCAGGCCACTCCCATGGGTCCTGTCACTGGTCATCACAGAGAAGACATCAGTGCCTGTCCCTTCTCTTCCCCTCCCAAGGAAGTTATAACTGCAGTGAAGTCTCCCCTCAATCTCCTCTTCTTCAGGATGAACAGACCAAGTGACCTCACCTGCTCTCATACAGCTTCCTCTAAGGCCCTTCACCATCTTTGTTGCCCTCCTTTGGACAATCTCTAATAGCTTTATGCCTTTTTTATTCTGCGGCACCCAAAAGTGCCCCCAGCACTCGAGGTGAGGCTGCCCCAGTGCAGAGCAGAGCAGGACAATCCCCTCCCTTGCCTGGCTGCTGATGCTGTCCCTGATGCCCCCAGGACACGCTTGGCCCTCCTGGCTGCCAGGGCACTGCTGGCTCATGTTCAACGTGCCATGGACCAGAGCCCAGGGCCCTTTCCATGGCACTGCTGTCCAGCCTCTCGTTCCCCAGTCTGTCTGTACATGCAGGGCTGCTCCATCCCAGGTGCAGAATCCAGCCATTGCCCTTGTCGAACTTCATATGGTTGGTGATTCCCCACTCCTCTAATTTCTTGAGGTTTCTCTGCAGAGCCTCTCTACCCTCGAGGGAGTCAATAGTTCCTTTGAAAATCCGATGAGAGAAGTTTTGCAATGACATCAGCCAGTTCTTTGAGGATTCTTGGATGCATCCCATCAAGACCCATAGATTTGTAGGGGTTCAGCTGCAGCAGCTGATTCTGCATAATTTCAGTGTCAACTGGGAGCTGATCATTCTCACAGCCATGATCCTCCACCTCAGGGCAGTGAGACCCGCCTGTTCCATCATTCATATTGCAGACAGATACAAGGAATATGTTAGGAGAAGGACTGGGATGTTTATCAAAGTGTGCTTGCCATTTACAATGTTACAGTGGAAACTGAATATCCAGCTGCAGAAGGGAAAAGTGTTAGTGATTTATAAACAAACAGAAATGTCCATGTTCAATGTAAAATTATCTTAGATCATAAAGATCCAGATGTGGCCATAATAACATTTTCATTGTGCTATTGAAACTTAGGTGTTCAGTAGATGTTGAAATGCAATTGCTAAACGCTCAAGAAGTTTTCCTAGCATCAAGTAAATTCCTGGTATTAACATGTAATGTTGCGTAAACAAGCCTGTCTCACACAGCTGATCATTTTAGCACAGGAATAATGCATCGATTGTTACCGTGGAAAAACAAAATTCCACTTTGCTTTTGTGGTCAACTTTATGAATACTAAACATACAGGATTTAGCTTAGTTGAAATGAGTCTTTGAGATACAGCAATAAATTACTTCTATTGTGCGCTCCTTCTAGTACCATGCTTCCTTCTGAATGTCCCTTTAATTTCCACCTTTGGCATGAAAAAGTGATTACATGACAACTTTCAGTGCTCCTTTGAGTTAAGGCTTGAGACTGTAGCTGTGGTTAACTAAGTTCTGTTTGGGCCCAACTTGGGTTTGTTTGGGGCCCATCCCCACCCCCCACCCCAGTTTGTTTTATTTTCATTTCCTCTTTTTGTGTTTTTGGGGAGTTTCGTTTGTCTGAAGATTTTTGTCCAGAAAGCTGCAAATGCAGACTAAAAGATACATTTCAAAACTGTCACAGGCAGGTTTAGTTTGGTGCCTCTATAACTGAATAGATAACTGAAGATAACTGAATGTAATTTTTCAGGCTCAACAAATAATAAATTAATAAAAGTAACTTTAAAACTAATAAAAACCAAATTATTTCTGTTTGTGCTCTTGCAGTTACAGTGCTTGCAGTAAATAATTTCATGGTGGATTTCTGCCTGATACTCAAAAAAACCCCATGATACTCAAAAAAACCAACATTACATAAATGAGAAAAAAACATAGTATTTCCTGATTTTTTTCAGGCCCAGGCTGCAGTCTTGAAAACAGTGGAGAATTAACCTTATCTTATGTTCACCTTCTGCCACTTTTCTCTGTACTAGAAACTGTATGTGAGATATGTAAATACCAGCCGCTTTTAATTGAATAATTATTCTTCAAATGTAACATAATATCATGAGCTGAGTATTTATGTTATAAGATCTCTTCCCTTTCTACCACACAGATTTTTATAATTTGTGAACTTGCTTATACTAATTTCCAGAGGGAAAATCTTGTCTGCCTTCTGTGCTTGGAACGTATTGTGCATGACATTAATATTCTTAAAAGATTGGTAATTAACAGTGAAAAATATCGTGAAACACATGCAGGAGTAGCATCTGACAAGTCAACATTTCACAATTTCAGGATAAAAACAATCAAAATCACAGAAACTATTATGGTAGACTAAAATAATAAGCAAATTAAGGTCTTGAGCGTTGAACAGAGAAGTGAGGAGAGTGTTTGATTGTATAGCGTTTATCCAAAACTTCACTGAATCAAGCAAATGCTATTAGTGAAATAATGCACAAAAAAACAAATTAACTCATGGAAGAACAAACCAACAGACAGACTTTTTTACTGCATGAGCACAGAATGGCAATTTCATAGAAATTAATATTCTTATGGGAAGGTGTTAGTGAGACAGTAATATCCCTAAAAACTTTTTGCTTTGATATCCTACTCTGCTAATCCAGACTTCATCCACTCTTGCTATTCTTACCACTTAAGCTTGAGTGCCTTCAAGTAATGCATTAAGGAAATTGATTACCATCTCTTACATGCTTTTCCTTTCATTTTTTTCCCCTGAGAGGGAAGCTCATGCAGTTAGAAACTGTTTTCTATATTTTTATGTATGCTTGATGCGCACAAATAGAGATATAAATCTGATCGATCTATATGTCAGTCCATCTGATAGGAAGCCAGATTGTGGGAGCACATTTTTGCAGTTGGAAAAGGAAATTGAGAGGTTTTTGACAGTCAGTAACTCTCATGGTCCTCTCCTCTGTAGTCATGGGACAGTCTGTGGGAGTGCATTACCCTCTGAAAACACAAACAAGTTCTGCCTTTAATTCTAGCATTTCATTGTGCTGTCAAAATGAAGTTGTTGAGTGTGGTCCTTACAAGGACTTCATGAGAATAAGTGTAAATCAGTGAAATAGAAAAAAATTCAAAGTTGCAAATATGAGTTAGAGGTCAGTGTCCAAATGGGAATATTTGATAAAACTTTTTTTTTTATTTGATAAGACTTTTTTGTCTTCTAGATGCTGGGAACTTAATTTAAATGAATTCGTATTAATTTCTAGATCTGTAATTCTAAATCAGAGTATAGACATGCAGCTGGGATTCATGCATTTAAATAGAAGATTAATTCATTTACTATTAGTAGTATATTTTGCCACTCAATTGTACTAATAATTATGCAAAATCATTGTAAGTTTTAAGTTCTTTTACTTTGTGGAAGTAGAGCAAGGTGTTCGTATCTTCAGTACTTCTATAACTTTCAAGCCATTTCTATTTCCCCAAGTACACCTCCCCATTTCTATTCTGCCTTGAAACATAAGGCTAGAAATTCCTCATACTCTGGTATGTACTTGTCCGAAACATTCTTGCCTAATGAAATTAGTTAAAATAAGTGAAGTTAAAATAAAAATCTTTTCTATCTGTTTTTCTGCCTTTTTTTTTAGAGTGGAGGAAACAGGTGCAAGTGATTAAAGGTTACCATCCTGTTCTTACATCAGTAATGATGTACAAAGATTTATTTTATATTTATTAGACCTTCATCTCTATTTCAGTGTACCTACCGTGCTGACTGTCACAACAATATAAATGTAAAAACATGAAAATACAACTCATGAAACTGGTAAAAGCACATGAATTACCTGAAGTAATATGTTGTGTTTAATTTTTTTATTTTCAAATCATAAATGTCTTCGCATCACATTTATGATCATATCTTAAAATAATTAAAACATTTTTGTTTGAACCTGATATATATATTGAAATGCCAAAAAGTAAAAGTGAATAGTATCAAATAACAGACACCTCTTAAGAAATGCATTAAATTATAGTTGGAGGCAACCTTTCCCTGAAGTACACCATTACAATAAAGATGAAAGGTGTTAAGCCTAATGAGATTATTTTTTGCTGAGGCAGAAATTGGCAGAAGATATAAACCATTTATATCATGAATACAGCCTACAATAAGCTCATGCCCCCAGTACAATCCTTCTTTTCTATTTTGTTGTATTTTCCTTTCTGGTGTGTTGGATTTCTACACCTAGGTGGCCACTGGGATTCTTGTTCAGAGTCTCCAGTCAAGCACTGTGATGATGGTGGCCAGCTGGGACGCCCATGCTCTCACTGAGTCAAGCTGAATTCACAGAATGGGTAAGGTTGGAAGGGACTACAGTGGGTCATCTTGTCCAACCTCTCTGCTCATCCCAGAGCACATGGCACAGGATTGTGTCCAGACAGTTCTTGAATATCCTCCATGAGGGAAACTCCAAACCTTACTGCACAAACCGTTCCAGTGCTCAGTCACTGCCCAATAAAGTTCTTCCTCACATTCAAGTGGAACCTCCTGTCCATCACTTTCTGCCTGTTGCCTCTTGTCCTATTGCTCAGCACTACCAATTTGTAGACACTGATGAGGTCCCCTCTCAGTTGTTTCTTCTCAAGGCTAAACAGGCTGAACTCTCTCAGCCTTTCCTTTTAAGAGAGATGCTCGCTCCCCTAATCATCTTGTTTTGTCCTCCACTTTTGCCACTGATGATTTGGTAGACCACTCATGTTGTCTTTCCTTCTTCTTAGTAAAGGTCATGGAGACCTATTTTGTTTAGTCAGTCCTTTTATGGAAGATTTTTCTTGTCTTTGATCATCCTTTTTGCCTCTCTGTCTTAGTTTTTCTGTGCTATTGTAATAATCTTCAGACAGAAGAACCAATCCACAGGCACTATTTGCGAGTGCTATGCAGATTTATATCATACCACAACAATGTTTTCTGTTCTATTTTTTATTCCTTCCTTGATTAGTCATAACATTTTGTTTGCTTTTACGCTTCTGCTGCACACCGAGCTGATTTCTTTATGAACTTTTCATAAAATGACTTTCTTTAGTAAACCTTTAATTATTCAAAAATTTATTTTCTGAGTGGTTTTAGCTATCTAAAAAACCTTTCACTGGGTCATACCCTAGCTTGCCATTGCCATGGCACACACATAAGTTTTTAAAAACTACATCCCTGGTGATATGCTTATTTACTAGATGGACTACCTTGCCATGCTGCTAACAGGGAGACTGTTAGAGCTCCACCACTTAGAAGAGTAACGGCAAGGAAAATGGCACAATCATGGTACCATTAACAATGGTGAATTGGATATTGATCAGTGAAGCTCAGAACCCTTACCTTAACCAATTAGCACTGCCCTATGATGATACCTTAGCGAGTAACTGCCTGTCAGTCATGGTTAGAGAGATTTCCTCCCTGCCAGCCCAAAGCCCCACCTTTATGTAATGCTTGGTCTCAATGATTTGCAGCTGCAAACTGCAATGAGAATAGGTAACTCCAGATGTAAACAAAAAACACAGTTATTGCAGGAAAGAAATTTACAAACAAAGGAGCCAGAAATAATGAATCCTTCTTTACACAGAAGGGGCTTCATGAATCCTCTTTTACTGACTGCTGGATGTCCTATTTTTGAAACCAAACTGTTCCTTGTCTATGATGAAATGAAATAATTTGATAAACAGATTACAGGCATGCTGTGTACCAGAGGAGCAGCTGTTTGAAATATCATTAAAAATTCTGGCAAAGCCAAGGATATTGAAAGCAGCTGCTAGACACTTTCCAAAGTAATGTTACTATGTTTCTATACTGATTCTTGGAAGTGCAATTAAATTTCTTAATAGTAAATCTCTGAATTTTATTTCAAGGCAGCTGAATTAGACTCCTACTTCTTAGCTGACTTGGAAGAAAATCTTCATTTTTCTTTGAATTTAGGAAATTATACCAAGTCACAAATATTTATTAGTGCATCAAATATAATATCCCAATATCTAAAAAAAAAAACCAAAATAGAAGAAACCCAAACCAACCAACCAAAAAAAAAACACCAACCAACCAAAAAAAAAAAAATCCACAACCTAGTGTGAACTTTAGAGCTAATTTAGTATTTATTTTTTGTTTGTTTGCTTGCTGAAGGCGTTTCTCAATAATAATGAATTGGACAGATTATTTTGTGTACTTAACTCCTTGAGGTGCCTATGTGATTGGTAGAAAGGTATCTTTTCTGCTTTGTTAGAAAAGTAATTGTGTAAAACCTCACTACAAAAGATATGAAACAAAAGTTAATTAACAGATTCTAAAGATTCCAAAAGTAAAAGTCACTTAAATATTGCATGTATGTAGAAACTATGTATTGCTAAAAGGATAAATACCAATGGGAAGTCTATTTGATGCATCTCGTATTATCTTTAAATCTTTCTAGAAAAATAAAAGCAGATGCTGGAATACTCCTCCTCCGGGTCCCTAGTCAAGATAGCTTGAACCAACCCTTCAACTCTGATTGGTTGGGGGTTTTTTCACATGTTCTTTTGGCTATTTTTCCCCGAGAGTTTTATGCTTTGCTGTAGTTGGGATGTAGGTCAGTAAGACTGTGGTCAGAATGCCCTTAATTCAACTTCTACTTGGCTCATTTTACCTTTCAACTTGTGCCTTCTGCCAAGCCAGCTTGGCATCACACTAACTGCCCTTCCATGACAGCCTCGAGGTTGGTTCACTTCTGCTTGCAGCAGGCTGTACAAGGCTGTCTGAAGAGGTCTGACTTTGAAAAACTAATTCTTTCCATGGATCGCATGTTTCACTTGCAGATCATTGTATTCATAATTATTCATGGCGTTATACTTGCCAACTATCTATACAGCTCAACAAATTAATGTGCCTGTGAAATCTCTTCTTAAGAGAGCACCTGCAGAGCACAACTCTGATCTTCATCATCATCTCCAATCCTCCTCATTTTCTTTTTCATTTTCACTTCATGGAATTTTTCTTCACTTCTTTTACCCTGGAAGTGGATCCCTGGTTCATCTAGGCTCTCTTAGACATGTTCTGGTTCACATTCCAAAGCAGGAAGAATTACTCTCTGTATGTACCTTTTCCAGTGACTAAAGAGGAAGGGAGTCTATGTAACCAGCTTACACTACATCTCTACTGTGTAGACAGCAAAGGAAAAGAGAGACAAAGTCCCCACTTCAAATTTATAGCTAAATGTCCTTTCCAATGGATAAATACTTTGATTTTGAACATTTCTCTCTGCTGGTTCACAGTGTTACTTTTCTGGATTTTTATATCAAGGAGGTATAGTAGTCTGTTTTGTGTGGTGATTACTCAGAATCCCCATGAAAGCTTCCTTCCAAAACCACCTTTTTCTGAAGGCTTTTTCTAAGGCTTGCAGAGACCTTGTTGAAATGTGAGTGAGATAAGTGGGACAGTTGGAAGTACCCCAATACAGTTTAACAGCTTTTGCTCTACTGTGAGACTGTAAAGGTCCACCCCTACAAAGAAGATAAATTATAATGTAAACCTGTTACTATGTGAATAAAAAACCACTCAAGTTAAAATCACAATGTCTAGCTATCCCATAATCCTATACTTAGTTAACACAACCTAGAGAATGATCTGTGGTGGAGTCCCACAACTACTGTGGAGGAGAATAGCTTAGCTTCTGGTGGTTTTCCTTTTTCCAAAATGCTGGCCTGCTTCAAAATTATATTTAGGACTACATCAAGCTGCTGACCAGAGTACAAACTCTGCCCAGACTGTAAACTCATAAATCCATGAAAAGCAGAATTGAAATTCTTAATACAGTTTAGTGCACTCATTATCATTTTTTCATAGAAAACAGTTTTAAAGAGACAAGCAGTAGATAAGGAACTGCTTCACAGTAAGTTCTTTAAATCAGCTGCTATAGAAATACTGTATAAATAAAATCAACCTATTGGTTTCCTGTATTAGATAACTTCTAAGCAGCACATAAGAAATGAGGGAGAGAATGTTTTATTCATGTGATATATGAAGTGTTTGGCTTTGAGAAACAGCAAGGGAAGAAAAAGGAAGGTAAAACCTTCCTCTCTTTCCAAAGTGAACATGTGGATGTAGACAATTCTGCAGAAACGAATGAGTTTAAAAGCTCCTCAGATTACCTAAATATCATGGAAAAAAAAAAGGAAAATCTCCTTTTCACTTTTTTAGCATAAGAACTGTGTTTGAAGGAAAATCCTGGACGAACAACACCAGAGATGTTACTAAAGAAGCATCAACCACTGAACAGGCAAGAGATAGAAATAATCATTTTGCTAAATTTGTTTCTGGATTCAGTGGTTTAAAGTAACTGACAGTTCCATGGCTTCTGGCAAAACACATTATTTAGTGCAACTTCTGTTTTCAAATGAGCAACAGCATCAAACTGAGTACCAAAAGTTGGCAGAGCTTTTGCATATCTCTCCCTCTTACACTATGACAACAGGCTTTTTAAAGTAGTTTCAAGGAAGTCCATTTACATCTCATAGAAAGTAAGAGAAATTCTTCTTTTGCTACAATGCAGAAAAATGCTGCTCATTTATCCAATGCTTAAACAATAATAGCCCCAACGTATCTAGTCAATGCATTTCTGGTGACCTGGATTTCAGGCAGAGAAAAAGTCAGTCATGCTAACCAAGATCAATAATCTGTACAAAACCACCCCCTATACCTCCCATATAACTCCCAACAGTTTTTCTGTCTTGATTGCAGACCTCCAAGCATCACCTTCATACTCTCCACATTTGAATTGCAAATCTCAATTTCTTTTGCATTATAGCAGTAATATGTTCTTCACAACTTTTTCAACCTTCTGGTCCATGCACTGAAAAGCACCTTCAATTTAAGCCAAAAGGACTGGTTTGAGGTATTAACCAGACCACTGTGCCTGTTTGACACTTGCTAATGAAAACTGAAGATGCAGCATTTTTCTTTATATAGGGATCCCTAAAATAAAATAAAATTTGACCGGAAATTACTTGTGGGCATATTGGACCTTACCTGTTCAAGCAGGACTATCTTCAGAGCTGGATCACCTTGCTCAAAGCCTTGCCCATGGGAGATTTGATAATCTCCAAGGGACAGAAATTACAGTAAACTTGGAGTATGCTTTTCTAACTTCTAGGCTACCATCCTAGTGAAAACTTGTTTTTCTGATACCCAAGCTGAGCCTTCCAAACAACAGTTTGTGCCCATCATCCTCTTTTAGCTCATCTGGCATTATCAAGAAAGACATTGTCTCTGACATCTTTGCAAGTATCTTTAAAATAGTTTCAGGAAAGTGTATAATTTACCATAAGCCAAAATCCTAAGGAGTTATTTGTAATCTCTCATCCAATGAGAATTGCACAAAGAAAGAAAGAGAAATGGTAAGGGTGGAAAGATGCCCTGTTACTTTTAAAGATAGCTACATTGATGAGATTTTTGTTCTAAGGGATATCTACAACACCATATAGAGATTCCTTTGTCTCATGGAACTAAAACTAATTAGAGTTATAAAACTACAGCTAAAAATAGATAAATGTTATTTCTTAAATTTTGGCTTTCATTACAGGTTGGTATTGTATTTATTTTATTCACAGCAATCATGTATTATGTAAGCTAACATATGATAAGGAATATTTTCAGAGTGTACTGTAGCTAATGGCATGTTCCTGAGCAAAGGGGATTAAGGTGTAAAATTGAGGCCAAAGTTAAAAGAAAGTGACTGCTCTGAATGCTATTTAAATGAATTTAGAGAAATGAAGGCAACTCAACACTTCATATTGCTGAGTGCTGATGATGCTATTTTTAGTGTGCTCTGGTGAATTGGTGTGAAACTCATGGCAGCTGATGCTAATTGTAATGAAAAGATACTTGAAAAGTGGTGTGGAATACAGCTGTGTATGCAATTCACTGTCTGAATGTATGGAGAAGAGTCACCTCAGGGAAAGTACGAAGTAAATGCTGTTCATGAAGAATAAAAATACTCAGCCCTTGGAAGGGAGATGAATGACCTCAGTGAGTTAAATATATATAACAGCATAGAAATCAGTGTTTAAGGAAATGGCTGTTGCTATTTGCAGACTACAAAACCACAAATAGCATTAAGCCATATGAACGTACATCCAGCTCTAAGATCTTCACTTGATTTTTCTTAAACAAGTTTATTTTATAGGTTTTGCTTGAATGAACTCTAAAACATTATTGTTTGCTTTATCAGGTTTTGATTGGGATTTTTTTGTGTATTACCTTTGGCATATATTTCAACAAAGTGCTAGTAGAGGGAAACTTCCATGTATTTAAAGCCCCCAAATGGAATTATTTAAATTTCAGTAAGAATTTACACTTGTACTCTGCTGCCAATCTTAAAAGTGAAACATAAGATGCCATGTTTTTCTAAAAGCCTGTAAGTTCTGCAGCCACAATAATGAAAGTAATGATCAGCTATGATTACAGCTTCCTTTCATGACAATGATTTACTAAAAAATCACAGTATGAAATCTGTGCATAGTTTAAACTGGGTCTCATAAGATACAAGAACTCTCTCATTCAGGCAAAGAGTGCTAAAACAAGAGGAAAACTTGAAAAGGATGCACCAGTTGCCTAAAGCTTACATTTCCATTTACAAGAAACCACAGCTGAAAACCAGAGCAAAATTTTCCACTGAAAATGTTTCTACTTTGTTCATTTTGCACTGACTGATTTTCAAGAGCCAAGTATTTTGGGGAATTAAACGTGTGTAAGTGCAGTATAGGATGAAAAAAGGACCCCAAAGCAGTGGGCTATCTGGCTGCACATGAGGCCACATCTTTAAGATCTTTCCAAATAGGTGAAAACTATAATGAAGGCAAGACTGCTGGCTTATTGCCCTCTCTTGCAACAAGCATTTAAGTTCAAAATCCTGTCAGCTGCAGACTCACAGAAGACCCTTATAGTGCACCAAGAAGGAATGTGATCCTTCTGGAAAGAACTGACATCTTTACTGCATTGCATAAACACAGATAAAAAGAAAAACAGGACAGAATCATAGTGGATTATCTTCTTGAACTGAGGATGAATAAATGCCTGTAAGAGGATGAACTGTAACGAGGCTGGAGAATAATCTTAGTGAAGTAGGACTTGCCTGAGTCCATCTGAGATGAACAATGGGTGGTTTGGTTTTTAATGAGGTAAAGACCTGTTTGGTTAGGTATGATAAGAAATGTTAACTTGGAGATTTGGGATGAGGTGGAGGAAATCAAGGTAATCCTAACTGGTTGAACTAATGTATTGAAAATCTTAATGGTGTCTCTGAGAAGATACTGTTCATTTTCTAGAACATGTAACCCTGGAAGGTCTTCTAGGCTCCTGCCCATAGTAGCATGGATACTGATAAAACAAAGCTGAAATACTGCTGCTGTAAAAACTGAAGCAGTATCTTGTTATCTCACAACTCAGTTGTTGCTTTAGTGTGTCACCTGTATAATTTCCCATTATTTTTGCAGACTCTGTGTGTTAGAAAAACTTTGATGCAGAACAAATAAAGAACTTTTAATCATAGGTATTGCTCATGAACAGATTTGTCTGTCTAGGCAGCAAGTCTTCCATAACCCGAATACATTGGGTTGGTTTGCATATATGTTCTTCCATGGGTTGGGAGCTTTTTGTCTGTTTCATTGGTTGGGGTTTTTGGGTGGTGGTTGGTGGTGATGGTGGAGTTTTATTTACTTTAATGGTTTAATCTCTTAAATTATCCTGAAGACAAATTTCCAAAGTAAATTAGTGGTGGTTAGTGCCACATCTGCAATGTGAAAAAAGATGTATTGTACAGGTTTTTTCCTGATTAAGTTCTAACAAGAGAGAAATTGTTAAATCAAATCATGGACTTCATGAATTATCTGAGAAGAGTCAAACAGACCATTTCCTGTGCAAATCCCAGAATGGAGTAGATGGGGAAACATATCAAACTTCTAGTCTGCAAGAACAATGAATTGCAAAATAGAGATCAAAGGGTGAGCTTAAGAGTGTTACTGCTGTAGCAAAAATAAGTTCAGCTTTATTTGTTAGATATTGCTTGGGGAGTTATTTTAATAAACATAAGCAAATGTCATTACAACACTGTTATAACTTTATTCTGTTCTTTGATTTTTGAATAGAAGTGCTCTATGCATTTGTAACATGTTATAAAAGGACAAGGAGTTCTGAATCCCACTGAGACCCTCTTTACTGGTACTGCTAACACACTTGGAGTCTTGCACTGTAAAGATGGTAAAGATGAAGCAGCAACAAATCACTAGGCTTAAGGAACAGGAAGGTAAAAATATACAGCCAAGCTGGGTAAGAGTATCTTGCAATTTCCCTCTAGTTTATTGCAAGGGTTTACTGTAGTTGACTAGGAAAGGGAAAGGCATCTCACATTTGATCACTATAAAAACACGGTGCTTTTCAGTGTCAATTCAAATTCAGCACAGTGGGTATTTGGATGTATTCAATTTGCCTGGGCTTTGAAGTCTCTTCTTCAAAAGCAGTGAATTGCTGACTTTTAAAATATTGCCACAGATTACATAGATTAATAGCCCGCTTCACATGGCTTTGGCAATGTTGAGAAATCCTGATGGAAAACGTAACACTTCAGGATCTATATGCAGTAAAACAAGTTGGGCTTTATTACGTGTCATGTCTGATACAGAACACAAAGATGGGGAGAAGAAAAGACAGCCAAAGCTGTGTTTCCTTCAGCAGCAACTGATCCTGGCTGTAATTCTTTTTCTGTGAAGGCTGGATATCCTGCTATGTGTGACAACATCTCAGACTTGCTGATGGGGGGCAGCTTCTGACACTTGCAGCCTCTGTAGGCAGCAGGTGTGTCTGGGCTATGACCTGGGGTGTGGGGCTTGCTGGATGTGATCAGGGTGCAAAAGTGGCGGAAATTAAAAGAAAGGGTTCATTACAGCTGCTATTGCAACCATGAGTGAGTGTGCTCCAAAAGGTGGCAGTTACAAAGAAAACCATAAGCTTTGAAGATCCAGGTTTTCCTGTATTCCCTGGAGTTGCCAGATGTCATTGTGGCTTGGGAGTTTTGTTAGTTTTCTCTTAAAATTGCAGAATAGTCATAAAATGCCACATCACTACATTCCAGATTGGTGGCTCTAGAGAAGGACCCAAGAACACACAATCTTTGCCCATTCCAGTTCTGTTAAAAATAATTAGGGGGTTTTATATTGAGAGTTCAGTACAGCATGTTTAGGATGGATATATTCCCAGTTAGCCAATTCTGTGTCTCTACTTGATCTCTGAGATCAGCTGTAGGCTAGAAACAGTCAGCAGTCTGTAACCTATGTTAATTTCAGGTTGAAATATTCTCGGAAGGGAATTATATGTTGGTTTCTATGGGCCTGTGGTCAACAGGTCCCCTGATTCTTGCAGATATTTGCTCACTAAAGTTTGGCCTTTTAGCAGTGCCACCTGCAAGGAAGAAACTTGTGAGTTGGGGGAACTTTTTTCTGAAAAAGGGAAAATCCATTTTCATGTGATAAGATTCTTAGAAGTTAAAGCATTTGAATCAGCTTACATATTCAGCCTGAGTCATGAGGAATATGTCTCTGACAGGACAGAAGAGAGCTGTGGAGTCAATTTAATTTGACACCTGTGAAATTTTGTTCACAAATCTTGAACACAATAATTTAAAACAAACCCTCTAAAACAAAATTTATACCATGCAGAATGAAGTGTGTAATTTTCATTCTGAGAATAAATGCTTTAAAAATGAGTAATTCAAATTATGGCTGTCAGTAATTTATAAGATGAAAACATACCATTTTCTAGTAGCTTGGGTATTCTTCTCATAATAGATAATTTCGTTGGTATTTGAGGTCCTTCATGTCCTACATGTCAGAGAGACTTCCTTTGTCATGAACCAGAATATTCATGCTTCCACCAAGCTTTCTCCACAGATTTCATTGAGTGTGTGATATATGAAATGGAAACTTAACTATTAAAGCCACAAAAATGAAATATAGAATATGTAGCATAATTATGAAGCGTTCAGATGCGTAATGGTTCAGTGTTAGCTCAGCAGTAAAAATAGATTTTAACCCACAATAAGTAAATTTTAAGTAAATTTTAGAGGTTCTGACCTATATACATTATTTGAGTAATGATTTTCAATGATTTTCCAATGTTTGTTGGTTCCTAGTTTTATAAGTTATATCTCATACCTGAGTAAGCACAAAAGATCACAAGATACATGAGGCTTTGGATGTAAGTAGGTCTGGAATTATTCAGTCTCTGGTCATTTGGAGAATTTTTGCTTATGACAGTCTTTAGTTACATGATTCAATACAGTCAAATACCAAAAGCAAGATTACAAGAAGAGATGAATGATTTAACACTCCTGTAAAAATAATAGGCTCAGACTCTCTCTAACCTGAAACTTATATGGATTGACAAATATATGAAACTTATATGATTGACAAATCAATAATATTGGGATTCCTGAGGCCATTACTATGCACTACTCATACTCTATTCTTGACTAGAAGTATTGACCTTTGTTTTCTAGAGATTTGCTGGCCACAACTCTTGTAAACTAAAACAGGAGTTTGAATTTTTAAATTCTTAACTCATCTTCACATTAATGTTCACCTTTATGTTTTTCATAATTCTGACATTTCCTGCTTCGTATACCTTCAAAAAATGTTACCTAAATCTTTAGACTGGCAAACTTTAAATCCCTGACTCTTAACATTTTCTAGCAGTTCTCAGTGGAATTATTTTCACTCAGTACAAGAAACTACTTCTTTGTTAAAACACCTTCAACAGACTCTTTCCCCATAACAGTAACAAATATCAGTACACACACAGACTTTATGGAAGAAAGTAACACATTGAAATTGGGTTCCTATAAATTAAATATCATTTGCATTTAGAGACTGCATTAAAGTGAGGTCTGAATTTCACATTTGTCAGCATAGTAACATTAACTTATATGTGTTTTGATATATATGATATTGGCTACAGATAATACTGTAGTTCCCTGCACAGTCCATCTAAATCATATTTTAAATTTGGAAAACTCAGATATAGATGAGTAACTGTGCGATAGACGAGTAGGCTTGGAAAACCCAGATATAGATGAGTAACTGTTTTTGCAACCTCACTTTTTTTTTGCTAAGATTCACCTTGTTGGTCTTTCTCCTTCTTGTATTGATTGCTGTAGTAGCGGAAAGTATTTGAACCCACAAAAATAGCAGAATTATCTGAATTGAACTTCTCTGCATCTTTCAGAGTCAAATCAGATCATGCAATTGCTTTTTAAGCTTCCTTCTCAGTTGTTTCCTGTCACACTTGATTTTGCAGTGGCTTCAGAGAAGACCACTGCAGTTTCCTGGAGTTGTTCTACAAAGTTGATTTGAGGCCATATTCTATCGCTTGTCAGAGTAAATCTTAGTAATGCTTGCTTCACGTTTGCATTTGCTGAATGTGGTGAAACCCCACTGAAGCCTTTTTGCCTTTATGAATAGATGTTTGCAAATATGATCTTGCATTTGAGATCTCTGACAGTCAGGTTTTTTCTGTTAATTCCCTAAATAGTGTGTTCAGTCCTCTTGCAGCCTCTGCACTGCAAGAGGTCATAGGCAAGACCTGAGAAGAATACGTGATGAGAAAATCTCTTTAGACTCTTTACAATGCCATCAGCATTTAATGTTTCCTAATACCTCCCACTTCTCATTTAAAACTCTCACTTATCATAAAAACTAATACCACTGCAAGGATTTTGCATGTGTACAGAAAACAGTCTTTAGCTGTAAAGTAGTCAACTTAATTGTAATTTTGAATAAAATAAATGGTAACTAAGATCTCAAGAAAAAAGTTCATTGCATCCATGATACTTCTGTTTGCTCACATATTATACTTTGAGGCTATTTAAAGGAAATATTTTGGTCCCAAGGAAATACATAAAATGAATAATAGACTAAGGTAGGCTCCTCTAAGTCTATGAACATTAAATGTTATGTTTCTCTCTATACTTTTATAAAATTCAGGCTGTAAACATTCAAAATACTCTTGAGATCCAGTCCATAATCACTTCAGACTACTTGTCACTTAGTGCTCCAGTTATGAGAATCTTTACATGATTAGAAGAATATCCACAAGAGGATGAGTGAAACATTTGCAGGCCAGCAGATCAGCTTATAAATTCTTGTTTTGAAATGGAAGTTGCTCTATGTAGATGTTATAGAAGTATTATTCTCACTATAGAAGCATTATTCTCATTTTAAATGATTTGAGAAAAAAATCTAATATTTTCTTTTGTGAATTCTGGTAATCTCAGTTTTTAGCTTGTCCTATCTCACATAAAGAGGCTTTATATTGATCTAATGGTAATTTTTCATTAGTCAATAGGATCAGAGAAAATTGTTCCTAGGAGTTATGTGGCTTGGAAAATTATTTCATTTGATCTATTGCCTATGATTTGTTGTATTTGAAGTGTGTTGAGTGTGACAAAATGGACTAGTGTTTTCCAGATGTATTTAAAAGCCTATTCAAATATAAGAAAAAACCAAAGAACTTGTCACCTTGTTAATCCGTAAATCTTGTGCTTCCTAATGTAAAATTGTTTACTTAGAATAGTTGCAAACCATTCCTTGTCAATTTAACAATTTGACAGGAAAGAATTTTAATATATCTAGATTCATAGAGTTTTTCTTCTGATGGCAAATTTCTATTTTAAAAAATATTTCCATAAACTGTTACATGTATATCTCAATTCTGGGTAACAAGACCCAAAGGATGAAACAAGGGTTTTCACTTAGCTTTCTACAGTGCTGCTATTTGTGTTATTATCCAGTTTTGCAAAAAGTCAAGTTGTTCTCTTGACTGAAATTAAAACAGCTGTGTAGGTTATCCAAACACACATTCGAACCTTTTCAAGCAAATACAATGAACTAGGATTGAGTCTGTTGTACTAACCACACTGCACTAAACGATTTCATGACATAAAATTTGTGTGAAAGGGAATCTCTCTGGGTGTCTTGGTCTCCTAATTAATCAGTTTGGTTAATTCTAGTTCTTCATGATTATATGGAGTTTTATCACTGCCCTTCTTGATATCTTCTTGCCAAATGAAAAGCCCTGCTCTCTCTTTGTATAAAACACATTCTTAACCCTTGAAGCCATTCTTTGAAGATTTCCACTTATGCTTCCTCTTTCTTTTGATGAGAGTTGGAAGTATTGCACCTTAATAGCTGTGGAAATTATTTATTGTTGTTTGAATGTTTTCTTATTCAGTCAGGCTGTTTCATTTGTGGGTTTGTTCTTGGGGTTTTTCATTTGTTTTAAGTCATGGACTATCAAGATAGTACATGACAGCAGAAGAAATCATCTTTGGTTGGCAGCCTGAAGCCCACAAATTGGGTCCTACTCTAGCTTAATACATTTTCTGGTAGAAAAATGTTTTCTCTGGAAATAATTTGATCCTGGAAAGGCTGGCTTAATATATGGAATTTGAAGCATGGGCATAATGATGTGACTTTACTCACAAATTTCAAGTATAAACCAAACAGATAATTAGGACACCTGGCTCTAACTGACATTTACAATGCCATCTGTTTTTTCACAGTCATATAATGCATCTTGAGACATTTTTTCCTTCTGAGGGGGCCTTGTGCTCTTATCTTGCTAACTCTCTATATGCATACACAGAACAAGAATTAAATTTTTCTCTTTTGTTTGTTTTTTGTATAATTACTTTCCTTCCTAAATGTATCTGTAATAAAACATAATGCTCCATTTCAGACATTTTATTATCTGGAGTTTTTTATTATGAAGCTGGAGGACTTAAATATTGATCTTCTAAGTTTCTTTCATTTTTTGTGCCCTTATTTATTTTGTTCTAATTGGAGATGATGGCCACTCACTTATTTTATCATACAGAAGAGGTAATTTAACTGCAATACTTCAGAGAAACTCAATACATTAAGTACAGCACAGGTCTTGGAATGTCCAGGGCAAATTATATCTCTTGCTGAGGAGTAACATGAAATACTTTGTATTTTTAGTCATGTATTTCTCAATTTCTATAGAATACTTAGCCTCAGAAAGAAAAAATTCTAGAGCAGGATTATTGAATACATTAAAGTAAGTCTTAAATCCTTCTGAACCTTAGCTGCTGAAGATGGCAGCACAGCCTCTGAAAATATGGGAATTGGTCAAGGATGCTTGGATATAGATATATATAACCTATATTCCAATATTCTTTTGAAAAAAGTATGTTCTATTTTTGTTCAGTCTAAGGTCCTAGCCCACAGCAGCGGTCTTACATGGACTGGGGGTGCTTCTGAAAATATCTTGTAACTATTTCCTTTGCTTATATGCCTCATACAGTTTTAAGACTTTTGATAAGCCTTTTTTTTTTTTTTTTTTTGTTATCTCAATAGGATTTGCTTTATCTTTTGTATTTTTTTAATGCTATTTTAAAACGAGCAGATAATCCTGGCAGAGCATCTCTGAATATAAGCTTGTAGGTAGTGAAATGCTACCTTATGCCTGTGAATTCCTGGATTGTAAAAACCCTTTCAGAAAGTCCTCAAGTCTTGAAAGACTAGAGAAGTTGGTAATTTGACTTAATTGCCTTAAGTGAAAGCCATTTAAGGACTTACATCCATATAAATTTAGGTTTTGATAAAAGCATTGCATATTTGCCCAACATCTTCATCCCTCTGCCCATTCACTACTTACAGTCTTCTCCATGGATAGTGTAGGCACAGTCAGGCAGTTAATATTGTAAAGCCCATGCGTCTGGTTAGGTTTTTTTTTCCTTTCTGTTCTTTGAGAAGAACAGTACTTTATTTTTATTATTTAAGTGTTGTTTACGGCTGTTGAGTCATAGAGTATAAACTGAAGTCTTAAGACAGAATACAGACGGACTGAGTGCTTCGTAAGAGGAGGAGGGGTTTGGCTACAGAGGGCCAATCCCTGACATGAACATAAGCAGGTGGCCCTTGATCAATGAGCTGGGTGGGAACCAATTATAACCAATCATGTTCTAATGAGGTGTCTTTCAAGTAGCCTCTATAAAGAGCTGTGCACGCCAATAAACTCTCTTTGCTGCAGGAAACCCCACTGTGCATCATCTCTGATTTCCACCTTCCGCAAAAAAGTCTTCCCAAAAAATGTGTGTAAGACACGCTGTTCCAGTCTGGAGAACAGCTGAGCTTACTCATGGAGTAAGGGAGCTTGGCAGGTAACTGTAGTGCAGAGGTGGGAGACTGCAGGGAGTAAACAGCCAGGCTTGAAAGGCAGAGGGGTAAGAGGAACACTCGAGGTCTGCAAAGGATAGAGAAGAGTTTCTTAGTACTTGCTTACTTACTTAGTCTTGGAAAACCTTGAAAGGAAAGCTCTGCCTGCTGGCACGTAACAGATAGGATTACTTAGCATCCTGCAAAACAGATTTCAGCCCTGTGCAGTCAGGGTAGTCCCTGTAAACCAAATCTCTTGTCCACCCAGGAGACTGACCACGGCTTCCTTCTTTTGTGAGTGTGCTCTTCAGCAAGCTGTTTCTTCATCTGGGTTCCTGGAGCCTGGTCACCCCTTTCAGACACAAGGGCATGTGATGGTTTTGAGCTCAGTAAACACAACTACCTCATACCATGGTAGCCTGCTACTAGTCTTTATCTGTTTAAACAGTGAGAATTCAAGTTGAGGAAAGAGATGTGATAAAATGACAGATGTTCTTTAAAACAAAGGCTTTTAGTATCTCTGTAAGTTCACAGTGAGCAGTAGGCTGAGGTTCCAGGTTGATGCAACAGATTACTTATAACACTGAGAATTTCTACCCTTTTTCTGGTACTGAACTGAAGTATTGTATCCCTTAAGATTTTTAGTTGTTGTTGGATTGGTCTGTATCTGAAATCCACTGTTGAAACATTCTTCTGGCTTACCAAATATCTTAGATTTTTTCAGCAATGTGTAGTAACTATCACTAGATTAATAAACCCTAGCAAAAGCACTAGCGTAAACCCAAGATGATTCTGTTGATTTTAAAATGCTCAGTGAAGCCAAATCTTGGAAGAGTCATGCAATATATTGTCAAGTTATTTGGAACATGCTGTATTTTTAAATTAAAAGTCTTAGTGTTTATTCCCATTGAGATGAAACAGTGCATTAAAATCCAAAGTATAATGTGTTTTTCTTTATAGAATATAGGTGTTTTGACTTGTCACAGTTCATATTGATTTTTTCCAAAATCAGTATGATGTATCTCATGTATATCTTTCTAAATCTACAGTATACCTATGTTTTTATAGGTATAGATACATATTGTCTGCATATGTTTGGTTCTAGATGCTTAAATATTTTACATAGATTTATGTATATCTCTATATAACACACATGTATATTTAAATAGAAATGTCTAGATATAATTATAGATATCTATATAGAAAAATAAATACCTAATATATTAATTTGTTTATATTTCTACTGTAACATATCTACTGATAATTTATTTTATATGTGGATACCTCAATATTTATGTATCAATATATCTATGTATTTTCTATTTCTATTTACCTATATAGAGATAAAAATACTATCTAAACATGAAGAGGTATATAGATATTTTTCTATGCACATATTTTTTTTCACCCCATGAAATTGATCTTTCAGTTAGCAGTGTGTCACATAGAAACACCTGCTGCCATAGGAGCTACATTTATCACCAGAAGACTGGAGGCACTGGGAGAAGTCACTGCCCAAACCTGTGTTAGCTCTAACTGAGGCTTTTTACAGCACAGCCACTTTCTGCATGTTCTCAGTGTCTTAGTGCTAACTTGGAGCTACTGGGACACTAGCTAATACTGGTATGAGTTGTGTTGTGCAAAGTAAAGAGTAATGTTGAAAACTATTTACTTCAGACAGAAAAAAAAAAAAAAAACAGGCCAGGAATTTATAAAGGGTTAAATATTGTGGCTAGGAAAAGTTTATTTTATTTAAACAAAACTCTTGTTTCTTCCTCCAGAGAGACTATTGATTTAGCTTGGTTTATTCTGGCGATGAAATCAGCCAAGACCAACCAAGAAAAATATGGCTTCAGAGGCTGGGATGCCATATATAGGATTGTTCTGTCACTTACTCAGTAAGGCTTTGTGTAGATTTTCCAGCATGTAGCTCCCCCAAGTTGTGGCACGTCAAAGATGCAAAAAAAATTCTTTCCTTGATTAGGGTGATCTGCTCCTTATTCTTAGCCTTTCTGATAGGTTGGTTGTAGATGAATAGGCCTTTTCTAATTTTCCAGGCCTGACAGAGCAGGCTCTTTCTTATCTCTTAGATTCTTGTAGAAGAACGCTGGAAGGATAAAACAATGTGAAAATCAGTGAGTCACAGTCTATAATTTAAACATAATTCACCATGACTCATTCATGAAATGCTTTTGCAGTTTCATGTGACAAAACAATAACCATAAGCATAATCATCACTGCCTACTCAATCTTCTCTTTACAGCTATGCAACTCTGTGATTCAAATGATTTTGGAGAGTCTTAGCAGATATAAATCGCCACAAAACCATGAGAAGCAAAAGAATTCAATGACTTAGAGCAGCTGTGTGGTCATACTGTTCTAAGGGTTCAGCTGGCACAAACAGCTTCAGGTACTCAGACCCCTTTCCACTCCTTATTCAAGAAGGTGGTGAGAGTAAGTGTTCTGGGATGGGCAGCCTAATCCAGACTACTCTCTCAAGACTAGGCTCTGTGCTCCCAGAAGATAACAGACCTCCTGTAGTGTCACTCAGTATTGCAGCCAGGGTTTTCCCTCTTATTCCAGAGGCAGATTTGCCCTGAGATAAGGTCTATGGGTCTGCCTGCTAATAGATGTTATGGCTTCACTGAGGTCTGGGAATAAATAGCAGTTGCACAGCTCTTTTAATGAGTGTGTCCCGTGTTGTAAAGCCTTGATTTGGTGCTTCATGTACTCTGTGTTTCTTGCGTAACCTAGTTAAAACACAAAAAGGAAACTTTAAAAGCTGAATAAACAGGCATCCACTACAGGGAGTGTTGGAAGGGATTAAAATAATTATATCAGTGTTTCCACTAAATTAAAGGAGCTACAGCAAATTACTGCATTATAAGTTGACAATTATAAGCTTCCAATTAAAAAGGAATGTAGGAAATAAATATGGAATATTAATCAAAATCCAGTTTTCCAGAAGAATCCAAGGTAAAGAAAGACTTCTGCAACAGCAAAGGGGCTTTTGTTACCAGAGAGAGAAGACATGACATTTTTCTTATTACCTACCATAAATCCAAAATGCTAGACACTGGACAGAGCCTTCTCAATAGTTGTTAGCAGTGGTGTCCTTGTAAAGGAAATTTGCATATTGTGTCTTGGATTAGCAATCTGATATATTCGATCATTGACAGCAATATATTGCAGTATATTAAATGGCCCATAATCAATCATGATTGTCAACATCTGTCACATTAAGAACTTCATCAATTATAGAAAGCAGTCTTCCCAGAAGGAGATTTTTCAATTGACACTGAATGATAAAATGAACCTAACTTCAAAGACAGATTTCTTTTTTCATACAGGTTTTGTGTGACCTTTCAGATTTCTTCAGAAGATCTTGGCAAGTTAACTTTGCACCTTAAACTTACTCTCTGCATCAAAAATCAAACAGAAAATGTGACTCTCTACTTCTTCTGAATAAAATGTGTTGCTAAATAATATAGGGAAGTCTGGCGTTGATGCCATTGGTTGAGGGCTTTGGTGATGTTGCGTCTTTCATAATCCAGTTCAAAGCAGAATTTCTTTCAAAATGGCCCATAAACTTTTAAAGTGCATTTAGTCTTATATCTGACTAGTATAACTTAATTCATTAAACTGCATTATTGTGTATTTATTGTTTTCTATAACATTATTTATTCAGCTAATTGTATAATCAGACATTAACAGGGGACAAATATGTTAAACTAAGTAACTTTACTCTTTAGATCTTAAAATTTATTCCAGACCTTAAACATAACATACCATCAGAATATAAAATAAGCCTAACTTTCAATCATTGACGAAAAGGGGTACTAGAAAATTGTCTTATAGTCCCATGCCCAACAACAGCACTAATTTATAATTCTCTCTCAATACCTGTGAATTATCTGTGGTATTTAAGAAATTCTGGATATTCCATGACATCCACAGGCAGTCTATGCCTGAAGTCTCTCTTGAAAGAAGCAATTCTAATATCTAGCCTGAATATTTTTAACTAAAATCCATTATTACTTTTTGTCCTCCTGTGACCATGAACTGATTGCTTCCTGTCTTCAGATACATAAAAACATTCTAAAAGAGGCTTATGTAAGCTTTGAATAACCCGGGATAACTCATCTAAAGAAGAGAATAATCTTTGATACAGGATCTGCATTGCTCTCTGATTGCTCTTCCTGCTTTTCTCCTGTTTTGTAAAGTTGACCTACACTTATGAAAATTACAATGGAGGTCTGACTGTTGCTGGTCAAAGCACATAGGAAACTTGTGTGTATTTCAGATAGGGATTACTGTCTTTTCATTTTGGCAAATTTATTTTTGGAAAGAAATTAAAAGAGAAAATATTTTTTTTTAGTAGTATACTTATTCCAATATACATCTCCAGCTTAAAAAAAATAACGTAAGTGTGCAAGGTATATTCCATTATATATTATCATCTATTATTATATAATTAATATGTATCATATATTTTATATATTATTATATATCACATCAATACATGTAACCAGTGTAAAATTATAATTTTCAAACCTTTTCAAATAAAAATGTAACAAGTCTTTATTTTGTGGGGGATTTTTTAGTGTTTTAAGAAAATTAATTTTATAATAAAGTCTTATGACATCTTTAATGATTTTTTAAAATATTTTAGTTCTGAAAGGTTTTATGGAGACCACGTCTCAAGAAATAGAAGCGTAGGTTACATATTGTCCCTGTAACTTGGGTTATACTGTATCTACTATCTAACTACTCATCTTGATCATGTGAACTATATAAATTGTTTTTTCTTAAATCCTTCTTCATTTCCTCTAGTTTATTTATGTTGCTTCCACCTCAGCGGTTCTGCAGTGTCAGATATGTGGTATCAAATCACTCTCCAGAGGAAACCCAAAGATTAGTCCTGGAAAAGATGACATTCCTGAAGGAAAGAGAAAATAAGCACAAGGGTTTCTGGGGTGCACTAGGTTAATTGGTGTCTCTGAAAATTAGGCTGTAAGTGGATATTGTTTCAGTTAGAAAATAGATTGGGTTTATGAGGCAGTTCTTTTTATAAGATTGAATTAACTATAAGCTTCTTTTTGAGCTATTTATATTGATGTACAAATCTACTAGCAAAAAGAAAATACTTTCTGAGGATGTAATTAATTTGTTTTAATCTATTCTGTAGTTTAAATTGAAAGAGAGCATAAGCATCCCACTTGAATATCTTGCTAAGACACCATCTGATTTGATTAATAGTCCTCTGGATCAAGTGTCAGCTTTCTTCCTAAATAAAATAAATTTAAATTGCTGTCTTAATATAGAAACACAAAATATCTGTAGTGTGCTTCAATATGACCCCTTAGGTGCAGCTTGCAGTAGCACGAAAGAAAGGCCCCAGCTGTTCTAAGTTATAAGGCAGTGCCTTAGCAGTGCAATCAGTTTGTCCTAGATTCCTCCCAGCATAGTTCAGGATGCTCTCTGACAAACATATGGAATCCTCTGAGAAGCTCTGTGTTGTGAAGTCCTCTTTTAGATGAAATTTTAAATAGATTAGGCTTTTTTAAATTTTTTTTTTTTTTTAGCTTTAGCTTCCAGGACTTTACATGCATAAAACCAGAAATTATGTCAGAAAACATTAATATTCTGTTACTTTCACAAAGTTTGCCTGGCCTTGTTTTCATTTTATGCATCTTTGATATACACAGCTGTGTATGTTACAGTTGCCATGAAGCTTTTCCTAAGGGAAATATAAGACCCTGAAGAAGTCACTTAAGGAACTAAAAGAGTTAGGCTTTTGCTAGTCTGTATGAAGCTTTAGAATTTGTATATTACTCCTGTATATTACAGCAGCTGTAGGAAGATCTCTTTTTGAGAACAGCTTGCCATTTCTTATGTTAATTGGACTTACTAACTTTTTCTTTTCCATCAATTGCTGTTACTTGGTGTTAGTCATCATATAATCATTGATTAATAACCCTTTATATTCCTGAAATACCTCACACTGTAATGTGAGGTATTGCCCAGCAAAACAGCAGGTCATAAAACATACTGTCTACAGAAAACACTAGTCTTCTTTAGTTTCATTTAAAAATCTAATTATTTGGATAGTCCCATTTGAAATCTCAAAGATTCTTTTCTATTTTCTATTTTCCCCACTCTAGTCACCATCAGAATCATAATTGGAGTCACTATGTTCATAAAACATTTCAAATTTGGAATATCTGGTTACGAGGTGAGGCTGCCCCAGCTCAGAGCAGAGCAGGACAATCCCCTCCCTTGCCTGGCTGCTGATGCTGTCCCTGATGCCCCCAGGACACGCTTGGCCCTCCTGGCTGCCAGGGCACTGCTGGCTCATGTTCAACGTGCCATGGACCAGAGCCCAGGGCCCTTTCCATGGCACTGCTGTCCAGCCTCTCGTTCCCCAGTCTGTCTGTACAGCCAGGGCTGCCCTATCCCAGGCGCAGAATCTGGCACCAGCCCCTGTGGAACTTCATATGGTTGGTGATTGCCCATTTCTCTAATCTGTCAGGGTTTCTCTGCAGGGCCACCCTACCCTTGAGGAGTCAACAGCTCCTCCCAGTTCTGTGTTAATTGTGAACGTGCTCACTCTCCCTTCCAGGCCTACACCCAAGTCATTTACAAAGAAGCTGAAGGCCACAGGGCCTGAGATGTTCCCTGTGGAACCCCACCCGTGATCGGTCACCAGCCTGATGTCACCCCAGTCACTGCAACTCTTTGTGCCTGACCCATGAGCCAGTGCTCACTAACCACAGGATGTATTTATTGAGCTGTGGGCTGGACACCTTGTCCACAAAAAGATGCATTGAGAGACAGTATCAAAAGCTTTACTGAAACCCCAAAAGATTCCATCAATTGGATCCCCTTGATCAACTGGGTGGGTTACCTTGTCTTGAAAGGAAATCAGGTTTAATAAGCAGGACTTTGCCTCACATGAAGCTGTGCTGGCTGTGGCCAAGGACTGCTTTGTCTTTCAGCTATTTTTCAAGCCCCCACAACAATCTTCTCCACATTTACCAGGCACTGAAGTGAGACTGACAGGCCTGTATTTCTGCAATCCTCTTTCTTGCCCTTCTTGAAGATTGGGACAACATTCACCAGCTTTCAGTCAGCTGGGACCACTCAGGATTCCCAAGACCACTCAAAAATCATTGAGAGAAGTTTTGCAATGACATCAGCCAGTTCTTTGAGGGTTCTCAGATGAATCCCATCAGGCCCATAGATTTGCAGGGATCCAGCTGCAGCAGCTGGATTTTTAACTGCACGGTTTCAGGGTCGATGGGAGTTGGTCATTTTTGCACAGTCATGGTCCTCCAGCTCAGGGCATTGCAACCCCTTTGTTCCATTTGTTCTATCACCTGTGCTGAAGACAAAGGCAAAGAATGTGTTAAACCTCTGCCTTGTCCATGCTCCTGTTTGTGAGGGGACCATCCTCATCCTCTAATGGGCTGATATTATTTTTACCTTACGTATTGCCATTAACATATTTTTTAAACTTCTTTTTTTGACTCACCCCCAGATTTCTGGTCAGCTTCAACTCCAGTTCAGCTTTGGCCACACAAATTTTCTCCATACCTTGGAAGGCAGCATCTCTGTGTTCTTCTCATGTCACACAACCTTGCTTCCACTGGACATGGATCTTCCTTTTTTTACCTTATTTCCAAGAGAAGATTCCTGTTCTATCTTCTGCTTCCCCTGCTTGACTTCCAGCATTTGGGAGTTGCCTGCTCCTGTGCCCTTAGGAGGTGATTTTTTAAAATTACTTCCACTGATGGACCAGCACTGATGGACCCCAGCACCTGCAAAAACATTTTCCTAGGGACTTCACTTAACTAACTTCCTGAACAGCCTGAACTGAGATGTCAGTTCTCCTTATGTCCAGAGTTGAGGTTTTGCTGGCACATTTTGTCCTGTCAACAGAGATTTTAAACTTGATCATTTTGTGGTTACTGAGGCCAAGGCAGACAGCAATCTCCACTTCCCTCATGAGATCCACTCAGTTGACAAACAGTAGATAAGGGCATCTTTTTGGGTCGGCTCTTCTCTCCCTTGTACTTTCCAGCAACAGCTCTTTGTGTTAAAGCACCATACTTCAGGGTAAAAAGTTGAAAACTTCAAAGCCTACTTTTTACATTTAATTGTCTATACAGCATGCACCATTTAGGGTAGGAGCCAGTAGGTTTATAATGCATTTCCATGCTCTCTGTCTGTCCTCTGTCTGGTGAATGATAGTGAGTCTTGTTTCTCTTGTAACTTAAGCTGCCAAAAATTTAAGCCATATGTCTTCTCTCTTCTAGTGCAGAAAGCTGTTCTGGAAATACAATAAATTGGAAGTTCTTGTGATGAACTGATTAATCTTTTAAAAGACATATAATTGTGTAAATTAGTTACTGCAAAAGTTAGGAATTTTGTATTGACTTTCCTTCCAGATCTTCATTATCATTGCAAAGAAACTTTTAGGTAAGCTGTGATTTATGGGCTAAAAATGCTCTGATCTTTTCCGGAATCTGTCGTAATCCTCCTTTTCCATGACTGAATAATTCAACCCATATTTGTGGTATTACAGCCTAAGCCAATGTAATTTTTAGTGTTGCTGAACTTGTTTTATTTGCCCTGTACCTGACTCCAATGAAATGATGAAATTTTTGCCTAACATCTTTTTGACTGAAGAGAACTCTTTAAAACTGGATGTAGTCCATGTTCTTTTACATCAAGTAAAGCACCAAATATTTGTGAACATGGTAAGTAGGTGAAGAACATATCATAGGATCACAGAACCACAGAATGAACTAGATTGGAAAAGACCTTTGAAATCATTAAGTCCAAGCTATGACCTAACACCTCATCATCAACTAAACCACAGCCCTGAGTGCCATGTCCAGTCTTTTTTAAACACTTCTAGCGATGGTGACTGCAGCCCCTCCCTGGCAGATGATTCCAGTGCCCAATCACTTTCAGCGAAGAAGTTTTTGCTGATGTCTAACCTAAATTTCCCCTGATGCAGCTTAAGACTGTGTCCTCTGTTTCTGTCAGTTGCTGCTTGGGAGAAGAGACCAACCCCCACCTGACTACAGCCCCCTTTCAGGAACTTGTACAGAGTGGTAAGGTCACCCCTGAGTCTCCTTTTCTCCAGGCTAAATAAGCCCAGCTCCCTCATTCACTCCTCCCAGGGGTTGTGTTCCAAGCCCCTCACCAGCCTCATTGCCCTCCTTTGGACAGGTTTGAGCATCTTAATGTCCTTCCTAAACTGAGGGGCCCAGAACTGGACACAGCACTTAAGGTGTGGCCTCACCAGTGCCAAGTACATGAACTGTCCTAGGTCTCAAGAAAAAGAAGATATTCCTAATGTCAAAATAAGCTATGGATTTATAGCTGTTCAATAAGATAGGTTGCCCCAAAACTTATTCTGTTTCACTTGCAGAATGACACCTGAAAAGAAACCTGAAAGTTATGCCCCCTGTCTGGTGCTTGTTAACAACTCATAAACATGAGATGTCATAAAATGTTCAAAACTTAAAAGGAAGCAGAAGACATCAGTCTCAGGGCTTTCTGGATAACATAATTGTGTATTAGTATTAAATGTAACAGAAGTAAAGATTTTGATAATAAGTCCCCTTTTATTGCAACTCATCCATACAATTATCCTCAAAAGTACATTAGATTGAGAATAAAGACTAAACAGATGGTTCATCAAGGACTCATATCAACAAAAGGTAGAGTCACCTGAAAAATTCTGCAGACCTCTTATGTCTTCTATATGTTAAGGCTTGTGACCATTTTGGACAGCTATGAATTTTTTGTTATAATTCCCCTGTTGTCCAACATGATCATGGCATGACCATCTGTTGGTTCTTTTGTTCTAGACCAAAGATAAATATGATGACATATTTAAGCATTTTCCTAGGTATAGGAAGGGCCTTGTATTTCTGAGACATTTCTATTAATCTCGTATCTTTGAATTATTTAAGATATTGGGATTTGTTGCATTTTCTGTTGGTTTGGTTTGTTTTTTTTCAAAACAAACTGATCCCATTTTCCGTACCAGCTCATGATAATCTGAGCAAACAATCACCCTTATTTTGTGGGCAGGCATACCCACAACTTAACAAAATCAGTAATTACTTCTGAGAAGTTAATGGCTGTGTGACAAGTTACTGCAGAAATGTAATGCCAGTCCCTGAATCCTGTGCTGTAAAGACCAAACTCTTAAAGAGCAGTAATGACATGTGGTTGCTCTTGTAGCTGTCACTGCTAACAAAGCTCCCTTCATCAGCCTTGTGCAGCCTGTTATCTCTCTCGTTGGTGCTCACCGCTTGTGGTTCTGCCCTATATTTCTGAAGTGACAAGCTCCATTTATGAATGGATAACTATCACAGTAAACAAGCAGTTGGTTATCCTTTTCCTTGATACTTTTTCTGTAGATAGGGGAGTGCAGCTGGCTCATCATTGACGCCCTATGGTGCTCAGAACTAGAGGATGATGGTGATGGCAGTGGAACAAAGCTAAGGTGCCTGGAAACCTCATTGTTGTTAAACTTCAAATGAATAGGAAGCTCTAACAACTGAACTAGGAAAAAAAATCTAAAATAAGAAAGGACTGTAAAGACCTATTCAGCTATCTGAAGTATTATGTTACAATGCAAAACTGTGATAGGAAAAAAAGTACATATTTCTTCATACTAACCAATCCTGTAACTGGAAAAAAAAATAAAAAAAAAAATGTCTCTCTCCCCCTCCTCAGAATGTTTTGATAGCATTTAACTCATTTGATTAGATTATATGAAATCACTTGTGAGTATTGGAGAGAGAAGGCTATGAAGAACTGGAGGAGCATAACAAAGTTAGGTGCCTGGGAGGCAAAATGACAGAAGAGACTGTCTTTTGTCAGCGCAAGCAAATGCACAATAAAAGAGATAATTGTAACTACAAATGTACCTTGGGGGGATGCTCTAAATTAACTGTACCTTTCAGGGAAAAGGATCGGTGCATAAGTCCATGAAATTACTTGCCTAAAACATAGTTGTGCACTAGGATAGCAAATAAGAAAATAAGGATGGAAGAATGAGAGATAATAAGGATTCCTATAATTACCTTAGCCCTTATGTAATGAGGATTAGAATGAAATATTAAATAAGTATATTACCTATAAAACTTTATTATTATCTTATATACCTGACACTGATTATCCTATTTAGAAATAGAATATATATGTAGCATGGGAACATGGCTTTTATTTAGGCTTAAATTTACATATATAATTTATATGAATTAAGTAGAACCTTTTACAGCTGAACAATCATCATTTTTAAAATAGCTGTTTTGTACTGATGAAATAGTACTTACTTATTTGCAGGGAGGATGTGGTTCTTGGGGAAATATAATGAGATGAGCTGAGGGAAAAATAAAGTGGAATTGTAGCAGAGGAAATTGTTCCACTGTTACCCCATTTCTATAGTGTTCATGGAGAAGCTGAATGGATGAGAATGTATGTAGCAGATCACCTGGAGTTCTGTCATGTGGTATGTACAGGACAAACAGGGGACTGGATGAAGCCAGATGGGTTAATGAAGGGCAGGTCCTGCCTGACGAACCTGATCTCCCTTTGTGACAGAGAGACCAGGTGAGAATGTGAGGGAGAGGCTGTGGAGGTTGTCTGCCTGGTCTTCAGCAAAGCCTTTGGCACTGTCTCCCACTGCATTCACCCAGACAAAACTAGCTGCTCATGGCTTGGACTGGTGTGCTCTTTACTTGGTAAAGACTGCCTGGATTGCCGGGCACGGGGAGTGATGGGGAATGGAGTTACAACCAGCTGGTGGGCAGTGATGAATGGGGCGAGTCATGTTTAATATCTTAATTGTCTGTATCAAGTGCACCCTCAGTCAGTTTGCAGATGACAGCAAGCTGAGTGGGAGTGTTGATCTGCTGGAGGGCAGGAAGGCTCTGCAGAGGGATCTGGACAGGCTGGATCCATGGGCTGAGGCCAGTGGAGTGAGGTTCAGCAATGCCCAGTGCTGGGTCCTGCCCTTGGGTCACAACAGCCCCAGGCAGTGCCAGGGCTGAGACAGAGGGGCTGGAAAGGACCTGGGGGTGCTGGTGACAGCAGCTGAGCACGAGCCAGGCTGTGCCCAGGTGGGCAGGAAGGGCAATGGCATCCTGGCCTGGATCAGCAATGGTGTGGCCAGCAGGGCCAGGGCAGGGATTGTCCCCCTGTGCTGGGCACTGCTGAGGCCACACCTCGAGTGCTGTGTCCAGCTCTGGGCCCTCCCTGCAGGAAAGGCCCTGAGTGGCTGGAGAGAGTCCAGAGAAGGGCAATGGAGCTGGGGCAGGGTCTGGAGCACAAGTCCTGTGAGCAGCAGCTGAGGGAGCTGGGGGTGTTTGTCCTGCAGAAAAGGAGGCTCAGGAGGGACCATGTTGCTTTCTACAAATACCAAAAAGGAGTTTGTACTGAGGTTGAGTCAGTCTCTTTCAAAAGGAAAAGGCCTCAAGTTATGCCAGAAGAGGTTGATATTGGATATTAGGAACACTTCCTTCAGGCATAGGGCTGTCAACCACTGAAACAGGCTGCCCTGGGAAGTAGTGGAGTCACCATTCCCGTGGGTATTTAAAAGATGTATAGATGTAGTGCTTAAGGGACATAGTTTAATGGTAGACTTGGCAGTTTTTTACAGTTTGACTTCATGATCCCAAAGGTGTTTTCTAATCTAAATGGTTCTATGATCCTGTCATTTGAAGGAAAATTCTGCAGCTTCTGGATTTTGACTGAATGATGGAATCAGCATTCCTAGTTTTAAAGTCTAGAACAGGATAACACAGATTCTAAAGTAAAGCACAGAACTGTCCACATCTGCTTTGTATACTCTCCTGGACTTTTCATTTGCGAAGTATTAAATATGATAAATAAACATTGCAGTATCATATGATAAATTTAACTTTTTAAACTTAGTAACCAGATGCTTTCATGTGTCAATTAGTTCTCTAGAATCTGAATTACTTTTCAGGGTTCACTTGAAGATTATGCTAGATTTGATATCCCACTATTTGTGACTGCTTTATATTTTTGAGATTTTACTTTGTTCAAAACAAGTCTCAAAACAGTTAGGAAAATCTTTAAGATAATGTTTGAATTTTAACGAGTATTCTGGGAGCTACAACTGTCAGTGAAATCCAGCCTCTGACTATCAATTTCTATTTGATCAAGCATTACATCCTAAGACTGCAGTTTATTCCATAACTCTGAAGCAGTTACATCAGTGTGATCACCATCTGCACTAGGCACAATTTCAAATCAATGCTATTCTTTTATGCTTTTTTTCTTGAATGGGAGAGGCCTTTGTTAATCTTATATCACATTGAAAAAAATCTCCCTATGGAGCTCCATCTATCATAAAAGGAAAATAAAATATTAAGCTCTTGGGATATTGCCTCAATTTCCCTATTGGTGCATTCATAAAACAAATTGTTTCAAGTAGGAGAGATAAAAATGCTAGGATTCTGTCCTACACTTAGCTAGCACCTCGATAACTTATGCAAATGCCTCATTTCCATTCAGACTAAAGAACTAGTCTTGAAAGAGTTAACATAATCAGTTGACTGTCACAATTTTTGTAGGACCTGATTCTGAAATTAGCAATTTGCTGAAGACCTAGTGCTGTACAGTTCTGGCATTCTGTAAAAATTGCAAGAGTTAGCACCTCACAGTGAAAGAGATGCTCTTAATAGTAATAATATTGACATGTTTTTACTCCAAGGCATTTCTGAGTAAGTTGAACAAAAGTGCATGATATTAAAAGAACTGATTATGTTTTTTCCAAGTCCTAAACTACAAACCTGACAACCACATTTGATTTAACCTGTATTTGAATACTTTGTTAGATTTAGTGAACAAACATAGAGAATTTGGGTAGATGTGGCCTCCATTTGGACCCTGATTGACTGCGGAAGGAAATCCCTAGCTGGCCTTAGCCTTTTGGATGCAACTACAGGAAGTATGTACACCTTTTTAAGCTGCAGTTTATCTGTTTCAATTTTGTGTCAGCAAAATGAAACCATAAAAACACAGGGGAGGCCACCAATAAACCAGGACAAGCAATCATTCAGCTCAGAACCTTATCTCTGAAAGTGGACAGATGAGAATTGCTAGAACAGAATGAAAGAACAAGGATTTTTTTTTTTTACTGCTTTGTCTCCCTGCACTGAAATAAAAATATTTCAAGAGGCTTACTGTCCGTGTGTTTTATAGATTTCTCTCCTGTGGTTGCAGCATCCATGATGTCGTGCCACAACTAATTCCTCCACTTACCTACAGTCTGTGAAAGCAACTTTCTTATGCCTTTAAAATGCAAAAGCTGAAAACTGATAAAAATACTTTTGCCCTGTCAAGGACAGTAGCTTCTCTAACTGAGGGAATCAATCTTAAACTTGGTTGGGAGAGGGAGGGACTTGAAGGTAATGGGCAGAAAAGTGCAGCTTCTCCCTGAACTGATGCTTTAGTTTTATTTCATCACTCATGTGGAAAGTTGAGCTGTAAGGGAGCAGTGAAAAAGAAGACAGCTATAGTTCTGGTTCATGTTTGGATTGTGTGGAGGGCAGGTTTCTTCTTCTATTCTTACAGTATTAAAGGGGAAAAAAGTAAAAAAAAAGTCTTGTTTTTGTTATTCTCCAGATTCCTTTGTTCTCCTGTTTAGCTTCCGATTGTGGATGAAGTTTGAGCTCTACCATATGTGTGTGCAATGCCTTCTAAGGGCAATGGTTTCTGTTATCACATGCTATTTTTCAATAAGCTGCACCTCAGAGGTGCCCAGCCTGAGGCATGAAAGTGTTGTACATGACCTGCTGTGACTTGGCTGACCTGTCATGAAGAGCAGGGAAAAGACAGAATTCTGTAATACTTGAGAAACAGGGGAGCTCTTTTACTACAATATCAACCTTTATTTCTCTGAACTAGGTGACCAGCTTGGACATCTCTAACATTAATTAATTAGACTTATATTAAGAAAAAAGGCACAGACTTTAAACTTGGGACTTGCATGAGGCTTAACTGTAACTTAAATGTAAATATATATATTTACTGGGGACAAACTAATTCTGAGCAGCAATCTAAGTGGGCGCTGAGTCTCAGCAAGGGCTGTGCAGCCCTGGGGTCCTGGGGACAGTGAGATGCACAAGAGCCACCCTGAGGCTGGCAGCAGCTAGCAGCAAGGGCCATCCCCATCCAGTGCTTCAGTAGGACAGGGAGGAGATCGAGGGATGTGATGGTCCCCCTCCACCTGGCACTTCCTGGTGCCCCACAGAGAAAGCTGTGTCCAGCTTTGGTCCCCTCCAGCTGTAGAGATACAACTGGAGAGAGTTGAATGGAGGCCCACTGAGGTGGAACATCGTTGTAGTCTTGCAGAATCTACAAGGTGGTGACAGAGAAGATGGAGGTACTCACTTCACAAGAGTTCATGATGACAGGACAAGATGCAGCAGGCATAGATGGCTTCAGGGATAACTCCATCTCTACTATATAAGATTTTTTTTCCCTGTGAGAACAATTAAACATTGAAATAGACCCCACAAAGTGGAATGGGTGGGCAATGTGAGAAGTAACCATGAAACAAAATTTTTAGGTTTGATTTGGTTTCTGGTTTTGTTGCAAGTAAAGTGAGAAACTGAAATGAGGCATGAAACCTGAAACCATCTAGGAGTTGTGTTTTGTTCTTCAAAATGGTCTCATGAGATCTCTTTGTGAAGAAAAGCAGTCAGACTTAGGACTTCTTATACGAGTTCATACGAAGTAGCAGTGCAAATAGCTATATGCAGTGTTAAGCAATCCCTACTACAGATTTATTTTATATTTTTGGTGTCTTCTTGTTGTTGTTGCTGCTGTTTTGGTGGTGGTGGTTTTGCTTTTTTTTTTTTTGGATTTTTTTGTTTAATTTGGTTTTGTTCTGTCTTTTAATACACCACTTCTTGTAGCTTCTGCTCCTTGACTTAATTCTCTTTATCATCACGTTCTCAAGTGGACTATAAATGACTATATTAGTGCTTGCCTTGATTATTTATCTATTTTTTAATTGCCTTAACTATATATTTGTTTGGGTAGAATAGGTATGAACTTTGCATTTTTTAAATTTTAGTGCATTTATGTACTCTTTCCCGTACCTAGGGAGAAGCTCAGATTTGTTTGTAGCAATCCAATTAAAAAATACAGTGACATAGTTCCCCTTCCCTGTGTGACATTGATTCACATTCAGTTCACGTGAATAGTGATAAATTGCCAACATTGAAATAAGCAGATACTTCCAATCAGAACATTTTTAATGTAAAATTTAGCGCCACTACTTGACTCAGCAGACTGAGGCTTGAATGTGAGTCACAGTGAACTTACATTTCTATCACTGAGTTTGTCCCCTGGTACCAAGGTTGCATTACTATTTTATTGGGAGAATAATTTCAGAATCTTGGGGTATTAATAACACTGAACTCGCTTTAATGTATTTTCAGATAAAAATTCATTGCTAATAGACCTCATGACTTTGTCCTGTCACCTGCAAAATGTTTGCTGGGTTATTGCTGTGGTACAGTGAACTTTTCCAGTTGAACAGGTAAAAAAATGTCATAATCAAGAAATCAGACACTTTTAAGAGCCTTCTCCACACTGCAGATTAGCTACAGAGTCTGTTAGTTACACCACCTAAAAAATGGTCTGGCTGGCAGCATGAGATGCCTTAATTGTGGAGTGCTGCACCAATTTGTCAGCCATGTATTCCTCAATTTAATACATTCATCAGCTCATTTGATGTTTCCAAACTTATTCTCTGTTCACTGTTGTTATCCTTACCCTTTGAACAGCTGTTGAAAAATTTAGCCTGCCTATTTTCATTTGTCCTTTTTCCATGCAAATAGCTATCAGTTTGATGTTTGGGGAGAAGGGTGTGCGTCTAACCGTTGGAGCAACACACCTACAACACTCTGAGGTGTATGGAGTACAAACTGAGACTAAATCTGTGCTCTCTCCTGGCTACACGGCTTTTGTGTTTAAAGCATAAGTCATCAGGGTAGATATACCTGTTCCATCCAAGGGGAATTGTGTACTGCTAGCAAAGACTACAAAGTGTAGCCAACATCATGGCAGGATACATTAATCTACCCCTGGTTCTTTCTCTAGATGCAATTTTACACATGGAGAAATAATTCCATTTGGTCAAGGTGCATGACAAATCTTATTTTTCAAGTTTCTCAAAGATTAGGCTGAATCCTCCAGATATCCCAACAGGGTACTATTTGCTCCCTGTTTTTGGTTAAGCATTCTTTCCAATACCAAATCCTTATATTTCTCAGGCTGCCTTAATGCCAGTTACATTTAACCTGCTCTGACATACAGCCTTGTCAAGTAGCCAGAGCGCTGTCTCTAAGAGTGTTCTATGTATTAAATGTTTTCTGAACACTTTCTTGAGATGTTTCTTTTCTGGGTCTAATGACATTTAAAACTGCATATGTTTTTACTCATTTCCCTTGCTTCATCTGCTCTGAGGGACTTATCCTTCTGTTTTAGTTTGTTGACAAATGTAAAAATTCATTACATGGGTTCCTGATTATGATTTTTTTGTTCTAATGCCCAAATTACTTTTCCTTTTCGGTTTTGAATTATCTTAAGGCTTTTTAATATCTACTATGGCTGTGACTATTAATTGATCTGGTCTACAGGGTATTGATAGCATTATTAGGTACTCCTAATAATCACTGCATTAGCTGTATCTGGGGCAAGACCAAAAAGCTGAGATCTTTTTAAGTTGGGTTGCAAGTCCCTCAAAAGAAAACTGGAATATTTCTCTTCCTTGCCCTATGGCTATTATCCCAAAAGTTTTAAGTAGTATTATCTTCTATTTTTAGGTATTGTCTCTAGATTCACAGAGAGAAGAATTGTGGATTACCGCCACTTTGGATGACATGCTTTAGAAAATGCTGTGATGTATTAAAGCTTACTAGCCTTCTTTAGGGCTGATTTATCTAAATACCCAATTGCAAATGTCACATTAGTTTGTGGAAAAATTCAGAGGTTCAAATAAATCTTTCTCTTTTTCAGTTCTTTGACTTTCAAAAAATAAGGTGTGAAAATAAAAAATGAGGATCAAATACGACTTTCAAATAATAAGGTGTGAAAATAAAAAATGAGGATCAAATACCACTCCCATATTAAGTGAAAATCAAGTGGTTTTTTTTAATTTCTCCTCTCTCTTTTCTATACTTAGAGAGTTCTATCAAACAGATGAACATATACTGAGTGAAAAAACATAAAGGAGATCAACTTAGTTCTGAATCAAGTCATTCTGGCCATTAGAATTAGCTACATTTCCTGCTGTGTTAGAATGAGTTTAATGCCAAATGCTATCTCAACAGATTAGATTGCAATGAACTGAAACTGTCTATGGCTTTCCTAAAAGAAGGGCCCTAATTCTACTGCTGAACTCTTGGCAGTACCCATGGGAGTTGTTTCAAGAGGGAGGTCTCTGGTTCTACTGATGCTCCTTGCTTTTTGTGCAAAACCTCTCAGACAACCTTGGCGACCTGCTGACAAACCGCTCCTAATTCTGCCATGTAATCCTAACTGGAGCTGTGCAGGAATCATTCTCCCCCACCTCTCTTGCTGCAAACACTACACACTAGATATGCAAATTGTTTCTAGGCTTCTTAGCAGCAGAGATAAGAACAACCCTCTCTCCTGCTCTCAGCATCCCTAAGGAACTGGGGTGGAAAATAGATGGGAGGAGAGGATGGGGGCTCTTGGCTCACAGTTTCTTGCACCACTCACGGTTTTCCTGGGAGTAGTGACTGCCAAGAGGACAGGTTACTTGTCTCATTAGTACAGTGGGAGCAGTTTGCAGGACATCTGCTTGACAGTTTTCTCACATAGTTGCTGGAGCTGTTACCATTTTGCTGCCGATAGTGACACAGACAATCATCTTACTTGTGCTCCAGGCAGGCTTCAGAGAGAAATAGACACATGATTTTTTTATTGTCACTTTGTTAGGACATCCCACGAGTTGTTAGTGTCAACAGCAGCCCCAATTAACCATGTTTTCTATGGCTGCTGCCCTGAAGGCTGGAGTACCAGGTGACTTCCCTGCCAGCCCCAAGCTGTGATCATAGCTGTGATACAGCTGCATCCCTGGACTATCTCCCCAGCTTTCTTCCACAGAATTGAACTTATTCCCATATGGTTTGGTTTTTCAGTTTTTAAAATAGTAATGTGTATAATAGCTTAATAAAAGTTGCCTTCTATGTCTAGTTTAGACTTTATCTTCTTTCCTGAAGGTAGTCTACTGTGGGAATCCATAAAATCAGAGGGTTTTGGGAAAGCTGCAGGGGACAGGCCTCGGAGTCAGTAGAACAGTCATAAGAGCTAAGCAGTAGCCATAAGATTGGTCAGCAGAAAAGTTATGTAAGAAGTAGGAACCTAAGGACAAATAGAACAATGCTCTGTGTATTAACGCTTGTCTAGAATAATTCCCTAAGCTGCAGAAAAGTATATCTAGCAAGATATTAGTAAGTTCTAAGCTTAATAATGGAGCTCTGTGCATTGTGTTTTAAGGCTTACAAGCAGGTATTGCATTCGAAATAAGCAAGCATTGTTTTAACCCAAGGTACGTGTGCTTATAGTGATTAGATAGAACTACTGTCAATATGCTTCTGCTTTGTGTGATGGGTCAAAAAGCTTATAAAGTAAGTTGTTACATTCTAGGATGGGAGCTGATGGCATCTTCCCATTGTCATAACCATGTAATGAGTCTCACACTGGAAAATACAGCAGGTCAAGATGTGTTCCTAGCAGTCCTCTCCCATTTGTGATTTGTACACAGCCCCCAGCTGGTGATAGTCTACAACTAAAAAATTGAATCTCACATGGAGTGTATTTTGGGAAGTATCACTCTGGGCTTGTCCTCGTTCTTATTTTTTTAATAAACGTTTCATGCTGTCAGACATAAAATATTGAGCTAGATGGACCTTCAGTGTGACCTTGCATTGCTGTACAAAATGTTAGTGAATGGAAGAAGGAACATGAGATTTGATTACTAGCCATAAAACAGTGAACTCATTGGAAAATTGATGGAATATAATTGATATTTGAAACACTTTTATGGGTATGCTGTCAGATGGAATATTCTAGTTAAATCTCAGTTTCCACACATGGAAAATTATGGTAAAAAGTAACACTTGTGGAAGCAGTACTTTTTCTTTATTAAGCTAAATGAAAAGACAACTGCAATGTTGTCTTGGATTGTAGTGTCCTATTAAAGGTGCCATCTAAATTATAGTCTAGTTCAGAAAGTTCATTCCTCTCAAAGAATAAAAATCTTTAAAGAGATTTTTAACTAGGTTCTTAAGCACTCATTTCTTTTTCTGTAGATTGTTATGAAATACAAGTATATAACCTGAAAAGAAAGAACAGATTCAGGTAAAATAAACACAAGGTAAAACTGAGTTGTGAAATATTTAATTCCTTACTGTGTAGAAACATTTCCTGACTGAATTCCAGATATTGCACATATAGCTGGCATTTACTGTTGCATCTATATAACACCCTATATATTATATGGTCTGTTCACCTACATGCACTCTAAGAAAATTATTTTTTTTAATATAATATCCTTTAAGTATAGATCATAAAGCATATAGTTCATAAAGGGTATAGTTCATATGATAGTTAATAAATCTAGTTTAACTAGTCAGTACTCATTTGTATGCATTTTAAACTGCTCATAAATGCAATGCTGGCTCTGGTAGATAGGCTTTAAATTATTGAGCCTAATAGAGGCAGGTTCAATAAGTATTTTTAAATCCTTGACTTCTTGCAGGAACTGTCATGTTTTAAATAGTATCAGTTTTCTGATACTTGGTGTCACCATCAAGTGACAAAAATATCAAAAAATCTTTAATTCTGCTATGAAATATAATCATCAGGACTTGTCTGGTTTCTCACACTGCCACAACAGCCAGATACGTGGTCACTGCTGTTAGGAAATTGATAAAGTGTAAATAGCTGCAGGTGAGATACAGCTCACTAAGTGAGTGGAAGTAGTTGAAAACTGTCTGCATTTAACCATGTAGTTTTTCTGCTTAAGTAAGTAATGCTTGTAAATCAACTTTATAGATGCTAGTATTAAAGCAACCATAGCCATTGTTTGCACAGTAGAATTAAGGGTTTTTGAACACAAAACTGTGAATCACATATCTCCCTTCCCTTGTTTCCACAAGTCTGTGATTTTTGGAATTTTTTCCATACTTTTGCTTAAGTAGTATAAATAGTTTTAACATACCTCTCAAAGGATATTGTGAAGTTATATGAAATGGACAAGAAATCATAACTCTATTTTTAAGTGCACCGTTAAGCAGCCTGCTGCCTGTTGCCATAATCTAGTCAAGACCTCTTTCCTACATGTGTCCAAATGGAATTTTGTGGGAGTACAGTCTCATATTAGCACACTGGAGGTACTGTTAAGGGAAGGATGCTAACTACTGAAACAGCAACACCATTTTTTTGTAGCTAAACAATGTTCTCATTTGATTTCTATTGCATGGAAATAAACAGGATTTCAACTAGAACCTGTAGCTGCTCTACACAAGTGGAAAATACTTGGTCATGTAGCACAACCTGCTCTCTGCAATGAAAGGGCATTTCATGCCAAAAAAGTGCAACTTTTCTTGTCTTGGAATTTTTTTCAAGATACCAATACCTCATTCCCCTGTTTCTGGTAAATGCTTACCATTGAAGAACAAATACACATGCTTCTGTGAAAATAAGCCATACCTCTTCCTTGCAGCGTTCAGAGCATTCACTTTTGTCCTTTAATTTGGTGCTCCTGTGTTTGCTCAAGTTTTGTAGCTGGGAACAAAGTATCTTGCCAATAACAGATGGTGGTGAATGGAAATACAGAATGTATTTCAATGAATCATTTTTCATTAGTTACAGTTTGGATACAATTATTCTTGACTCCGGCATATCTCTTGGGAATCCAGTTTTTCATTTACATATTTTTCACAAAATTCTCCTGGGTTCCTGTTAAAAACAAGATAAAGTACTCTGTAAAAGATATCTACATTCAAGCTTATGTGACAGGCTTTTTTAGATGGTTACTGGGAATGCTTACCTTCTGTTTCTCCATGGCATACACACACTGAATTAATTCTCCCATATCAAAAGAAAGATGAGAGTCATTGATCACGCTTGATGATGTTAGGGAAATCCCCAGGCGATAAGTTACTTCACAGCCAAAATACAGGACTGTCCTACAGACGTTTTGCACAAACTGTGAGTATTTCAACCTCTGAAGTTAAGCTTTATTCACATCTTCAATGTATCATGAATAAAACATTCTGTATCACTGATTTGCAGCTTTAAAAAGCAAAAAAGAAAATGAAAAAACATCAATACTGAATGGTTGCCCAAAACAGCTGATTCCCCCATCTGCTACAGATAGGCTGGAGTAGAGATGTGTGAATCCTGCCAGCTCAGTTTTGATTTGTACTGCGGCTCCTGTAGTAACTGAACAACTCCCAAATTAGGAAACCAGTAAGCACATGGGAAAATGCAATGGTGGCAATTTCCCCAACTACAGACAATTGATACAAATACCTTTTTAGTTTTTCCCTCCCTTATTTTGGGCTGTTTCAAAAGATTTTTGAGGACTGTTGTTCTTAATCTCTTTTTTCTTCTTTCTTTTTTCCTCATTGTGTCCATCAGTTCTGTATCCTACTTTGTAAAGTGGCAAATTCAGAAAGAAGAGATTCATCTTGCAAATGGCTCTGAGATTAGCAATTTTTTCCGAATTTTTGCAATCATGTTTTATGATGATTTGATTTGATTTTTGGTATAAAGTGAATCTTGCTATATCACAAACAATATTTTAGGCTGAAAAATTATTGCAGGAGATAATGTTGCTAATGGACATCATCATCATGGCACTGTTTTGCTGTGGTTTCACATCATCTTAATGAAGAACCTTGAAAATTTCAAAGGAACTTACAAGAAACATTTGTATCCTCTTATAGGAGAAAACAGCATTATTAGTCACTGGAGTGCTATCATAAACGATGAGAAAATACATTACTGTGTTTGATACTATGTGTTGGTGCACAAAACAACCACAGGGATGCAGATAATTATCACATTTGTGGTTCCATGAAGACTCTGTGGGATGTGAACAGCTGGCAACCACTGGGGTTGTCCAGCTCCACATTTTGGCTAATGTTTGCTTTCCTGTTCCTTGCCTTTCTGTGCCCTTGCATGGTGCATAATAAATCAGATCTCTGGGATAAGGGTGTGCAGTATCTTTAAACTCTCAGTGCCTCTTTAGGCACACAGTTGCAAATTGTACATAAAGGAACAAAATGCACTGGAGACCAGGCTTTGATCCTGCCAACTCTCAGGACTTTCTCTAATGCTTTTAATTAGTCAGCTGTTCCTTCAGGTAATTTATCATAGATTCACTGAATCTTTTGGGTTGGAAAAGACCTTAAAGATCATCAACTCCAACTCTTAATTTAAGACCGTCAAGCCCAGCATTAAACCACATCCCTAATGCTATATTTCCATGCCATATTTACATTTAAATGCCACCATGAGTGGTGACTCAACCCTTCCTACAAAATTTTGGAGTATGTGAGTCAGTATGAAAGAGAAAATGAAAATTATTTTTAAAGGGGGATGTACATATTAATGTTCTGGAATTAATCTTTTTCAACAAGGCTTCCAATCATCAAAAACTTTGCTTCAGAATTTCCATGAGGTCCTTGCTTCTCCTCCCTATAACTGAATAGCAGAAGACTACATGGTTTCAGAAAGGGATCTAATAAATATAGAATGCCTTAATTAAATCACAGCTTGTTAAAACACATTTTATGAAGACAATATTTTCAATCTTGAACAATTTTTATGTGCATCTGCAAATAAAGTGGTTGCTAATAGACAGCTACATCCTTGGCATATTTAAGTGCTTGCTTTTTAGTCTGTGACTTTAAATAGTACACACTTGTCAGAACTGCTTCAGGTTTCAGTAACTCCTTGGCAAAAATGGATAAGAGATCATAACATCTCATATCTTTATTTGTAATGTATTATCCTTATGCATTAGACTGACTCAAATGCTAATTCATTTATTTGTAATTCCATGCTATTACTATAAAAAAGCTCCAGATCATCAGAACATACTAAACTAATAGTTGGTTTACAGTTACAGCTTTGCATGAGGAAAAAATTTATAGATACATAAACTGTTTGAATCTTAATACCAGAAATTTCACGTAGCACTAAGTAATGGTTTCTCAAGGATGTAAAAATTATGGGATACAAAGTATATTCAGATAGATAAATGCTATGGAAGTATTCTTTTATCGTACTTATGTCAGTACATTCATAATAACGGAATTGATGTAAAACTTGAGTTCTCTTCTGTCTGAATATTCACATTGTTGTTACTGCAACCGCCCTGTTGCCAAGCTCTTCACCTGGACAGCAGTTCAGAATAATCTAAAGTGTATCCTGCACCACACAGTGTCTGTTGTGTATGTATTTTGCTGAACTTCTTCCTCAGAACAAGTAAATGGGTTTATGGTGGTTGTCTTGTCACCAAATGAAAATAGCTCGAGAGAACAGAGAAGTAATAGGCAAATTCTGGGCATCACATTCAAATTGTCACATAAAGCCATATCTAAAAATAAAATATCATTTAAAATTATGTGAAAGACTCAGTTTTTAGTACAGGTAGAAATGCAGTAAGATTTTAAGCACCATCTTATCTCATGCAGTCGGGCTTTTGAGCAGCATTTTGTGGGGGCAGGGGGAAGACAGCAATGTGTAACTGGGGCTTCTATTGAAGTTCAAGAGACAGACCATAACTCCACACTAAAAGTCATATTATGACAAAAGGCCAGCCTGTGGGACATCTTCTGAATGACAAACTCAGTCTTATTACTCATTAATAGGTAAAAATGGTCAGGTTACAGTTACAACCAAGTGGTAGTTTGACCCCTTCACTAATGACAGAGTGACTTGTGCTAACTAATAGCAGATTCTTACTGATCTTTATCTGAATGACTGGGAAGAAAGTTTACTCAAAATTACCTTATCCTGTCAACCAGGGTATGGTGCCTCATGTCTAAAGTAGTATTTAACATCTCTGTTGCCACACTAGGCTTCAGAAGATGTGCTGATTGATGCTAATTACCATGCTTCCTTTTCCTATGATGTGCTGAAATGCATAATAATACACTGTTTAAGTACACTACATGATCCAATAACATGCAGTCATCTTATCTGAAGTGTCTATTCCCCTAGAAGACTTCAGCTGGGACAAAGAGCCACCCTTCGTCTGAACAGTGAGGCTCAGATTGCACAGGAAAAGGATCCTGGCTCATTAAAATATTTTTTTTCATCTGTATGTAAATGCTGTATTTTCAGGACCTGAAAATATATGGAATTATTCAGAGCTGTTGGTAGAGGGAATGACTGTATGATTTAATTGGTCTCTTCTGTGTCTAATTCTTAAGACTTCATTAATGCATCTAAAAATATAAATTAGGAAATATGAAAAAATGTATTTTTCACTCTTGTCTTTTGTTAGTTTTATACTTCTCAGTCAAGGGCATAAAAATTTTCTAATTATGATAATTAAAGATAGATGTTTTAATCAAGATCTTATGGGCACAGTGAAGGTGAAAAAAGGCTGAATTTATCCTTTAATCTTTTTCCTCACTTCTGCTTTTCTCTACTTCAAACCTGTTTGTTATATTCACTCTGACTTGCAGATATTTTAAAGTACAGTAAAGCTTTTCCATATGAAAACCACTGAAAACATATTATTTATTTTTTTTAACTCTGAGACACAAGCTCGGGAAGCAATGTAATTATTATTCAGTTTTTAGATGTAAGAATAATTTTCCTGCTCTTAAGGGGTTTGCTGACAAGTTTAAGAAGTAGAACAGCTACCCAAGTAATTCATTTTCTTAGTAAGCTGTCATTATCTGTCTGATGTAGCCAGATACATCATCTACCTTTCAGATTTTTTTGAGCATATTTATTCTCTAATATATCCCAATGAATAAAGCCAGCAGCTATAGAACTGCCATTGAAGTCATCCCTTTTTTCTCTTGAGTGTAGCCTCTCCACACAATTCATAGACAGGGAGCTACTGGAGAAGCATGCTGTTTGGCATAAGGAGTCTGAAAGAATCTGTCATTCATTTTAAGGAAAACAATAAAGATCTGATTTGTTTATTTTTCTTGGTGGTTAGACCTCTCTGTGTTTATGTGGGGGGTTTTGTCTGCTCTAATTGCATATGTCTGTATATGGATGACAAGTAAGGACGGACTATCTTTCTATGTTCTTTGTACTTCATAGTGAAAAATCTTCCTATTAATTTTTCGAGCACCATTGATACTTCTGGGTACTGTAAAACAGGCTCCGTGAATCTTGTTTTTTATTCTCTTGACACTTGCTTACAGTAGAGATGGAATAATACATTCCTCATTTGAAATGGAATGCATGTCTATTACATTTATTTCACTACTTTTGAACACATTATATATAATCCTTGGACTCTTGTGGTTTTGTATATGGAAGATGGAGTCATTATGGATAGCAGTGTCCTTTCTCTGACAACATCACGGAGAATGCAGTCAGCATGTGCACTGTAAAATTTACTTTTCACTATCATTTCCCCAGCAGTATGATTACTTTTTGCTTGACGTTTTATTACATATTCTTCAGAAAGAAAGCCATAGCACACTGTAACACTGTAATTTCTATGTAAATGGGAATTATCTTTGCAAATAAAACCAATGTTTTAATGTTTAAATGCTGCATAAGGCACCAAGCAGAAAGTTGGCAGATCCTTCAGTATTTTCCCATGTTAAATATTTCCTTCATTCTTTTCATATGGAATTCCTTCAATGCTTAACTACTCTGCTTTTAATTTTATTGATACTTATATGCACAACTAATTCTCATCTTATATTGTGAAACAGGTCATTACAGTCATGAGTCTGCTACAGTTGTGAGCATTGCTGAGTTGTCAGTGTTAAATCAAACAATCCCTTTCATTTTTAATACCTGAAAGCTCTGATAAATATCTGAAATAGGGCTTGTTAATATATGCATTAGTGACATACATATATATAAAAACATTAAGTGAAAAATTCCTGTGAGTTATATAATAATTTCAGGAAACTTCAACTATCGAGCCTCACCACCTAGATTTTTGAGCAGTAATTATTGTCATGATCTTTCTCTGCTCTTCAAAAGAGGGGAAAAAAAGAACTGAGGATCTGTCTCCCATTTCTAAAACAGAACTAAAACAGAACTTGACAGGCTTAGAACTTCTGTCTGCTTAGGATCTTTTATGTGCTGCTACTTCCTGTGGCAGTAACAGTTCATACTCATTTTTCTTTCCTTTTGCATGTCATCTGCATCTCAGAAAATATTTCTAGCATTTGTTGTCTACATCAATATCACATTTCATAGGCTATTGCAGAACTGTATTCTCTTATAACTGTGACTTAATATGCCATCAATCTTTTTTTTTCCCAATCACATTTTTTCTTCTTCAATGCAGCAAACTATTCACTTACAAGGAAGATGTGGGAGCAGTACATGTCTATTGCTTGTCAAAAAAAGGAAAAGGAAATTTATACTGCCCAGCTAATCAGGAAAAATATGTAGAATTTATTTCCAGGACATTACCTATGATGAAAGAATCTAAAACTCTACCATATCTATCCTGTTTTCTCATGACCTGTGAGACACAGGACAAAATATTCACTCTGGGTACTACTTTTAAGGTGGTGCTATTCAGAGATCTAGTTCATAGAGCAATACTTAAACATTTGAATCTCCATTTTTCAGCCTAAGGACAAGAGTAACACAATCCTCATTGCTGTGCAAAAAAGTTTTTATGTGCCAGTCAAGTGTAGTTGATTTATACAGCCCATCCTAGATACTTCACTCGAGAAAGAGTGAGCACAATCCTTCCTCTCCACCTCCTCAGACATCCGACTGGGACAGTGAGCACCAGTTCTGTACTGCTCTGTTTCTCTTCAGCATCATGAATAAACACCTACTCACACTGCTAAGTAGACAAACAAAAGTACCACAATGAAGTGATGGAAACAGGCAGTTTTTATAAAAGCTTCTCTTAGAGCAGAATGTTCTTGCTGCCTGAGAATGCAGAGGACAAAGGGGAGTTGTTCTCTTTAGAAACCTGCAGAGCCTACACCCTCTGATGGCCTTAAATAACGTGGAAAATGAAATGGGGCCTTTCACCACAGGGTGTTTTGAGCCCAGACTGATATATTTAGTACTACATTACCAGAGGTCCTTAGATTGCTGGAAAAGCAAAGAGTAATGAGTACAGAGTACTCAGTACCCAGAGAGTTGGTGGACGTCCCATTCTTGGCAGCATTCAAGGTCAGCCTAGTCGAAGATGTATGTAGCCTGATCTAGTTGAAGATGTCCTTGCTGGCTGCAGGAATATTGGACTAAGAAGACCTTTACAGGTCCCTTCCCACACAAACCATTCCAAGGCTTCTCAGAAAAGTGAGTTGGAGATGCAGTAGATACCCAGAATTTTACCTTTCAAGGTACTGACTTGCAATCTGCAGGTTGTTTGGCACCCCTATCCCCCAACCAGTGCTCATACCACATCAAGATGTGAAACCTCATTAAACATGTGAAGTTCTTGCCAGGGCTGAGACCCCACAAACCCTGCCTGGAGCTTCCAGTTGTACCAGATTCAGACTGGCTTAATATGTGAATTACATATTAATGTAATTATTTACAGCTTAACGTAATTAATTAGAGCTTAATGCTGTAATTCACTTGAGCTAAATGACTAATTTGCAAGGCTTAGAATGTTCCAGTGCAGCCTGATTATGAAGCCTTAAGCTGTTTTTTCATACAAAAAATGCAAACAGGTACAAACAAGTATTAAATATATTTTACCATTATATTCTGTAAATACTTCTGAAAACATTAAGTTGAGAACTGTATGAGTATGTACGCTTCTTGTACAACTTGCAGACTGCTGAGTGATGATTAGTCTCCATGTCATTAAAAAAGCTTGTCTTTTCAAGGATCTGAAAATACTCTGCAGAGCACACGTACAGAACATTAAAAAAAAATAATTCATCACCCTCTCATGGGATAGCATGTAAGGAATTTTGTATGAAGATTAAATTGTGGTTGTCTTTAGGAGCATGCTATATTCCTAGAGAGTACCAAAATTCTGAGAGAAATTTTCAAACTTCCTTTGCTCTTGTTCTCAGAGTCGCTGAATGAGTTTCGGTTGCCTGTCTTGCTGCAAAGCCTCTGTGTCTAATGTAAAGAGTACATGAAAGGCAAGATCATTCCCTAGCCTTCATTTCAGTGTACCCATTCTCACCTGAAACATAATAGTCTTGCCTTGTCTAGGTTATGTGATAATGTGTTCTGGTGTTCAGTGGTTTTGTGCTACAGCAGTTGCTGCATCAGCTCTTCTAGCCAATTAATTCCAAATAAATTCAAATGTTTGCTTTCTTCCTATCTCACTTCTGTAGCTGGGGAGCACAGCTCTGACAGCCTTCTTGAAATCAGAGTATTGTTCCTTAAATCATAAGAGCAAAGCTGTCAGGGAAGAAGATACACCAGAGCCTCAGCGGGGATTCTCTAACCTGAAGGGCTGGTAGCATTAACATAATTGAGCTGTTTCTGAAGTTCACACGTCTCAGCAGAGACCCGGCGGGCGCAGCTGCCGTGGGTGTCCTGCAGCACTGCTGCTGAGGGAATACCTGCCAGCACATGTGTTGTCTTGCCCCACTGGACCAAAACCAATTCTTTAGCTTAAGTGAAAGGCTGATGTAATTCTTGCTCTCTGATTTTGAGGAGGAGCCATGTGTGGGTCGTTTTCTCAGGTTCTCTCTGAAGTAAACCAGACTAGTCCACTATAAAAACCCTGATAATATTGTCAGCTTGCAACATTTATGGATAGTTACCAAAAATGCACAATGATACTTTGTAATACTATGTCCTGTCAAGTATTCAAAAAAGTGAGCCTTTGGGGTTATCTTATGCAATTATCACATACAGTTATGTGGATCACAGGTGAAACATCAGTACTCCTCTGTCAAGAGCCTCTGAGGTGAGTGTAGGAAGAGAACCATTGGGAATCAGGTACAGCTGATGACTGTGAACATAAACCTTTTCCCTCAGGTCTCTGCAGCTACAATTATGATGACCCTTTAAGTTCACGGAACATACTGGCAAGAGGAATTTGGTAAAACCACATAAGCATCCAGAAACTGAATTCTTGGAATAAAAAGAATCAACATTTGTTACACTTCTTTACAATGCCTGCTTTTTTTCCTTTCTGTCTAACAGCAGCTAAAAGGAAGAGATAAGGAAAGTGAAGAGACACTTCAACTTGAGAGACACTAGGAAAAAATTCAAAGGCAACCATGTGTGTAATTTCTTAATACTGCAGTTATACATTCACATTGGACAGTTGTACATGAAGTAATTGTAATTGCCTGCATGTGTGTCCCATAAGCAGCTAGCCACTCTCTTTATGCAATCACTGTAAATCAACATGCAAATTAAATCCTGCTGAAGATTATCTGCTGAAGATAACCAACAACTTTTAGCAGGCATTTGGAAGGATATCAGCCATGAACATTTCAGTTTTGGTATTTGTAAGTATTGTGTTCATAGTAATGAGTATCACATCAGCATTGTTGTACTCATTATCAGCTTTATTCTCTGACTACTCAAATTTGCGTGAAACAATCACCTATATTTCTGGGATGCATAAGAAAAAGCCCAAGGCTGGATGTAGCATTTTCAAATTCTGCCTTTAAAATAAATCCATCGTTAACTCACTGTCCTTCTAAAAAATAATTTCAAAAAAAGAAAATCAAAGGGGAGTTTTTGGAGCTGAGATGATTTTTCTACTACACAAATATACTGAGTTCAGAACAAAATGAACTTGCAGTGTCCAACTGAGCTTGTTGAATCAAGCTACATGTATATAATTGTCTTCAGGGGAGTCTTGGATAACACTAAGTCTCAGATCACAAAATACCATTGATTTTTATTACAAAATGGATGTAGGAAAACTCGCAGTTTTCTATTCTTTCCAGACAAATTCTTTCTGAGATGGAGAGAGCAGTTAGCAAAGCCATGAGGACTCTGAAGATCCTAAAGACTCCCTGAGCATCTACATAGACAGTGGGAAAACCCCTACCCCTAGGTCCTGGAGCATTTACACATGTGATGTGGACTTTGACCTTCTTGTAAAGAAATATGTGGCCCAAACCACAGGCACTATTGTTTTTGGGGGAGAAAGGACTGATGCTCATAAAGAAAGAAGTTCTACTCTGCTCAGCGTAAATAATGGTCTTTGATCTTTAACTAATAACCTTACCCTAATTTTAACAATAAAAGTTTTCCATTCTTTCATTTTTACATATACAAAGACACATTTTTGTCCTAAAAGGCCTCCCTCTTAGTGCCATTCAAGTAGCAAAAAGTATGAAATAAAGTCTTATTTCCAAGCCTTACAGCTACAATGCTTGATACAAATGGGAAAAATGCGATTTTCTGCTGATCTTTGTGAGAAAATAAGAAGCCCTAGAAAGATCACTTGGTCTGAAGTTTTTAACTGGAACTACAGGTGGAAAAGGAGTTTGAAACTTTTAAACTCTTCTGCATCTGAGTAGCCCCTTTGTCTGACACACCTGCAAGATTTCAACTGTTCAAGTGAGTTTCAACTGTCTTCTTAATGTTTAATATTTAATTGATCTTTTTAAAGGCAGAAAGCCTAGGGGTCTTTAACTGTGAATAACTGTATGCAACCAAGTGTATTTGTTTGCAATAGTGTTGTAGGATCACAGAATAGCTGAGGTTGGAAGACATGTCTGGAGGTCAGCAAGTTAAATTCCCCTGGTTAGGGCACAGTCTACTAGTGAGTCACTCAGATTGCATCTCCATTTGTTTTGTTTATTCTGGTTTGATTTTTTCAAGGAAAAAAAAATAAAGGTTTTAAATAGTAGTGCTTCTAATGAAACCAGACCCTTGTAAAAGGGATACATGAATTAGAGGAGAATGAGACCCTTATTAATGAGCTCTGTATGTCTTACTTTTCATTATACTGGACTCTGTTCATGAGATTATTTAGGTATCTTCATTTTGCATTCATCCTATAATGAATAGTGACAATACCGTACTAATGGTGTGAATAACAGTATCAATATTTATTGTGGTGAGTAGTTTCAGCTTTGCAATTGCTGAATTTACAGCCCAGCAGCTCAAGGACCTGTCTGAGGTTAATTTGAAACCAAGCTGAGGTTGTTAGGGCTCATATTTAAAGTAAACAGAAGTGATCCTGGACATCTGATATTACCTGTTGTTTGCCTTGTACCTCCTGGCATAAAGAAGTGGACTTTGCCAGAGGATACTCTTCCACTTCTCTGTTCCTGAGGCTTCTCAGGTCACTGATACTGTTGTCAATAACAGTGCAGTGACATATTTGGTAGGATGAGGAATTTAAATGCCCTTTATTGTCCTCTTCCCATCATAAATGTAAAGATATCTTATGGATCAATTCCATCTCTTCATGACTATATAGGCTTTCTTTGCTTGTACATGGTATTCCTGGGAAAAACAACAACATCAACCAAAAAACGCAAACAACAACAAAACAAAAAACCCAAAAACAGCAACAAAAAAAAACACACAAAAAAACAAACCAAAACAAAAAACAACTAACAAAAACCCCAAGCAAACTAACAAAACAAACAAAAGCACCCGAAAGCAAACAAAACCAACAACAAAACACAAATGAACCAAACAAAAAACCACAACAACAACAATAACAACAACAAAAAAGCAGCCCCCAAAAAAATCCCAAAAAGCCTAACAAGAAACCAACAGAGATGAGTCATCCTGGTCTCTGGTTTGGCATAGCTCTTGTGATAGATATGAAGGACTGTTTTTTATATTTTCCTCTGTTAGATTCTGAACTTTAAGCTTAGGTAAAGTACAAAACAACAAAAATTTTCAAATACCTAATGAGGATTGAAGTTTTGAATTTTTATTTCACCTTTGAAAGGTGAACAGTATTTCAAATAATTAATGGGGAGTGTGAAACATACAGAAACTATATGTTTTTTAAAGATATTCAAACACAGTGACAACATCCATAAGCTTGTTTCCACCGTTATTTGATTTCACATTCCTATACGTATAGGATTATATTAAGTAATCTGAGGGTGGAGTTTGATTTCAGCACTTTATTTTTCTTTCTCCTAACTTTTCAATATCTTGGCTTATCTGCTGAGTTGATTCAAAAACCATTTTGTATTTACAGCTCTGTTTCTCACTTTCTGTCACTTAGAGATAGTTCTTTTAACATCTCTAGGTTGATACCCCAATTTTTAGGCAATCTCTTAACTTTTACTATGTGCATGATCCTTTGCAGTATTTCAGTATGTTCAACCCATGTATGTCCTATTTTTCTCAAAGAAGGTGACAAGACTTTTTAAGCAACAGCATCATTGTAATCAAGTTTGTGGAATTTTATTTAAAAGAAGCTTGAGAGTTTAATATTGATATAATTACTCTTTTATAATAATGGAAAATCAAAAAAGAAATGGAAAAAAGTATTGAGAGTTAAGGGACAGGAAGAGGCTCACAGCATTGACACAGAGGGTTTCTAAGGTCTCTTCCAACCCAAACTGTTCTATGAATTTAAGTACTTGCTCTCCATGGAGGATTTTTCAGGTAGAACCAATCTAGTTTTGAATTTTTACATTTTTTTAAGCCTATCATGTACTGGTGTGTAGGAAAAACTATCTTCTCAGCTAAAATGCAGTAATCCCTCCCAATGGAGGGCAAGGATTACAGAAGCTGTTTGTAAGTAGTACAGTTTTAGATTTCTTGTTGTACGTTATCAGCAGTGCGACATTAGAGATTTCCCAAGAAGATTGTAAAATATTAATGTTTTGTTAGCTGAAGAGCAAACCTTGTCCACCTTCTTCAGAATGTGAGTCTGTTTTGCCAGGGAGGATAACGTTTAAGTACCAGTATTTGATATTTCAACTTTTTTGTCATTACAAAACAAATGAAGCAATCTGAGGGGGGGAAAAAAAAAACAAAACCCAATAAAACCCCACAAATTACTGTAATATGAAGTTGTTACAAATCTTTGTAGGCTTGAACACTGCACATGCATGGATGTCTTGTACAACACTACTGAGGTTGTTCCTTTCTTCACAACAGAAAAGTGCTTAATATTTGAAAAAAGTCTCTAGTATCAAGGCACTGGGAAAATGTCTTGGGAAATCTTTAAAAGTTCCAGGCTGTGAATGAAAGAATACTGGAGATAATGCTGAGCCTTTAAATTGAAATCTCTAACATCTTGACAGATACAGCAAGGTGGGTAAATCTTTACTTTGAGTAAATCTACATAAGTATTCAACTATGACATGCTTCAAGTAGAAGTCACTAATCTATTTTTCTTTTATCCTGTCTTCCAAATCAGTAAAAACATTCTAATGATCTCCACAGAACATGAAAGAAATAAAAGGGTGAATACTGGTCTCAAGAAAGCCCTGTTCCTTAGGGATTAAAGGCTAACATGTTACGGTATAAGAACTGAACAAAGCTTATTTTTCTCTCTGTGTCCTAAACTCTTCCAGTTAGGTTATCTGGCATTTGATGAGTAACCTATCAGTTTTCCCTCTGTAGGAGTACTGAAAGACTGTTTTTCACACAATTTTTGTGAGTTCAATACTATTTCTGTCAGCTGTGGCTGAACTTGGCCAGCAAAGGTTATCACAGGATCTTGGACACACATTTCCACAAAAATAATTCTCGTAGGAAAGCAAAACAGTAACTTTAATGAGTAAAGAGCCCGTTGCACCAGCTATGATACTCCTGGTGATGGAAAACACTGAAAGAAAACCCCCCAAAACCCCAAGTTAAAACACAATAGACTATCTATCTACACACCAGAATTATTCCAGATGAATTTACATTGGTACTGATAGTACAGGTTATTAAACATTCTTCTTTGGATTGCTAAACTGAACTAATACTATTGGTTGTAACAGATTGCAATTGACCACAACTAAATCTACACAAAATCAAAATACGTCATTAAAAGACAATCTATTGGATAATTCGTACTGTATTCAAAGTATGGGATTTTTGGTCAAGAATTTCCATCATGTTGGTAGTGCATTTTTAATTCATCACATACAGCCCACCACCCCCACCCCCCCCCAAAAAAAAAAATTAAAAGTAACAATTAACCACAGAAAATTTTCATATTAGGCAAATTTTAAAGTTAGGTTAAAATGCAAGTCCTCTGGATCTAACCTTAAAAGTGGTGAATGAAGCAACTGTAGATTTCAAAAAAAATTATATATACATATATCTCATCTAGAAGGTGATGTCAAAGAATGAACATAAATAGTGCTTAGGACAGTTGATGATGTGGGACTCATTGCTGTCAAAAGGAAAACTGAAGCCCTGGGAATTATGCCAGACATGAAGTAAGTGTAAGAGGAAACTGAGTTCTGAGTGTTCACATTAACAAACCATGGCTATACCTCTGTAGGACAGCTTTTCCACAATGCAGGCATTAGCACCTAATCCTGCAGTGAGGGAGATGATGATTCAATACCTTATTTCTTGCTGGTATTTTCGTTCTTTCTTTCTTCCTGCTTCCTTTTAAAGGGTCTCCCTATTTGTTAAAGTAGGCTGTTATAAGATCTTTGGATTGTACCTGAGGAAACGTGGGTGTTTCTGAACCTTCAAGGGCTGTGGAATGAGAGAAAAGACCCAGTTTGTCACCTGCCTGACTCTGGCAGAGTTGAATTTTGAGTGTTCTCTTTCAGCAAGAGCCACATGCTGGAGGCAGAAATCTGGAACTGACTCAGTGGACGTAATTTGCCACAGATCTCTCTGATGGCAGCTAGAAAATAGCCTTTTTTTCTTGCTACAGCTCTCAATGTACAGTTAAGAACTGACTTCCTGCCCCAGTTTGACATGCCTGTGGATCAACTCTGTAGCTGGATGGTTACTGCTATTCCCACCTGCTAACTGTCTTGCTTAAAGACAGTGGAGCAAAGGGAGCTAAAGCCCCTAAATAGTATCAGAAAAATCTGACCATGAAAATATTTTAGTTATTTTTCCTTAAATGGTTATATAAAAGAGTATATGTGGATAACAAATTTTGCAAGACTGAAACCTATCCATTTCAGTCAATTTTGATATCGCTATCAATTTTGATGTCTGCCACTTTTAAGGAGGTGGTAGAGGTACAATGTTATTGAGGGAAATCAGTCTGTTGGAGCATTTTGGTCTCAGTCATCTTGTTTTCTTCAGGCTGCTTTCATCAGTATGTCCTGTCACTATCACCGGGTCCTGATCTTCTTGCCGGAATTATTTTGTTGCTGATCTAATTCAGATTTCCTGGCATCTTGAAATGTATAATTAAACTCTGCAGGTATGAAAACTGGATGTGTTTGAAGAAACCCCAATATAGATAAACATGAATACGCCAAAATAAGTGTAATTCAACAAAAGCTTATTTTCTGACCACGATAAAGTGCTAAAATGGGCTAAAATGGGCATGTATTTGAAATTGGTATGATATAATTAGCAGGGCACTTCAATGTAATTGGTGTCCTTATGATTTTTGCTGATTTCATCATAACACTTTAAATTTTTAGAATCTCCAAGAGTAAATAGAAAATTAATCCTAAAAATTATGATGAAATGCCTCTTGCTCTATTCTTGACCTTCAAAATGTTAAAGAGAGAAAAAAATTATTAATTATATTAAGGAGGCTCTAGAAGACCATGTATCTGAACACTGCATTATTTTTGCAGAAACCTTTTTATAACAAGGTTATTTCTCTCTCGCTCTCTGTATAGTTGCCTATGTGTTTCCTATATTCAGGGATTATTCAGAATTAATCCTATAGAGAAATTAGTGCTCTGGAAACTGAGTTTGTGCAGATCAACTTTCAATTTTAAAGAAATTGAGACAGCAACTAATTGTGACAGTACAGTAGCATGTGCTTGGGGCTTTGGGGCTTTACTAAGCCCTTTTGATGACCTTTTTAAAAGTACCATGTGATTTCTCCTGAATGCATGATGAGCTTATCCTAATTATGTGAGAAATTACTGAACTACTCAAAAAATATTTAAAATATTGTCCCTAAATTGACTGCAGAGAATGCTGATGGGCCCAATACTCTGATCAATGTAAAAAAAACCCCACAGAAATAAAGCTTTTGAAGTTGTTTCTTTAAGACTAGAGAAATTTGGCAGAAAATAAACCCCCTTGTAGGTTGCTTGACCTAATTCTCTTAGAATGCATTTTTCTAGAGATTCTTAAGCAATGAAATAACAAGAGTTCCAAATTAAGATAACTTATTCATTACAAGGAGGTAACATGCCCACTGGAAAACTGAAGGCTAAGAAAACCAAACATTTTTTGATGAGATGTGGAAATAAAAGTCACCTCTAACTGAAAGTACTAAATACTCAGATACCGGATATTTGTTGATAAGACATCATACTGTGTTCTAATTTCACAGAAAATCTGTTCTTTCTTAAAATTTCTCATAAAACTGAAATTTAAAAAATCATATTAAAACGTCTGAGATATTTAAGTGTAATTTGTTTACATGATCACTTTTGGTATTACATAGAAGAATCCATTTTTTTAAAGGAGGCCTAAAATTCAAATGGAGACAGGAATTTTTATAACAAAACTAGAAATTTCAGATTCATTGAGGGATTCTGACTTACTTTATCACTTTTAAGCTTTGAAGGAGATAGTCATGTGTTTGCAAACATAGTGTTTCAGCCTGAAAACTTTAAGCCAGTCCTTCAGCAGTTTTTGTTTATATTTCCCCTTCTACCTGCTCTTAATAATGTTTTGAGATTTACAGAACTTTTCACAGCAGCACTGCCTGATAACTGATTTTATTTTTATTCCCAGTGATAAGAAAGGAATTAGCAAAACTTCTGTGCTGCTTTGAAATAATATTTAAATATATTTTGCTTTGCTACTAATTACAACTAATTGTATTGAAAAACAGATGTAAACCACTTCTTTTCCAATTCTCAGTTTTATGTAATTACTCTCATTTGAAGCAAAGAAATGTAAATTAATTAATCTATATTTTGTTCTTCACAGACTACAAAGAGTAGTAGATAATACATGCATTGTGTGCATATAGATGTGCAAATGAGAAGAATTCTGTAGACACTTGGAAAGATTACCTGTCCTTCCAATGCAATTTGCATTTACTCTGAGTCTTGCCCGTGTGGTATGCATCTTAGCTTTTCTTATGGTTCTTTATGGTTCAGATATTCAAGAAATAGTATGAAATCTTTTGTTCTACCTTTTTTTTTCCCCTAAATCCTACAGCTCTGGGTCTATAATTAATTTCTGGGTCTATATTTGTGCTGCAGTAGAAATAGTCTCACAAAGGACATGTGAAGAGGTCATGTTTTTCCAAGTGAAATTGTAGACTCACTCAGGTTGGAAAAGAACTTTAAGATCATTCAAGTCCATAACTAATGCTTTGAATTTGGAGAACACAGATTTCTTTATAAGAAATTTAAAAAAAAATTCTTTAGGTTTTCATTTTAATCTAATTTTCTTCACTAGAAAACTGCATTGGTATCTAACGTATTTCTTATGTATGTCTGAGTGGAAACTGTATCAGGAAACCATGGATCTGAATAAAATTTAATTACTGATTTTAATTTGTTATATTCCAACACGCTATTTATCTATTCCCTTTCAGATTAACACCTATCTTGTTCATCTTGGGAAGAACAGAAGCCTTAACAAGAAGCTGTGGCAAGCGATAATAGCACTTTCTTACATTTATTCATGTGCAGATAATCTGTTCCTCAGCCTTTAGCTTTTCCATGTTAGACCTGACATTTATGGATGAAAGGTTCCCCTTTCTTATTGTCACCTTCCTCTAAAATTGTTTTTCCTCTTAGGAATGCTTATATTCTGGTGACATCACTTCTGCTGTCTGCCATGCATTCTTTCACAGACATTTTTTAAATATAGAAAACATGGAAGGACTTTTTTCCTAACTTGGATGAGCAGATCATGCAAATAACCATACTAGGAATTTCGACAGTTTTAAATTATTTCATTATTTCAGCAGACTCTTATTTTAAGGTTTAAATCATCTTCACTACTCTGAAGATGGTTTAATAAAGGATAGAGGCACATCTGTCTCTAAGTTCTAGCTTGGACTTCTGACACTACTGTCATGCCCAAGAAATTTAGTGAAAAACAATAAATGACCCTCTAAGACAAGAGCAGGGGAGAAAACATTCTGTTCTTAAATTCCTGGTGTCTCTGTATGTTTTCTGTCACTATGAGAAATAGTATAAGAATCACCTCAGACTAATCCCACTTCCTGAGACAGGTTATTGTCTGTTTCATAATAAACTGGCTCTGACCTGAGATGTGGCCTTACATTTATACTAAATGTCTTTTTTCCTTCAAACTGGACAAGATTTCAGGACAACAGTACAGACACTGAGAATCTGGTTCTATACGCTACCTTGTTTGAGAAAATTGATTATTTCTGCTCCCACGGTTAGAGAGACAATAGGGAGGAGGTGGAGTTCTCCTAAAAATGAAAGCACCTGCAGAGAGCACAGATGAGAAAATGAAGCTCTCTTTCCCCCTAAAAATAAAAAAGAAAAAAGAAAAAAAAAAAAGAAAGAAAAAGTACCATCTTCAGTATGTGGTGATGACTTGAGTACATTTGAAACTTGCTTTATAGCTGGCAGAGGAAGACGTGACACACTGAGGTTCACATTCTGTTTTGTGAAATATGCATTTACTCCAAAGGTGATCCTTTAGAAGAGACTGCTCCCAGACTGCTAGGCTGCCAAATTAGAAACAGGTCTCATTGAATAGTACGCAATAATTAAACACTATGAGGTTTTATATTAATATAACTGAATTGAAGGTGACATAAACAGCAGCGATAGCAACACCCACGTGGAAGAAGAGAGCTAAAACTAAAGTATGTCCTAACAGAAGACTTATGTTCACCTCATAAAGGTACAGATCAGCTATCACATAGAAGCAAATCGGTAAAAGCTTCAGAAATTGCATTGTTATTAGATGACAAAAGGGGGATAATGCCAAGAAATCCAGGATTGGGTCTGGAGGGAAAAAAAAAAAAAAGGTAAAGTTGGTTTCTATTTTTCTATTTGGAAACATGGTGCTGATGTCAGTTTGAAGCCCTTGGTGGGTTGCCAAGGAGAATGACAAATGACTCAGGACAGAAGACACTGAGACGGGAATTCAAATTTCCTGGAACCATGAGAGACATACAAGTAGATCTATATGCTGTTGCTACATATCAAATTGGATGATTTTTAGATGCTTTCTCTCTCAAAACCCTCCTGGGGTTAAGTTCATAAAAATTTAACAATATAAAAGGAAATAGATCAGTTCCTTGGTCTGTGTGTGTATATGTAATGTGAAATACTGTATTTCTGGCAGTTCTTATTCATAAACCAACACTATGTTATGGTGCCACAAAGAGCAGTCCTGCTCACTGAAGGAGGCAGCTGGTCTGTACTATTGTCTGACATGCAGCATATTCCAAAAGGATATAATAATTTTGCAGCTTCCAAATTGCATTGTAGAAACAACATCTTTTCTTTGAGTGCTTTCTAAGGTGTTCTTTGAATATTATCTGATTGCCTTACAATAAACTGATAGATTTTTCTTCCTTATCTGCCAAAACAATTGGAAAGTGTCATTAATTTCCAGATGAAACCAAAGGTTAAAATGAGTTAATTGCCTGTGACTATGTCACAAGGGATCTCTGGAAATCAGCAGACAATTCTCTGATCTGCTGAATTTCAGTCCAGTGCCTTAGTCATTTTCTTTTCCAGAAGAAAAAACTGGCCTAAATATATTTGCACATTGTGTCCAATCTCCCACAGTCAACAGTGCTATGAGCTAGATCTGCCTCTGTGTTCTTCTAATGACCTCCCCAAAGAAAATGAACAGGCATAGAAAAGCAGACAGTCTTTATTAGATCATAAATTAAATTCATTAGCTTTTGTTATAGAGATGGCATAAAGACAATTCAAAGGCAATAAATGAGAAAAGAAATCAAAAGAGGTTATAAATAACTTCCCCACTGCCCATTCTGTCCTTGCAGGGCAAATACTTGATTTCTGTCAAGGTTTTAAAAACTCAGTGGCTTTCTTTTCTTCCAAGTTCTGCTCTTTTCCCTCTGGTTGTGGAGAGCTTCCTCCCACGAGGGGTGGCTATTTGCAGTCTACTCCACAGCCCATAGGGCCTGCACCAGCTGCAGGCTCACAGGACTTTACAAATGTTATTGCTTTACTTCTTCTGTTCTATTACCATCTGAAAAAGAACCATTTCCCTCCATCCTTTAGGAGGCTCCTAAACTGACCAACTCTGTGATAAATGGCCAACATTAGTTCTGGGTAAGAGGAATGAAAACCATTGCTACCACTCTCTTCTTCATAGTGGTGGCAATGCTGGACAGACATTTGAATGAACCTTTTCAGAGTAATTTCCTACAGAGATCATAACATCCTGATCCCTCCTGGGGCAAAAGACAGACTCAGGAGGGCTGCTAATCAAACCTGCCTATTCCATGCCTTAGGCCTGTGAAAAAAAATGTGCTTTGCTTGAACAGCATCCAGGACCATTGAAGAAGGCTGACGGTGTCTTTCTTTGACAGGGTAAAGAGCTCAATCAAAAGGGACTCATGGAATGGATTTTAGGAGCCAGTGCTGAGACCAGGGGTTTGAGGGATGGGGCCTGTGTTGTAGAGAAGCGTCACAGAAAGGCTCAGAGTGGTGTGCATGGAGGATGGCAGGGGCTGTTTGAGTTCAAGGGATTCCAGGATGACCCAGCAGGGTGAGAGCTATCAGCTGGACAGTCTTTGGTCTCTGCATAAGCAGGATTTCAGGACCATCAGCCCAGCTGCTGTTAAAAAGGGCTTGGATTATGTGGCCCTTGTATATAGGAAGGGGAGGATGAAAGCAGAAATGCCTTGATTCCTTGAATCTCCTTGACCACTTTGAGGAACATGAACAAACACCCTGTGAGGAGCTACAGTGTATTTATGAGGCTCTCACAAGGAGGCCGGGATGAGCAGTGGAGGCAGTGCCAACATCCCAATGTGGAGACGTGCTCTGTCCCCAGGGCTGACCACAGATTCCCTGTGCTTGGGGGGTTTTGTGCCAGAAAACCCTGGGCACAGATGCCTGCGGGGCAGAGGGGCTTGAGGGGCCGGCACTGCTGGCACCACTCAATGCCTGGTCGCTCCTCCCAGGCCTCCTCCCCGAGCTGGGATGCTGCTCCTCATGAAACACCTGGATAGGACCTGGTGATGCTGAGGGCATCTGGTCTGGGACCTCTCCCTGGCCTCACTTCTCTGGTGGCAGGTGGGAGAGCAAGCTCTGATGGTATCACCTGCCAGATGCCATGGGAAGGCAGCCTGCAGAGAGGGCATGCAGCTCCCACCACGGGCCATCACGGGACACTGCCAAGGCAGAAGTGATGAGGATGGGGCATGCATGGGTCATCTTCTGATGCCTCTGGCTGCCCTGCCTGCTCCAGCTGGCTCCTGCTGGCCATCACGGCTCCCTAGAACTGACACAATGCCTTGCCAAGACAGACAGGCCCTATACTAAACTCACATGATGCTGAGGGAGAAGGTATGAAGAACCAAAGCAAGAGGTGGACAGCGGAGTTCCAGGTCTCCCAAAGACTCCTTCCTTCCTGAGAGCTGACCAGCAGCCACAGCAGCAGCAGCAGTCCTGTGCAGCACACAGCACCAAGGGCTGCTCCCTCATCCGCCCCTCTGGCTCCCCCAGACAGGCTGAAAACCAATCCCCCTTCCCCAGCCTCATTCCCCAGCCTCCAGACAACCACCATGACTTCACCTAGCAGGACCTTCCTGGAGGAAGAGGTGCTCTGTGAAGACAGAGAAATTTGCTGTCTGCCCTCAGTAGGGCTCGCAGCCCTGGGACAGCAGCTGTGTGGGACCTGCCATGGGAAGGGATGGCCACAACTCAGCACCCAGAGCTGCTGATCTCCCCAAAGCCCAGACTCAGGCTTTAGACCAGGGTCTTGCTCACAGAAGTCCTGAGGACAATGTGCCAGGACTGTGGTGGGGAAGGGCTGTGGGGCCAAAGGCAGTCACAGGTGTTCAGGGTGACATTCCAGAGGGATTGCCTCCCAGCTGCCGCCCTTTGCCGGTCACAGTGGCTCCAAGGGGAGTAAGGCCCTGCTTCCCATGACTTCTGCTATTGTCACATGGCATTCATCACCTTGCCTTGTGTGAGAGACCTAAAACCTGAAAGGGTTATTGGAGTCTCAGACACTATTCAGGGGAGAACAGGAATGTTACGATGCCAGTGAGGGAAAACTGCAGCTAGAAAAGATCTAGGATCTAAAGTCTTGCAGAGGCAGGATAGTACTTTTCTGGGAAAAATTCCTTATCTTGGGTAACTATATCAAAAAACAAGTTTGAAACAGCATTGCACTTGTGTATCTGACCAGGGGAAGGGAATTGAAACCAAGAGACTCCCCAAGCTCCTTTTGAAATGTTCCAGAATAACAAATTGTGTGTGGGTAAGGACTGTTCTAAAACAGCACAGCTGAGAAGGGCTGTGTGTGCACCCACCATCCGTGCACCTATCATCCAGATGAACCACACCAGAGATGATGCTGGAATCCTGGGTGCTGACCTAGGTCTTCTTATCTCTGTTTTCCTATCTTTCCTTCTTCTCCTTAAAGTTTAATCACTGCTGCCATGGGCTGTTCAGCCTGAGTCACATAAAGTTCAAAGTTAGAATTGCTGCTGCTACAGGCCCTTCCAAAATCATTGTTGCCATGTGCTGTTCAGAAAAGTTTATACCTCTGGTGCTGTAGGCTGTTCAAAAATGTAAATCATTGCTGCCACAGGCTGTTCAACCTATCATAAGGTTTAAAAGCTGAAATAATTGTTGCCATAAATAAAACTTTCTAAGTGATTGTTTGGCATGGTTCTGCCATAACTTCACCCAAAGCTATCCTGAAGGTCAGCTCTCTCAGAGAATGCAGCCCTGGACTGTGCTCTCGAGACCCAACATTTTGGACTGGTACCAGGGACAGGATACCTGTGCTAAAAACAGTTGGGGTTTTGGTGCTAAAAACAGTGGAGAGCACCAGGTTCCTTAGCACACCCCTTCTCTGAGAAGACCCATATCCCAGGGAGCAGAGTACTTGTAGGTTTTGCTAGGGCCTCCCCAGGAAGCCCCCACAGCGACAGGCTTTGCCCTTCCCTGCTGCAGAGACTGGAGGCTCCCAGTGCCTGGGCTTCTCCCCTCGTCACGACTCTGGCCCACAGCAATGCCATGATTCACAGGCCGTGGCTGAATTACCATCCACTGAGGGAAGGCTGAGATGGGGAAAAGGAAAACCATCAGTCTCGGTGGCACTGGAGACTGCCTTAGTCACCACCCAGCAGAAAAAGCTCAGGAGCAGGCAGAGCAGGCAGAAAGGGGAATGACTGAGTCATCACCAGACATGGCTAAGGTTTTACAGGAATTACTTGGAAATGAGACAGCCTTTCCCACTGGCTTGCTGCTGCACTGATATCTAGGGACTGCTGGCCGCCTCGGTGGAGTCATTGGACAGGGAAAAAATACTAAGGGAATAGTTGGAGAGGGCTCATCTCCTCCTTGAGGAGGAGAGAAGAGGGTGTCTAACTTAGCATATCCACCCAATGACTTACAAAATACGAAAGAATTACACTCCACGGTGGAAGAGGGGCCATGATGGTGCCTCACTGAGACAGCCACTGTCACAAACAGCCCAGGAGATGTTCAGCAAGCCACCAGATGCACCATCCCTTATTCCCCTAGGGATCTAGCTAAAATACAGGAGAAATATTCCCAGGCCCTCTCACGAACCTGAAAAACCGAATATGTGTGGATGATGCCTTTCACGGTGGGAGAAAACACCCTAGCGAGGCAGGGCTGGGCAGAATGATAAACACGCGCGGCAGGCTGTACCCTGGGAAGTGTGCAGAGAGCAGGCACCTGAGCTGATGGTGACCCAGTGTGTGACCCAGTGTGTGACCCAGTGTGTGTGACCGAGTGTGTGTCCCAAGTGTGTGACCCAGTGTGTGTCCCAGTGTGTGACCGAGTGTGTGTGACCCAGTGTGTGACCCAGTGTGTGACCCAGTGTGTGTCCCAGTGTGTGTCCCAGTTTGTGTGACCCAGTGTGTGTCCCAGTGTGTGTCCCAGTTTGTGTGACCCAGTGTGTGACCCAGTGTGTGTCCCAGTGTGTTTCCCAGTGTGTGTGACCCAGTGTGTATCCCGAGTGTGTGTCCCGAGTGTGTGACCCAGTGTGTATCCCGAGTGTGTGACCCAGTGTGTATCCCGAGTGTGTGTCCCGAGTGTATCCCGAGTGTGTATCCCGAGTGTGTGTCCCAGTGTGTGTCCCAGTGTGTGTCCCGAGTGTGTGTCCCAGTGTGTGACCCAGTGTGTGTCCCGAGTGTATCCCGAGTGTGTTTCCCAGTGTGTGTCCCGAGTGTGTGTCCCAGTGTGTGACCCAGTGTGTGTCCCAGTGTGTGTCCCAGTGTGTATCCCGAGTGTGTGTCCCAGTGTGTGTCCCAGTGTGTGTCCCGAGTGTATCCCGAGTGTGTGTCCCAGTGTGTGTCCCAGTGTGTGTCCCAGTGTGTGTCCCGAGTGTATCCCGAGTGTGTGTCCCAGTGTGTGTCCCAGTGTGTGTCCCAGTGTGTTTCCCGAGTGTGTGTCCCAGTGTGTGTCCCGAGTGTATCCCGAGTGTGTGTCCCAGTGTGTGTCCCAGTGTGTCCCGCCCCGAGGCACTTTCGGAGCGCTCCCGCGGGTCCCTGCCCGCCGCCTCCGCGCCGCCGCAGCGCCAGCTCTCCCCGGGAGGGCCGGCAGCCCGGCCGCCCGCCCCGCCCGAGCCGCGGCTGTGCCGGGGTCGGCAGCCCCGAGCGGCGCTGGTGCTCCCGGGCAGCCCCGCCCGGCCGTGTCCGGCTGCCCCCGGAGCCGCGGCCCCGAGAGAGAGAGCGGGGACGGGAGCGCACGGCGGGCAGAGCGGATTAAAAATGCCCAGCTTCCAGTGCAAAGGTCGCCGCAGCCTCTTCGGAACCATCTGCTCGATGATAATTAATTCGTAGAATAAGCAGTTTCTGATTTGAGAGCACCCACAATACCTTTTGCTGATTCACTTCCACAAATCAGAATAAATTGCCATGAAAACCTATTGCTTGATGAGTGTTAGTTTCTTTAGTGGTGAAAAACATGTCACGTAGTGTATGCACATTATTCCCCAGAGAAATGGAGGCTTTTTCATTCAAATCCATACAAATCAATTGTATCAAGCATGCACATATTCTTGCATCTCCCAAGGGATATGTGTAAAATGAAACAAAGATAGATAATAAATGCGCGTTTAATATCTGGATGTAGTTCTTATAACATTGTTTTAATGATTTCAAAACCGAGTATTTTGGTGGAGACTTCGGACACATCTGATTCAGTGCATAAACACCAGCTAAGGATCCCAGACCTGGGAATTTTGTGTTCCTCTTATTACTCTCTTATTACTCTGATCAGGAGCTTCTTCAGCTCTATGCTGCACTTCCAACTCATCTCTGTCTCCTGATTTCTGCCCTCCATCACCTTCTCCCATGCCGTATTCCCCACAATGCAGGGTTTAGATGCACAGCTCCACAGAGTTCTCTCTTCCTTACTCTTTGTCTTGCAGGTGAATGTGGAAGGAAGTCAGAAGGAAGTTAAGTAGGATACCATAATGCTGAGCACCATTAATGAATGCCATCCATCAGCCCTCGTCTCTATGAACCAGGTGTTCTCTGTCCCTCATTGCCCTGATTCTTCAGTGTCCGAAACCCTCTCAGAAGTCTGAGAATCAATCAGATGGCACATTCAGCAGTCATCACACTGTCCTTATATGTAAGTATTTCATTACTCCAGCCCACAAAAGGGACCCTGTGACAGACTCAGGTATGGACTGATCTTTGCTGTCTAACAGTACTTCAATTAGTCACAGCCCTAACTTAAGCTGCAAGCAAAATATTAAAGATGGAGCAACTGTGGGCAAGGAGAGAGAGAGCATGTCTGCTTCTGAGGGGCATCTCTGAATAAGGTCAGAGGAGGTCTGTGTTTCCTCAAATACTGGATCAAAGAATCACAAAATGGTTGAGACCAAATGGGCTGGGCAGTTTACATCTCATGATGATGGTTTGTAAGGAAGACATGTTTTGATAGCTTGTGGATTGATCTTTTTGAAACTGCTCAGAGTATTTATGCTCAGGGCAACTCAGTACCTCAGCAGCTGTGTGCAAGGTCTGGTGACGACATGACTACTGCAGCTGCTTCCTCTGAATTTGCCACTGAATATACCTTCAAAATTGGTTTTCAGGCTTCCCCTTGAACACAAGATTGCAGGTGCTGCACCTGCGTTTCCTTCACGGCTCCAGCCCATGGCACAAAGCTGTTATGCTTCCATGGCAGTCTTCATTCCAGCATACTGTCCAATTTCTGGGCTCTGAAGCTTTGCTACACAGAATGGACAAGAGAAGGCTGGAAGTCATTAAGTCTAGTCTCCCTGCTCAAGCAGGATCCCCTAGAGCATGTAATTCTGGATTGGATCCAGGCAGCTTTTGAATAGCTCCAATGAGGGATACTCTATTACTGCTCTGGGCAACCTGCTCCAGTGTGTGCTCATCCACACAGTAAAGTTCTTTGTTGTGTTCAGGTGGGACTTCCTGTGTTCCAGCTTCTGCCTGTTGCCTCTTGTCCCAGTGCTTGGCGCCACCAAGCAGAGCCTGGATCCATACAAGCTTCTCAGATACATATAGGCATTGGTGAGGTTCCCTCTCAGCTCTCTCTTCTGGAGGCTGAGCAGAAGCAAAATCTCAGCCTTTCCTTACAAGGGAAATGTTCCAGTCTCTTATCAGCCTGTGGGGAATCCACAGGGCCAGCACACCCTCATCCTGCCAGCTACTCACTTTTGAACACTTCAAACAGTAAGACACCAACAGTGAGTAAGAGGCCACTGCAGCCTATGGGCATGTATTTTACTGAGCTAATGACTAAAGGTTAGCACAAAAGCTCAAGCAAAGTTCTTCTTTGGCCATCTCAACCATTTTTTGTTGTCATCTCCTTGCTTGGGGAATTCATGGTGTCATTTGCCTCTGCTTCTCACTTGTTTGATGGATTTGTGATGTCATCTTGTTCTCACTTGCCCTCCCCGAGGCCTTGATTCTTAGTTCCTGCTGGCAATCCTGCAGAGATAGGGTGTATTATGCATATAGCAGAGGGGCTGGGCAACCTCTCTTAACATTAATTCCAAGATCTTGCTAGTTTAGGAATGTTTGCAACTGTACCTTGGCATAACAGAAGTTCATCTCAGACTCTTCCGAGACAGCTTGTTTGGACAGCTTTTGAGGACTTTTAAGGATGAAGATGCCACAACCTTCCTGAGCAACCTTCCATGCTCCTTCATGCCCACAGAGAAAAAAAAAGATTTCCTTCTGTTTAAGAGAAACCTCCTGTGTTTCAGTTTGTGTCCACTACATGTTAGCACACAGCAAGGCAAAGAGTCTGGATCTGTTGTCTTTGCACCGTCCCTTCAGTTTCACGGAATTCTTCTAAAATTTATAGGTTGAGCAGTCTGAGTGCTCTCAGCCTTTTCTATTATGAGAGTTTTTCCATTCCTTTTATCATCTTCGGGGCCCTCCTTCAGACTCCATCTCCAAAATGTACATTTCTCTCTTCCACTGGATTTCCCAAAACTGGACATGGTGCCCTCACCAATACCAAGGAAAGGGGAAACATCATCTCCTTCAGTCTGCTGGCAATAATCCTCCCCATCCATTCCAGGACACTGCTAGCATTGTTTGAAGCAAGAGCACATTGCTGGCTTATGCTCAACTTTGTGTCCACCAGGATCTCAACATCTCCGTCTTCTGAGCCAGGATGAGTCAGCCACAAAAATTCTGTGCAGGGGTATTGTAGGCTGAGAGGGGTCACTGCCTCCAGATCTGGGATAGACTGTGCAGGATGTGAAGAAGGAGTGTTTGAGTTGCACAAGAGTTGCAATGGAGGGATGTTATGAAAATGAGTGATGCTCATCCACAAAAATGATTTGGGAAAGAACTGAAGATGAGAGGAATGGGATGGGGCAGTCTGGATAGGAGAGAAAACAGTGTTGGAAGAGATGAGTAATCATAGATTTATACGAAATTCCAGACTGGAAATGACACCAGGAGGTTGCACCCTCTGCAGCTATCTGCTCAAAGCAGCATCACTGAGGAGGCCACACCATGTGGCTCAGGGGTTTTTCAAGTCTGGCGCTGAAAATCTCCAAGGAGGCAGATGGCACAGACTCTGGGCAGCCTGCACCACTCTGGGCTGTCCCCATGGGAAAAAAATAGTTTTCCTTTATGTCCAATCTGAATCTGTGTTGTTTCAACATTTGCCCACTTGTCTCTTGTGCTGAGAGTTTGGCCTTGCCTTCCCAACATGCAGGTCATAGGTAGGAGATGGCTAATCTGAAGTTCCACCAAAGCCCTTCATCTCCAGGCAGAACGGGCTCCAGTCCTTCGGCTCTCCTTGCAGAGCAGGTGATCTGGTTCCCTCAGCATCCTGGTGGGCCTCTGCCAGGCTCCCTTAATCCTGGCACTGTCCTTCCTGAGCTGGAAACCCCAGACCAGAGGACGCAGTATCTACATCTGCCTTAAGCTGTGTGGAATTGAGGGGGACCATCACGTCCCTCCTGGAAGCTGTGCTCCTGTTCCTCCAGTGTTGGATGCTGCTGGCCCTTCCTGCTGGCAGCTGCACAGTGGCTCCTCTGTCCCTCGCTGTCTCCAGGGTTCTGGCACCATTTGCAGAATTGTTATCCCGACTGACCGTGGTCGGTGCTTTACACAGAATAAGCTTGTACTGTTGAACTGTTGGAGGAGTTATTTCAAGACCTGGCAATCTTCTCAACAGTGTCTTTTAATAAAGCTTTGACCAGAACAATCTTCAGATCTTAGCATTTTTTAATGTATATCTGTGCTCTGAGAGCATGTTCACATTGCAATGATCAGAAGACTGAGGGATCATTCACAGCATTTAATCCAGCCCTGGCTTACAGCAGGATGTACTTCCTCATGTCAGCATCTGTCTTACTGAGGGCCTTGTTCAGATGTGTTTCAGCTATCTCCAATGATGAATTGTCTTTAATCTTTCCTCTTTTTAATTTTTTTTTCTAGTTTTCATCTATCATTGTCTGTTTTGGGCTGCATCAGAAGCAGCATGGCCAAAAGGTTAAGGGAGGTAATTCTGCTCCTCTCCTCTGCTCTCATGAGACATCATCTAGATTAATACATCCAGCTCTTGGCCCTCCAACATAAGAGGGATGTGGAGCTTTAGAGTGGGTCCAGAGGAGGACAGAAATCACCAGAGGGCAGTCACACCTCTGCTCTGAGGAAAGGCTGGGAAAGCTGGGGTTTTCAGCCTGGAAAAGAAAAATAGAGGTTTCCAGGGAAACCTCACTGTGGCCTTTCAGTACTTAAAGGGGGCTGATAAGAAAGATGAGGACACATATTTTTCAGAGCCTGTTTAAATAGGACAAAGAGCAGTGGTTTTAGGTTAAAGGGTCACCTCCTTTCACTTGCTAGCCATGCTCCTTTTGATGTAGCCCAGGCTTTCTGGGCTGCAGGTGCACCTTGCAAGCTCACAATGAGTTTTTCATCAACCATCACTGCCAAATCTTTCTCTGCAGGGTGGCTCTCAATCACCTCTTCTTCCAACATGTAATTGTGTCTGGGATTGCTGCAAACTCTTTATCCTGTTTGAAAAAATTACTATTGGAAACTGAATTTTCTTTTTTGAGTTTTTTTTCTTATTTTTCTTGCTTTGAGAAAATAAGAAGCATAAGTTAAAAAGACAGCCAGTGAAGACTTACTGCCCCCAGGTGTCCATATGGGGATTCATTGGATTACGAGACAGCAGCAATACCCCTTACCAAAATATCTTTCTTTTTCTGGCCAAGAAATCAGATTTTATGCTTTTATCATAAATGTCCAAAGACTTTCACTTTATTTTAGGATGTGAAATATCACCACAAGATCAGGTTTTGGGCACTGACCAAATACATGAGCTGATTTTTCTCCGGAAAATTTTACTTTCTGTTTTAATTTGTAACAGGCAAACTTTTAATAAATAATTTGCATACAGCTAATGATTTTGGACAAACCAAATTAGAATCTTACCTAGCTCGCTTTCAGTAACTAGGACAGTAAACCTGGGGGGTCATTCTCATGAGACAGGGTGAAACATAAAAACAGCAAGGAAGGAAGCATGGTTTCCTTCCCTTGAAGTACCATAACACACACACACACAAAAAAAATAAAACCAAAAGAACAAACAAACTAACTAACTAACTGACTGACTAAGCCCCACAGAAACACAGAAAATAGGGTATTCTCTAGAGGATATTCTCTGATGTGTGTTCTGCTGCAATTCAGTAAGCTGCAGCACCTTTGCTTGGTCTCATGCAAACTTTCAAAAACTGCTTGAATATTTATGGGTTCTGTTCAACTTTGTGCCCACCAGGATTCCCAGGTACCCTCCTGAAAAGTGACTTTCCAGCCATTAGGTCCCTATCGTATGGAAGTGTAGGGAAAGAAAACAAAGAGCTTTTAATTAGAAAGGAAAAGATACTCAGTCAAGGCAGGAAAGATGTAATGATGTTTCTAAAATGTAACAAGTAGCAGCAGCACAGTAGTTTTGCAGAAGAAATTGTTATACAAGCACTTGTCTTAGGGAAAAAAGCTCATGTTGCTGTTAGGGAATCGATCATGTATGTTATTGGTTAGCAGACAGCTGAACATACCAAGCCACTTGTCCTTGGTATCTTTCCATCAGGAAGCTTGGAAAATGCCCAGTATGCCGTGCATGATTGATGTTTTTGCCCTCTGCACAGAGGCAATAAATTTTTATATTTGGCATGTGCCTTTTACATTTTTTATGAGTAAATCAGCACAGATTTTCTGACTGAATTAGAGATTTGCTGGTGATTTTTACATGTCTGTGTTTGTGTGTGCATTCATGTGTGATGTTTTCATAACCTGCGCATGCAAAAGTTAAAAATTATTCTCTGTGCTTTGGCAATTGCTTTGATATGTTAAGGAATATTGATGTCAGAATTACATAATTTATTGGTATTTTTGTGAAATGGTTTAGAGGACAAACTTGTTCCCAGAAAGATAGCCAAATAGATTACCTAAATCTTATTCTAGTGATTCAGAGTTATGTACATAGATTAAAATATATATATTTAATTATATTTTTACGTATTGAATTTATGTTGTTCTTTGTTGTAAACAAATAGCTTATTCAGTTATGAAAAGGGAGTTAGTGATGAAACAGATAAATATAATTATAAAACAATTCCTTCTCTTATGAAATAAATGATCTTAACTTGATCATTTTATTGTTTAACACAATTATGTCTGCGACAAATACTTCTCTTACTGAGTTTGTCTCCAGCACCAATTGCTTGTTACAATATGTAACCCTTTGAGCAGAGTTTTGTAAGATTTTTCTTTTCCTTCATAATGATTTTAAAATAACTGTATCCTTAGAAAATATGATTGTGAGATAAATATGTGTATAATCTAGAGTAAATAAATATGAGTATAATCTAGAAACTATGCGAATTTGTGACCAAACCTCTGTTAATATTTAAGGTGAATATTTCAGAATATTCATGAGACTATGTACAACCTTCTTTTTTTTTTTTTAATAAAGCCATAGCTCCTTATTTCTCTTGAGTGAATTGAACCTGGATTATTCGGAGTTGATCTCTGGCTTTTCTATGTCTCTTTTTTGTTGCCTGACATCTTTCCTCCTCTTTCTTACATATTTTGGTCCCTATGTGTTCATCTTCACACTTAATAGCATTTATGTAACTGCATTTCTAAAGTTCACACAGTTTTTCTGTATTTCAGGAATATTTCTAGTTATGCTGTCTTTCCAGAGAAAGTCTTCAGCCTTCACAGTCTATTTCAGTATTGCTGCTTTTAGCAGAAGCTCCAACCTGTTTATGTTTGACCATTAATCTGTTCCGTGTAAATCATGTTTCAGTCTATTAATGGGATAAATTGAAAATTAATTATATTGTAATTATATTTTCTCCTATCAGACAGACCCTTTCAATATAAATTGCATTTTATGCTGATTTTTTTTTTCTTTAAATAATAAATAATGACAGTGGTCACAGCTAGATTATTTACCTGACCCCTGAGAAACTATGGGAGTCGTTATTTATTGCTGACCCCTGAGAAACTATGGGAGAAGAATTCTTCATTTGATATGACACGATTTATTTGCCATTTAGCCAAAATTCTAAGTGAAGAGAAGTGGCCTTCTCTTTGCGTTTTTTTTCATGGTAAGAGTATACATGTCTTTGCAAGGACATTTAATCATCAGCAATCTTCCTCTCAGATTTCTTACCTCATCATCTTATACTTCCCAATAAAAGAGAACACAATAGGATAGTCTTATTAAAATACTTAGTTCTGCAGAACTGCCAGACGTGTTTGTAGTACACTCTATCTGTTCCTCAAAAACAAGACAAAAAAATGAGACTCAGTTTCTATAAATCATCATCCTTTAAACAGGTCTTTCATTTGAAGTAGTTTGCTTCTGCTTTTGAGCTTGAGTCACAAAGTAATTATAAAAGAAAGACAGAAAAAATGTAAGTGTCTAGACAATTTGCTGTCCTAGTTGCAGAACTGTAAGGAAAGATAAAATTAAGATTTACCCTTTTTTAGGGTTTTTTTTGCAAATAACATCAAAATACTGTCTGCCCCTCAAAGTGTGTAAGCCTAACCTTCATGCTGAAAGGAATTAAAATTGAAAAAATGAAGTTGAAAAGAAGAATTAAGGGTTATGTTTACAATCCTTATTATATAACTTCTCCACTACCTTCAGTCTGCAAGAACTATCTGGTCACCCTATGATTCAGTAGCCATATATTAAAAAAAAGCTCTGACATAAATCTTTCTAGGGAGGAAAGGTCTCCCTCCTATTGAGATAAACTTTATGAGACGCAATGTACGCTATAGATAGACCATAATTTTCAACTTATTTGCTTTATTATTATTTCAACGTTATTGAAGCTTTTGCCTACCATTCTCAAAAACGAGCAAGAAAATTAAGATGCATTAGGCCTTGACCTTTATGGCCCTTGATAAGTTAATCATTGCTTCTTCTCCATGCCTGTCTCGGTTTGGCATACTTTATTTAAGGAAAGCAAGAGAAAATCAGTCAAAATTAATTACTGTTTACTAGACTCATATGAGTTGTTCAAAACTATTTGAAGGCCCAAAGAGCCCATAACTCTGAAACATAGGTTATCAAAAGGTTTTTCTTTCTAGAAAGAAATAACTGTTTGAGAGAATGAGACAAACAACCACAGAACTTACAAGTTTATCTTTCTGTCTCAGCAACTTCTTCATCTTTTGACAAAGCAATAAATCCTGGCAAATACAGAAGGTAGTGGAGAAAGGAATGAAGACTGCGTAGCAATTCCCCAGGGTGCACTGCCAATGTTCATAACTAAAGGTCCGTCTGTTTCAGAAATACCATCTTCATCTATTTTTCTTGGACAAATATTTGTTCACTTCTTACAGATCCTGCATAAGCTTTTAACATCTGCGGTATCCTGAAATTTGAAAGCTCAACTGCAATTGCCTAAAGTGACCCTTGAAGAATCTACTAACAGTTGTTCTGAACAGTTTGCCTTCTTTGTGCCACTCATAATTCAAGTTTCACATATAGGTTACCAGCAAATCCTACTACCAGCCAGTTGTGGGCTGAAGTGTAAATACGTCTCCTGAAAATACTTTCTTACTGGTAGAAATCCAGAATGGGTGTACCCAGAAACAACCAAGTAACCTCAAATTCTCCAGCTAATGGAGATGGGTTTGTGAAATTGGGAGAGAGGGTGAATTGTGTGAAAATGAGTACATATTTTCCAATGTACGTGCTAGAAAGCATTGGATGAAGCTATTGTGCAAAGGCTGAGAACAAACAAAGGTGGAGGTATTTTTCACAATGTTCAATTAAACTCTGGGACTTTGCTGCCATGAGCTGCTATGGAGAGAGAAAATTTGCATGGATTCAATAAGTTTATGACCAAGCGATGGGAAGAAAATCGTCTGCAATTTATTAGTACAGAGGCATTGCATTCAGTCAGTAAGCTGTAGACCTGCATGTTTTTGAAGGTTACAAGGGCATTTGAAAAATCTACAGTATGCTCATTCTGGTCCAATTTTCCTACCAGCCAGGTATTAGAGCGTGCATAATGTGTTAGATGGACACCGATCTATGCAGCCCTTGGGATCTGCACCCCTGTGGCTTCGCTTCGTCTGCTCAGTTTCTCTGTCTTCACTTTCTCTAAGACATTGCAAAAATGAAGAAAACATAAAAGCTGAGATTAGCATCATAGCCTTTTATCAGGGACATCCTGGATGATGATTGCCTTCTAAAGGCTGCAGAATTTTTTGGACTGTTGACCCCTAACGTGGGCACATTCCTCCAGCTGATGCAGGAGCTGCCAGCACAGTTAATTTGAGGTCTCTTAACTGAAAAATCCCTTTAGCAACATGTGCTCCTCTCTCTGCCAGGTCACTTGCTTGTGAAGCATAGATGCTGACAGTAATGTCTTTGAAAAAAACCTGCCCTTTGGAATTACTGCAGCAAACGTTGCTTTTTCTTACAATGAGAATTTTCCACAGTAGAACGTTTCATCTGGCAAATACAGCTTGCCATTAGTATTATTTCTACCATGGTTTTGAAGTAAATGGTAACATTTTAGCCTATCTAGCAAGAACTAGAGTATGTACAAATCCAGATACAAATGCTGTTTCTCAATATACAGAAAAATCCCTTTGCCTTCTACCCATCTGATAGTACTATTTCTTAGGTTTTGCTAGATATTTTTGTAGGCATTTGTCCTTTTTTTTCAGCTTTAGCTTTCTACATAATTATTTGCCTAGCATTGACAATTCCAGCTGAATTTTTCAGGTAGAAAATTGCATTCATAAAATGCTGTGAAGCCATTAAGCAGATTTTTACTTTATTATGTCTTCTGAAGTTTGTTTGGTGATTCCTTCAGTCCAATTATTAAACACAACTCAAGACAATAACTTCTGTAAGCATTGTTTCATTGTCCATTCAAAATTAGATCTCTGATCCTGTAACTATAGGCACTCTATGTGTAGTAGATCCAGGCCAGAGAGGAGAGAATGATAGGTACACATAGGTACATGTGACTTGATGCCTGAAAGCTTAAAACGAAACAAACATCATTATTTTAGAAATAAAGATGCATTTGAAAGCCTTAGGGGTTTGTTGTTGTTGTTGTTGTTGCATTGGGGGTTTTTGTTTGTTTGTTTTTGTTCTGCTGTTTGTCTTTTTTTAAACTCTGCTACCCTCACTAATGAGAAGAGGAAGTGGTGGGTGACTATCACAACTGAGGGCTGATTTCACCAGCCACTGTTAAGAAGGGTGCCAAGGGTTCCCTCCACGTGGGTTAAGAAGGGTGCCCTCCACATGGGTTGCACCCTCATTACTCAAATTTTTCATCAGCTGAATTCTCTAATGCAGCAGTCTTCAAAATTTTGATCACACACTCCATCATTAGAAAGATTTTCAGCACACTGCCTCTATATTTTTTTAATAAGCTGTACATATTTACTGTTGTACTATTATGCACACTATAATGCATGCACAAAAACAGAGGTTAAAAAGGATGAGATTAAGATAAATCTTGAGGTGGTTTTCTAAACTCTCTTTTATTGACAACACAAAAAATCTGAAAACCAGGACTGTATGCACCTCACCTTAGAGACCAGTGCCCTTGTGAATCAATTCAGACACTTTAGAAAACTAACACTGCAAAAAGAAAGAGATTGCTGTATGAATTCTCTGAATAATCTTCCTGAGAGCTCCCAGGACAGCTGGGGGATCAGGAAGTGTCACATTAGAAAGAAAGAGGTGTGGCCAATTGTAGCAGCTGGGTCATCAGAGCCAGAGCATCATCCCTTGCCTAACTGCAGTAGCCCAGAGTCTCAGGCTCCCTTCCATGTTTTTCTCATTTGCAAACTGGTTGAGTTAACCCTTCTCTGGACAAAATTACCTGTATGGCGTCCTATGTCATGATTATTGCAGCCCTAGCCCTTGAACCCTGAAGGAAGCTTGAAATGCAGATTTTCAGCCACTTCAAAAACAAATTTACCCTGAGAATAATAAAGGATGACTTTATGTACTGAGCTCCCTAGGGGAAAAAAAAAAGTGTGCATTACAGACTAGTTTTAAAAGCATATAATAAATATTTTCTATCAAGGTAAAGGTTAAGAACATCATTACTCATTGTAGAACTAGAGTATAGGCAGACTCATTTGACTTGTTTCTATCATCTTTATTTTCATCTTCCTGCACAGAGAAGCAGACAGCTCTATATATCATCATTGAAGCCAGAGCTCCTCTTTCCCTTCTCCCTGTACTTGCATGAGCTTTCTACCAGCCCCAGCAGTCAGGGACAGAGACATCATAAACAAATGACCAGGACATGGTTTGTCCTGACGGTGGCCCATCATGTCTCAGCATCCCTCCACAACAGCACTTCCTGGTGTCACAGCTCCTGCTGCCTTCACAGACCGACGGGCAGCTTAGACCTACAGGAGGGTCTAGCACTCACAGCACTGATGCTGCAACATCTCCTTCTTTGTCATGTGCCTCAAAGAAACTTGCAGAAAAAATCATTGTGGTGTTGTGTTAAGAACCACCTATACTTCCACAGGGCACATTAAGATTTCTGCTAGGAAATACTGAAGACTGATATCTGGAAACTTGCTGCTATCATATTCAAAATGCATAACTGCCAGAACTGTCAATGAGATGAACTCAGACATCCATTTAAACTAAGTTAATCTGTTTAATTTGGGCAGAAGCAAATAAGGAAAAAGGAGCCCCTGCTTTTGGGAACTGACACTATCCACAGTCTAATTCTTCCTCCTGACCTGTAATAAGACATGTCTGTTCTTACTGCTCTATCTACACTGAAATAATACGATGTTTCCCATGAAGACAAAACTCCATTTTTCATGGACTAGAAAATATAATGGTGAAATGGAACTACAAACAACAAAAACACAGACAACTTGATCTGGACATTTAGAAGTATTCTAACTAAACCCTTTTTGATGAAACGTATCTCGCTCAGCTGATCATACTTCTTTGATTCTGCAGTCACAAAATAATGTCCTTGTCCTGATATTTCAACTTCCTGTCACAGCTCATCCTTTTCAGATTCATTTGGATTGAGGAAGTTATCAATCCTGTGGTGTAATCAAGGTACCCTACTCCTTGCAGCTGTCAGTGCTACCTGAAGTGAGTCTCATGCATATTAATGCTGAAATTTTATTAAAGCTTTTGTACAGAGAATATGATACCTGGTGGGACACTAAGGAAGAGAATATGAGACATCAGGACTTACAAGTGAGAGGGGTGCAAATGACAGAATGATGGTGAAACTCCTTTATTCATTGCTCTATTTCTGATTCTTGATGGAAAAACAACAGTACAAAAAAAACCTCCAAAAAACCAAAACCCCAAAACCTCAAGTCTGTGAATAACTTCAGCTTCTCCTCAATACATGATTACCAGTTTGATATTTCCCTCTTTAATTGCTAATGAATCACATAAAATATTAATTGCCCCTCTTGTAGATTAGGCTGGACATCTGTGAGTCAGTTACAAACATACTGGTGCAATATTTGATACTGATGTAAGATTAGGGTCATTTTGAAAAGCGGTCTCTGGGGATGAGGAGGAGTTTTTCTGAGCTGCTGGTAAATTGGAGAAGACAGTAGAAATTAGAGTGATTTCATTGGTTAGGTCAGCAGAGAGAGGTGGCTTGCAGGCTGCACTCTAATGTCTCTGCTGCCTTCAGGTCTGTCAGCTAAAATTAATGACTCACTGCAAACTAGAAAGGACTGTTTTCTGTGAGCTGCTGGGGGATAAAACAGCTTTGCAAGGTCACATTCTGTGCACACTGTTCCTCATTAACCTCCGCCTGGCCTAATCACCAGTGAAAAACAAAATCCTCATGTAGACATATGATAAAAGGCAGTAATATCTGATTATATTTGGGAGACCAACAGGAGGTCGGAGAGCTTATTCTATGAACAACGTATTTAGCAAGATAAGACCTGGCAGAGCAAACCTGGGTTTTAGTGGAATTAATGGGAAAAAAATATTAATATATTTCATATTTAAGAACAGAGTCCTACAATTTTAACTTTATAATACAGTCCTACAACATTAACTTTAGAATATACATTTCTCTATTTAAAAATATATATTTCATATCCATTTCAGTTTGCTTTCTTAATTTTCCACTGTTTATCAATATTAGCTACAAAGAAATATTTTCTGTATCTAAAGTGACAGACATCTAAATTATCCAAATCACTAAAAGTACCACTTTTTTTAGTTTTATTGAGATTGCTACAAGAGAGTGTGTAGGAGGGAGGGAGGAGAGGAAAAGACACTGGCAGAAACTTTTAGTTCTTTGCTAGAAAAGAGTATATTTTGACCTTTATCCAGGATACTCATCCCAAACCAAATCAAAAGCTGTATTCAAAAAAATAGACATATTATGTTTTCATTTCTTCCAGAAATTTAGACATGGTGTTAAAGATATTCAGATAGGAAGGGAATTATGTATCCCTCAAGGGACTGAGAAGAAAGCACATAAAGCAAACTTTAGAAAAAAATCCATAAATATTTTAGAACTAGAGATGTTGAAGCCTAAAAAAAAAAGCCCAAATAAAGCTAAAATAACCAAGAATTATTTGAAATGCTTAGTACATGCTTAGTGCATGCTACTACATGCTTAGTAGAAAATATATTCTGTTCACACAGTACAGATTGACATAATGATATTTCAAATACCACATTCTTAGCCAACAAACTAGAAAATGTATACAGTTCACATGATGTACATTGGTATAATGATGTTGCCCTGTTGTCAGCAAATTAAGCCAGGCACTGAACACACAGTAACAGCCCATTTTCCAGTGAACTCAGACAGCTGCAAAGCAGCCACTTTTTTTTTTTTTTTTTTTTTTTTGGCAGCCCCTTGGAGTTGCTATCTTTCCCAGAAAGGAAGAACTTCCTGAGAGTTCATCAGGAACTTCTGGCTTTCTCAGTTTACAGCCTCCCTAGTGGGATACTCTGGGCTCTAACTACATTTTGAGTGTGCTGATGGGATTTTTTTATTTGACCTATTGTACCTTATGAAATAGATGACCTCATTGACTCCAGAAAAGTAATGAGAATCTGGTATTTAGTATGATGCATGAGAGCAATGCCTTCCTTTTGTTTTTTTACACACTTTTTAAGATTTCCATAAAGCATTATTTAAGATAAATAATTACAAGAGGTGCCTGATATCTTTTTAATATGAGTTAGAGAAAATTGGCCACTCTTTCTATCACAGGGGAAAGGATCAAACATACTAAATGAATTTTATTGTTGTTCCTAAAATGAAATATAGGGAGCCATTTTGTTGTGATGTATCATAAGTGAAAACACACCAAGTAGGGATTTTCTGCATATATTATACACATTATATATTTCTGCTTTTATAGAATTACTGTGTTTGCCTAATGCTTCATTAACTCCATTCTAGAAGGTCATGTCTTTTGTACTGGCACAGCACGTTGTGAACTAACATGGTTGACAACAGTGAGTTATAATGTTGGAATAACACAGCAGTGTTATTCACAGTGATTCTAATAGGATCTGACAGGGAGAGTGTGTGAAGGCTGTGCAGAAGGTGATTATCTAAAAACTGCTACTCCACAGAACATTTGCAAGGATGTTTGCATAGATCTGCTACTCACAGAGTGTTTCTTTTGAATAAAATCTGTGATGCTGGAAAACAGTTGTGGAAACAAGTGGAGCCTTGCCAGGGAAAAAGAGATCTATACCTTTTACAACTGATATAAATCAATGTTTCAAGAATTGCATCCTTGTCTTTCCTTGTTGAAAACAGCCAGTGAAGAAGAGGTGGCCAGATTCACCTTGGTGCTATCTTCCAGCATTTTACTGTGACGCTGAACTAGGGGAAGTCAGGTTTCTTTACAGACAGAGGGCAGTTTTATGGCTGCATTAACGCTGAGTTGCTACTGACACATTTCTCTCTGAGTCTTCATGAAATCCAGATGGACTAGGATAAATAGATGTCTAAGCTGGGAGGCTGGCTGAAGTGCCCAACGTTAGGAAAGAAAACATCAAGTCTGAGAGAATCCACTGCTGTTCTTCCCTCCCCTCCCACTCACTTCTCAGTGACATTGCTGCCTTTGGTCTCATGCTCCCCTGTCATCTGTTAGTTGTCAGAAGCAGTACTGGCTCTTGTAGTTTAAAACCAAACAAAATAGTTCAGAAACTTAAGTAACTTAAGTAACTTAATTCTTTGAACAGAAGGCAGTCCTATCTCCTATGATGCACATGTTGCCAAATGCTGGCAGAAAGAAAACTAATAAGATGTTTGCAGAAATTCAGGGACATTACCTAATTCTGGGATAGAAACCAGTAACATTCCCTACAAGCATCAGGAGTGAGAATGATGGGCATGCTTGCGCTATGAGTGCCACTTTGTCTTTGCTGTCAGGAGGCCCGGCTGAGTGCCTCAGGTTGGTGGCTGCAGCCACAGTGCTCAGCACATCCCTGTGCTCAGGGTATCCCTGTGCTCAGGACATCCCTGTTCTCAGGGTATCCCTGTGCTCAGGACATCCCTGTGCTCAGAGTATCCCTGTGTTCAGAGTATCCCTGTGCTCAGCACATCCCTGTGCTCAGGACATCCCTGTGCTCAGGGTATCCCTATGTTCAGCACATTCCTGTGCTCAGGACATCCTCTGCTCAGAGTATCCCTGTGCTCAGCACATCCCTGTGCTCAGAGTATCCCTGTGTTCAGAGTATCCCTGTGCTCAGCACATCCCTGTGTTCAGAGTGTCCCTGTGCTCAGGGTATCCCTATGTTCAGCACATCCCTGTGCTCAGGACATCCCTGTGCTCAGAGTATCCCTGTGCTCAGCACATCCCTGTGTGCCCGCGGCTCTCGAGTCGCGGCTCTCTGGTCACTGCGGGGCTCTGCGCACCCACAGCAGTTCGTCCCAAACCTGCAAACAACGGTGACAAAGTGACACCTTCCGGCCAAAGGGAAGATTTGCAGAACGCTCCAAACACTTCTGTAGCTGGGTAGTGCAGGCGTGGAGAGAGACCAATTATTGTCTCTCCCGCAGCCTCTGTTTTCTTTTAAAATACTGTTAGCTGATTGCTTTCTACCGAGACCATTCAGCCGCCTAATGCTGCCAATCATAACACTCTACGGCTGGTATTTGGCCAGCGATGTTTTCGAATTGGGCGGAACTAAATAAATCAACGCCAGTCATTTTTTAAAATCCTTTATGAATATTCATTTAAAACCTAATGAATATTCATTACTTAAGGGAACGAAGAATGTTAAGATCTCTAGGGATGTGTGGTAACGTATCATTACCTTGTCCTAACGCTATGTGGCAGGCACAGAAAAGTGTTCCATGTGACACACGCTGCAATGTGTGTGTCTCATTTCAATCTCAAGCAATGTGTGGGGTTCCACAGATTGTGACACAGGTGCCAAACACCCACATGCAATTTCTTTCACAGTCTGAAAACGGAAGGACAGGTAAGGCTGCTGAGTGTCTGAAGCATTCCAGGATGAGCCAGTTAATAAAAACCATATATTATTCTTTCTACGTACTGAATTTGCTAGAAGTCTTCAGAAAGTCTACCCTGGATTGAAATGCTGCCTATCATCATAGCCATTGATGAATAGAATTGGTGGTGAGAGCAAGGGGAATAGATCAAGATGGGGTTTTGGTTGGTTGACTCAACTGTGTCAGTTCTGTACCTTTAGACCAACTGAGAGCTTATGAACTACCACAATATAAAAATACTATTCTTTTAAGCATGACCTGGAACTTAATAACTCAGCCAAATGGCTTCAACTTGACTTGTAATAAGTCAAGGAGTGAAACAAAATAGACTAGAACCTCATTTTCTCCTGATTTGTGTGGTCAGGAAGGTCAATAGTTAAAAATATTCCTCAAAATAAAGCAATCAATGTTAGTAGTATATTGATAACCATGTAAGTGACCATGGCCGTGTTCTGATTGAATATGTTGATGCTTTGCTATTGCCCATAATTTTAACCAGGTATACCTTATAGATCTTTCCCTTTGGGGATCTTCAATTATTCATCAAACCTCTGTATGGAAATCTCACTTCCACTTAGGATTTTTTTCAAATGCTATGTTAATATTGTCTGCTTGCAGAAATCTTTTCTGTTGTATTATTTTCAGCAACAATCTCTGTCTGTGGTCATTCAGTAAAACCACTGCACCATGTCTCACCATAGGCTGCATTTTTGCCTTCTAATCATGTTTCTGTGATCCCTTCCATTCAGTGATGACAATCAGTAACTCTTTATAACTAAGTGATGCTGGATGGTTTCAATAAGAAATTGAATGACATCATGTGCTATCAGCTATTTCTTCATTGTCATTAGAGCTATAGCACTGAGAAGGAAGCAGTAATTTTACTTCAGTTATCAAGTTTTGATAAACAGGACATAGAATTTCTTTCATTGGTACTTTTTGTTTAATTGAACAATAGTTTACATAAATAATTTCCTGACAAATTCACATCAAGTGTCATGAATTTTTTCCTGACTGGCTTCCCACTGATAAAATAACTTTCCAGCCGCCACACTTGGTCCCTTCATTTTGGGGCACAGAGTTTACCATGTACCCTTCTGTACCCTTTCAGTATTTTGCTGCAAGAATTTTCTTTTCAGAGGCTGTGTGTCACCTGTTACTCAGGCTCCTGGTGAGCAGGGGAAAGGAATTTTTGTGACCTTTTTACTATTGCAGAAACAGTTTTTCCATTTCTCCATAAGAACAACATCAAGATATTTTTTTCTGGGTAAAATAATTTAAATATAGGCTACATTGGCCTGTGAAATCATTGGATTGACAAATGAATCAACCGAATTACACCACCAGATTCAAGCCTGAACCAGTTTTTTGACGTCCAGGTTCTAGTCAGCAATGTCCAAACACATTGCACCAATGCCTTTAGGTGCCTTTACTCTGATCTAACTCTAATCAGATTGGGCATAAATATATACCTATTTACAAGGTATGCCTTCAAAGCACTGTGCAATGTGAGATAATTTGCTTTCATGAATAATTTCATTAAAGGAAATTATAATCTTGAATTTCCATCTGTGAAGTACAAAATTATGGGAAGTTTATTTTGCTTTATTTCCTCAGACATATATATAGACAATTATTTAGCTCTTTTTGTGCAGATTTGGCTCTTTTTTGAGCCAAATAGAGAGCTAATTGCGAAATTTTACACTATATGATGGACCAAGGATCAATCCCCCAGCTTGACCTTAAAGTAAAAGATAAGACTTCATCTTCTGCTAAGATCTGTGGAAGTGAGATAAAAAGCAAATAACAATCTAGCATCTGACAGTCTTGAATCTGAATATACTGCTGCTTCATCTTGCATGAAAAATACTTCCAGAAATACCCCAAATCTTGAAAATTACCAGTGGCAAATAAGGATTATTTGAAAAACTATAAAATCTCAAAAAAAGTATATTTACCTTACCTATTGCCAACCATTGAAGGCAATATGTGCTTGAAAGAATAATACATTTTATATTCAATGTTTTCAGAGAAAGGGGAGGAATTGTATTGCTTAAATAGTTGTTCACATTAATCAGGCCTTTGCCTTTTTGACTCCTGCTAGAAATTTACAGTCAATTAACTCAGTGGGCAAGAAGCTTGATAAGTTTATGACCGTTGTATAGGGGAAAAAAAAAAATGGTCCATTTTTTTTCCAGACTAGTGTTGTAAAGGAGACTCAGCCTGTCAATGTTGGCGTACTGGGTCTGGATGGGATGAGTCAATGTCCTTCATGGCAGCCCAAACAGTGCTTGCTTCAAAATTGTGGCCTAGTGGGAGAACAGTGTTGATAACACAGCAGTGTTTTAGGCACAGCTGAACAAAACTTGCAGTGTCAAGGGTTTATCTTTTGTGCTCTGACTTCCCAGAGAGTAAACCCAGCGTGGGCAGGCATTAGAATGCCACCTAATCAGAACAACTCACTAACCAACCAAAGGAATTTTCCACCCCAGAGAGCATCCTTATCTCATAAAAAGACTCAGAGAAAGTATATGAGATATGACAGAGGACATGATATTTCCCCTCTCAAGCAGATGTTACACATGCTGAGGCCCTAGTTCTCAGGAAGAATTTGGACATCTGCTGACCAAAGGCAGGCTTCTCCTATCAGAGTGTCACTGTCCTGATGCTAGAGTGGCTTTCCCTGCCTTCCATTTCCTCCGTGTCTCACAGGGAAGCAGAGTGAGTGAGCAGCTGTGTGGGGTTTTGGCTGTCGGCCAGGGTCAAACCACCCCCACAGCCAGCTACCCAACCACAGGAAAAGCATAGACTTGGGGCATGTGCCCCTAATACAGCTCTTCCAACCTAAAAAATATAATTGAGGAAAAGAAAATCGATAGCCTTTCCCTTTCAATTGTCTCTTCTGAAATATTTATTACTTCTCCTCATATGAAAAAGCCCAAAGTACAAAGCGATACGGGTGAAGAGCCATACTTACACTAATAAAAACATTGGTGCCTTATTAAGGTATATAAATGGTCTCTAGATCAAGCAGGCTTTTTCTATCATTTGTTGATACATCAGTAAAAACTAAAATCAGCAGACATGAGCATAGAAAATAAATAATAAGTATATAAATGGTTTCTAGATGGTATTTTGACTGTGAAAAGTTTAAAAATGGACAAACTGTACCTTAGCTTTTCTTGATCTAAACAGTCTTTTAGTCCTAAGTGGTGACAAACAATCTTGAAAAAAAAATCTGTATTATGACTTTTTTTTATAATTATTGCAGCATTAACCCTGAAGTAAGGGAACAAACAAAAATTCAGCATGTTTCTGCTGCCCTTAGCATATGAAAGGGTATGGGAGTATGGGAGGCATACAGTGATATGCTTCAGGGATATCTGCATGATTTGACCCATCCTTGGATTAGACTGTCCTTGAGACAAAGGCTCTAATCAGTACTAAATATTGGCAGACTTTTCATTCGTGAATTTACATAATTACTTTTTAATCTCGTCTAAGCTTTGATATTCATAATATGCTGCACCAGTTAGTTCTCAGTTTAATGACATCTCATGGGAAAACTACAACCTAACAATCTGTACATAAACTAGCTTTTGTTTTGTTTTTATCAACTTGTTATCTGCCACCTAATCTTGCTTAAACTGTTTTTCTTCTACCACTTTGAGAATTCATTTTCATAACTATCTGTGGTCTATCATCTCACTAAGCACCCTTCTTGCTTTTATTACTCTGTTGAACATCGTGGATCTCAGTGTTGATCCCTGCACTTTATTCACATATATCTGTTGTTAAATCAACTGTTCCTCTATAATAGGTCTGTTGCTTTTTCCCCATGAATTTTTGGACACTGCTATTATGGGACCTTGTAAAAAAATGTCTGGAAGTCGAATATACCATTTCACTCTCCCATGAGTTTATAGTTTCCTTGGAATAACTATACATTTGTGTGGTGACACTACTCCTATACTGACTCTTCCTCAGTGTACATCTATGCTCATGTCTGCTGATTTTAGTTTTTACTGATGTATCAACAAATGATAGAAAAAGCCTGCTTGATCTAGAGACCATTTATATACCTTAATAAGGCACCAATGTTTTTATTAGTGTAAGTATGGCTCTTCACCCGTATCGCTTTGTACTTTGGGCTTTTTCATATGAGGAGAAGTAATAAATATTTCAGAAGAGACAATTGAAAGGGAAAGGCTATCGATTTTCTTTTCCTCAATTATATTTTTTAGGTTGGAAGAGCTGTATTAGGGGCACATGCCCCAAGTCTATGCTTTTCCTGTGGTTGGGTAGCTGGCTGTGGGGGTGGTTTGACCCTGGCCGACAGCCAAAACCCCACACAGCTGCTCACTCACTCTGCTTCCCTGTGAGACACGGAGGAAATGGAAGGCAGGGAAAGCCACTCTAGCATCAGGACAGTGACACTCTGATAGGGGAAGCAAAGGCTGCGCATGCAAGCAAAGCAAAAACATGAGTTTCTTCACTACCTGTTTACAAAGGGTGCTCTTCTCTTCTTTGCACAGTTTTCTTACTAGCAATGCCAGAATGCCAGAAGCAATGTAAAATGCTTCCAAAGGTATGGAACTCTGAAGGGTTACAGAAAACAATATTCAGAATATGCACTAATTCATATGTCTGCACTGTCAAAATCTGAGGCATGGTAGAAGTGAAAAATCACCTGAACAGCTTTTAATATCATATCTTACTTCCTCATTATGATATCGCAGAGCATACAGCCATGTGCAGATCCTTCTCTCTAGCCTGATGGAACAAACTGATCCCACAGCTCATTCTCCCTTAAAGTTAACTGATCTGACAGAAATGCTTTTATTTGCTTCTCCAAATGCAGGCTGTGCTTTTGCATTGCATTGTCTAGGTAGTGTCTATATATACATTGATGCAAAAAGCCCAGTAAGAACTTTTTCATATGCTCAATGCATGGGTTAAAAGGGTTAAAACCAGAAGATTTGGTGAGGAAGAAGGAATAGCTTTGCTCAAAGTAATCTTGCAGCAGGGAATGCTGAAATTGTCAGTGTGAGAAAACTCCCATTTCTTATGCCTACTGTTGCTCATCCTTTGAGAAGCAGCAGCAATCACCAGGGAGAAACAAGGCACAGACACATGGAAAGCCTTCTGTTATACAGGGGAAGGCAGCAGGGAACCCCCACTGCCTGCTAGGATGAGCTGAGCCTGATGGGGCCTGTGTCCCTGTGTGTCTCTGCTGTCTAGTCTTGTTACCAGGGTAATGAAATAAGTCTGCTCTGATTTTTGTCAGCAGTTTTAATGGTTGTCCTTGAGTATTTGTTTGTGCCAATTCACATACTCAGCTTTTCTGAATGTATAGCTTTGTCTTCTGGGATTTCTTTCTTACCACTTCCTTCCTTCATTCCTGAGTGAAAAGAAGTTAGTGGTTGCAGAGATTTGTGTGGACTCTCTGAGCAGAACCACTGCACCCGAACCCCTAAGATCTGACAAAACAATTGCATGCAATGGCTGAACTACATGGCAAATTGAGATCAGCTCACCAAGAGAAATACATCACTATAAAAAATGATCCTAATTCCCAAGTTTCAAAGGGTAACTGCATGACCTTATTTTGTCTGACAGTCTTAGAGGGACTGTAGGTAATGTAGAGGTTAATGTATTTAATAATGGCAGACATCATTACCTGCTCTTTATCCACAGAAACAGAATTAAAGTCAGTAAACAGTTGTTCTCCAATATGGAAATGCTATTGCTATTTTACTTGCACTGGAGAGATCTTTCCAATCCATAGTATGTGTTTCAGCTGTCAAGTTGTTGGGCCTATTTTAAATAATACTGTTCTACATGTTTTCCTTTATGTTTCTTGGAAGTACTCATGCATTTAGAAGACTCATGACCCTTAACAGCAAAGGATACAAATTCCCTTATTCTCCTCTTTTGGAAGAACTCCAAACTTTGTCTCCCTCTGCTATTATTCTCCATTTTATACATGGTGCTTTTTAAATAGTAGATTTTTTTAAAAAGAAAATACAGAAGTATTTTGTACTACAAACACATAGATTCACTTTTACTCTATTGCAATGACTTGTCCACCAAGTGGTCTTGGCTGCACATCTTAACCTCTGCTTAGGATTTGATCATTTATTCATAGGGGTTAGCTTCAGGCTTTTCTATTTTTGTACAGAGTCATCCTTCTGTACAGCAAACTCCAAGTGGCAGAAATACAGGTAATGGCACTCCATCCTTTTCCCAAGGTGTGCCTGCCTGGCAACTGTCCTCTGCTGGGGGGGAACAAGCTCACAAACATTCAACAGCTGCCAAAAGAGGGATCAAATATATACTTCCCACTGTGCAGTTTATTTATCTCATTTGAGCTCTTCTGGCAAAGACAGCAATGAGCAAGGATATGTTGTTACTTAACACAGCACAAACAGTGCATGTACTTAACAAAATGTCATATTATGCCCTGGAGATCATAGAAAGTGGCAACCTATGAAATGCCTGTAGGTCTTCCTTCAACTGACAACTGAAAGGGAAAAAACGGTGTTTAATTCAATTTCCAAGTGCAGAGATTTATCTTCATGGGAAGACAAACACCATGTAAATGTGTTTTGATATCTTGTGCTTCATAAAAACAAAAAATAGGACTGATACAGGGTGATATTCACCCTGCTTAATTCAGATTCTATTTAGGCTGCTATTTTCTGTTGGAAGATACCCTTTAGCACCACCTCCTATTAAGAGTGAAACACTAGACGCAACACTAGATGTAATTTGTATGTCCAAGTTACAAAGGATGAATCTAGGCTGGATAGAGTGTGTGCATTTAAAAAGGAATTACTTGGATTTTATTTTGTCTTTGGGAATTTCCATCTAGAAGGTCAAAGATCTGAGCAAAGACAGTTGGGTAATCAAGCAAACGTGCAGTCTGGGTCTAAAGATCTGAGGGTATGGAGAAATAAATTTTTTTAAAAAAATTTATAAAGAGGGAGTTTGATTTTGTTCCTCTATGACACCAGGCATCAGATCACAATCACTTTATGTTTAAATTTATTGGAATTATTTCTAAGTACACATATCAATTTATACTATTCATAACTACTATCCTCATTATGTGATATATATCAAACAAACAGAGGGTATTTCTATTTGCTTAAGTAATAAAATGGAAGTTATGTGAACACAGAATATAAAAATCAGAATGTAAAACAAGGCAAGCGTGAAAAAAGCATTAGGCTTAGTAGTCTTTTACTAGACAAACAGATTTTGTTGTCAAGTTTCAGGGGAAAACTTCTAACGAATTTATCGTGAAAGAGAAAAACAAAATTAATTATGGTAAACAAACATCTTCCTTCAAGGCACTGTTAACTTTTAATTTCTATCTGAAAATAATTCAGCAAGTTAGTTGATAGAAATACCATAAGTAATAAAAAAACCCAAAATCTCTTTGGTTAAATATAAAGCTGAATGCAAAAACAAAGCAGACAAAGTTCCTGTAAGGAAGTAATTTTGGGTATGACAGAACAAACATTATACAACTACATAGATGAACTCAATTGCCAGCAGTAAATTTTGACAAATCAAGACCTCTTGTTAGAAGTTGTAAAGTCTGGAACTTGGTGGTTTATTTTTTCACAAAGAATTATGTACGCACATTCTAGCATAATGAAGTAACAAAACTACAAAACTGTTAAACTAGCAGAGAAGTATTTTCTAAGCATGTAACTTCTTGTTCTTTTATGAGATACCTCATTTAGGTTTGTGCTTTCATCTGTCCGAGTGTTCAGCAATGGCAGACTGTTTTCAGCTGCTGTACAAAATTTCCTACACAGTCTGAGTGGTACAACTGAAAACATCTTTTCTCCTACAGATTTGCATTCAGTCTCCCCTGTACATGTCTAATTGTAAGTCACCTCAGCTTCTGCCGTCTGTCCCTCAGGACCCCTACAGAACACCAAAATGCAGTTCCTTCCAATGTCCCTAAAATGTTCTCATCTGGTTGCTTCCTCACTATCCACACCTTCCTGTTTCAGGAGAGCTTCCAGCTAGAACTGAATCATCATGCAGCTAACTGTGGTCAGACAACACGTGCTGGGTAGCTCAACACTTAGGGTGCCACGCATTTCAAAAACCTCCCCTGCCCTTAATGTACCAATCAGTTTCTTTTTAATTTTCATTGCTCAGCAGTCAACTGTTCAAAGGTTCTGAGGCACAATTTAAAGGCAGAATATAATCCTAACTTTTTCTGGCTGAAAAAGAGAGGCACACGGATGCTGATTCTAGTAGCAACATCAATACTGACGAGCTGTCCCTCTCTTCCCCAGGATTACGTGAGTCGAAGGAACCACAGCTAATCAATTTTGTTGAACAACTGCAGGGTAATGTTTAGGTCGCCATACTAAAGAAATATTAATGAAGTTCTATTTGAACCCCTGTCTTCAACTAGGAATTTGGTCTCACAGTGACTTGTGTCTACTTTGGACCTAAGGGCAGGAAGAATTTGCAGTATAGCAGCTTGAAGTGTTAGGAAACAGGCCTTCAGGATTCTTTTGCAGATTTCAGCCTTTTCCACTATGAAATTGGTAAGGCTTTTGCTGGTCTAAAATCCAGGAAAATATCCCCTCTTGCAAGAAAAGGTTTTAATCTTGGAAGACAAAATTTACCTAACAGTTGTAGTTAAGATTCGGTCTACCAATGTAAGTCTGTTGTTACTGTTTTGTTATTAAAACTAATTTTGTAGATCCTTATACTTAGCTCCAACTGCTGTTTGAAAGAAGTTTCACAATTGTTTTTGATCTTATTTGGTACCTCCTGGCTTGAATGAAGTAAAAAAAAAAAAAATCACTGCCTAGAGTTTTAAGGTTTTTTAAAGTTACAGTATTTTGTTCTATTCAATGCTAAGATGATAAAGAAACTACAGTGGGAATGTTTTGAACATACACAACACATACGTCTCAAAAGATAAATTTCAAGATTTCCAGAGCTTCTTGTGGTACTTGGAGCAAGAAAAGCAGACGTTATGACTTTGAAGTTGACCATTAATTATGCAAAATACCTAATATTTACCATTTAATATTATTTTTCTTCCCCTCCATAGGGCAGCCCAAAAAGGTTTAAGCCTAGGAAAACATTCATAGAATAAAAACTCTCATAATGATGAAAAACTACTCACCAACCTAAGAATGAACACCAAACCCCTCAGAAAAAGTAAGCAGAACAGGCTAGAGGTAGGTCAAGGCAAAGCTATAGTTTCAGCAGCCAGTCTGACCAAGCTTATATAGTCCTAAAAAGATCTAAGATGTGCTGCTTCTAAAATTCATGCTTAATCCAGGTTTTTCCCTGTTAATGCCAAAAAACTATCTGTCTATATAACTTGCCTATGTTAGCCAAGAGTTTACAGCCCAACTGCAAGATCAGGTAGGAATGCTACATGAAGGCAGGAAGATTTTTGATTAACTGGCAGGTTTTTTTCCAGACAGAATCTAGCCTCATTTCCATTGCGAAATATATTAATACTGCTTTATTCAGAATGTAATTCTTAGCTCTCTAAGTAAGACTATCTTTTTTACTGTTTAACTGCCCACAGGAAACAAATGACTAAAAACTCTGAAATGTGCCAAACAATTTACAAATGTTTGCAGAAGTAAATATTTTAAAACTGCCCACATTTACTCGCTACAATAAAAACATCCATTATATCAATGAGAAATTCATATAAAAAACTGTAGATGCATTCTGGTTTTAATAGTGCATAGAAACTCCAAGGCAAAATACAAAAAACACAGTATCTAAGCAAGGGGAATCTTTATCAGTGTTCACTCCTTACAGTCAAATCACCCAATGCTTTTATACTTCTCATTGTATCTTATTTGGACCTTAACTTGTAGTTCTTCAAACTGGAAAATGAATTATGAAAAACAAAAAAGCATATGTCAGACTGCATTTTAACTCCAATTTCTAACAAAACAGCAAATGCTAGGATTTCTGATATTTTCCAAACCCGTAAGAACAGTAAAATAGAAAAAAAAAATCAAGGAAGAGAATTAAATTTGTTTTATCTATTTTTTTCTACCTTCCTTTATGTTCAAAGAAAAATGACCAGTACAAAGAAGTTCAGCGGGTTTTTTTTCTTCTTTCACTTTTTTATGGAGTCTGCAAATACTGCCTTTTTCCTTACATTTTTATGGAGAAAAGATATTTTTCTGAAGACTTTATTTCTTCCTCTCAAAACTGAAGCTTTAATTATTTCAAGCAAAGACAACTGATGCAACCAACTGTTTTCTTATTAGCTAAACATTTTCAATTGCTGAATGCATAATGTAACTAAACAGTGTTATGGCAACTCACTCATCTAAAGCAATACTGTAAGTCATTAACAGCAGTGTTAATGTTTTTGTAAGAGAGTAGTGGTATTCATGCTGCTTCATCCTCTTATCTTGAAAATTCTATCTGCTCAAGACCCACTCTATGCTTTGCAAGTTTAAGAAATAACTGCTTGCTGAAAGAAGCAGAAGTACCAACTAGACAGTGTATGATCAAAAGCATATATAGGTACATTCCTGAAAATTCAGCACTCCATATAAATTATATTAACCAAACTGGCTTTGCAGTCCCAGAAAGTGCAGTAATTTTTTCAAGCATAAGGAACTATTGCAGTTTTAGTCTGAGAAGGTACTGTATCCCCAATACTTCTTTCATCAACTCTGAAATATCTGAGCTGTATGGTATCTAAATGTTTAGCCTAGTGAGGACTACAATAGAGTAGAAATAAGAATGAAGCTAAGTTAGAATGAAAACATTTTACTATTCAGAGTAAATCACAACTCTCTCAATGTTTCATTTAAGTCCTGATAAAGATTCCCCTTTCACCATTTCTTTGGCAAAACCAGCTGCATCACATTTGCTTCATCAGCTAGTAAAAGGCATTTTCTTTGGTGGAAATACTTTTTTGATTGCAGATAACCAGTTTTATAACACTCAGACAATATGCCCACTCTATATTAACCATTTTTTTAGAGAATACAACACTAGTTCCAATTTGGGAGATAAAAATCAAACAGATCAATCATAAACCAACAGCAAACCTAGACACATAAGAAGTGCCCTGCTAGTAGTAAAATGTTACAGATAAACATCTAAATACAATATATCATATTATCATTGGTATAAAATGAGTAGTTTCAGAGCTATTTTAAAAATGTCTTGTTTCTCAAACATAGAGGATTTTACTTAAAAACATAGTGAATGTATACATCTTCTGCAGCTTTGTGATGATTTCCACTTCTATTGGCTTAAATCTCCTGCAATAAAAAAGAATAAACACATTTCATTATAATACAAATTCTGTTATTCTGCTGCCTACCATTTTCCCATATTGTTTGAAAATAAATTTCATTCTAATCAATACATCAATTTTTTTTTCAATCATCCAATTTGCAAATCAAGTAATAGAATTGCTTAGATTAGAAAGGACCTTTATGACATCAAGTCCAACCATTAACTCAGCACCACTATATTTAGCAGAAAACCATAACCCTAAGTGCCACATCCACACAACTTCTGAGCATGCCCAGGGCTGAGGATTCCATCACTTCCCTAGGCAACCTGTTCCCATGCCTGACCACCCTGTCAGTTAATAAAGCTTTCCTAATATCCAAACTAAACCCTCCCTGATACAACTTGATATTTCCTCCTGTACCACCACTTGTTACTTGAACAAAGAGACTCATCCCTACCTTGCTACAACCTGTTTTCAGGGCCTTATAGAGAGCTACTGGAATTAACCATGGTAAGACATTAAAACCTCTGATGCTGTATATGATGATTCTCAGAGAAGAATCCTTATTTATTGACTCACTGCTATGTGTCAAAAGAACTTTGTAAGAATAGAACCTCCAATTCCAACACAAAAGTAATCCTTGTGTGCTGGTTTTGACTGGAATAGCTTTTTTCACAGCACACGGCATAGGGCTAGGTTTGGATTTGTGCTGGAAAGAGCGTTGATAGCACAGTTATGTTTTAGATATTGCTTTGAAGTGCTTACACTGTCACAAGGCCTTGTCCTCTCCCTCGCCAGCACAGAGGCTCGGGGAATACAAGGAGTTGGAAAGTGACACAGAAAGAGCTCCTGCCCCCAGCTGATCAGAGGAATTCTCCATTCCACAGGGCATTGTGCTCAGCAGGTAAAGCTGGGTGAAGGAGAAATGGGGAAGGGACACACATTCAGAGTCACAGCACTTGCTTTCCTGATTAACCCAAGCAGCTATTTCACAGGTTCAAACATGATGAAGCCCTTCTTTCGTCTTTCCTTTGCTCCCGTGTTCAGCTTTTGTTTTCTTCTGTCAAGCTGTCTGTACCTCAGCCCCTAAACTCACCCATTTTTAATCATCTGTTTCTCTCCCCCATCCCACCAGAGAGTAAAAGCAAGGGGCTCCATGGGGCCGAGTTGCCAGCTGGGATTAAACCTAAGAGGAACAGGGACCATATAATCTTGGAAAGTATTTGTTCTGGATAATTTTCTGAATTGTTACTCTCTTTATATGAACTCAACCCAACATGTTTTCTTTGTAGGGCAACAATCTTTACTCCAAGAGATGGCTTGTGGTGAGGATGAACCAGCAGCCACATGAATGCCAAGTCATTCACACCTCTCATCTACAGATCAGAGGTAAAGGTGCCAGACGTAGAAGAAGAGCAACAAGTGAGTGTAGGACTGGTCCTCAACTGACAGACTGCTCTGACAAGCATTTCTAAATGGCATAAGTAGAAACAGCCTATAATCAGACTGTGAAGAGGGCAGGGAATCAGGAAATTCATTATATAGCTTTCAGGGCAGCAATACAGATTAGAGGCCTGTGAGCCTATCAGGGCTGTGCCCTGGAAGGGTACATCAGAGGCTTCGGGAATTCCCCTCAAGTTAGGGTGAGAAGAAAGGAATTATGGGAGCAACTATTCAGATTAAGTTATTCCATATAAGGTTATGTTATGAACCTTGCTTTCTGATCGGTTAGTCTTGAGTTCTATATAAGGTAGGGTTTCTTTTTCTCTCTATTCATTGGTTCCCTACCCTCTATATTTGTGCTTGCCTCATTTTTTATGGCATTCCAGAGTAGCTCCCTACAGCATACAGCCTATGTTTTTGTTGTGCATGTATTGTTAACTGGCCTTTTATTTTTCCTTTATTAAACTTTGATTTTCAAGCACTCCAGTCACACTTGTCCCTGTTTTATTTACTGCCACACTCACGGCTGATCCCATCCCGGGGTTGCGCCTGCTGCCAGCAATGAGGGTTTTTCCAGTGTGCATAATGCAATGTACTGTTCCTTATTCTAAAACTACAGCTTGTAGTTGTACAACAACTCACAGGTCCCTTATTTAACAATTAGTCCTTTCAATCACTATCTATTAAGCCCAGTCTTCTTTCCCAGAATCTTCTATATCTCTCCAGAACTTTCATATTTGCCACGTGCTATTACAGAGGATCCTTTCTTCATAAACTCCCTTGACACCCAAAAAACAGCCTGAAAGAGTGGGATTTTGAACACAGCAGTACCTCTTACACATTTCAGCACCTACCCTGGCATTCATGATCAGGTCAAGCAGGTTAACCTGCGTCCCATTTTAAAAGACTGCATGGGTTAACAGAACTAGTAAATCACAATCACAACACAATTGAGTTAAAATGATTTGGACTTGATTTCTTATTCAACTGTATCTTACTTTACCTAAGCAATGATTTAATTATTATGCTGCTCCCACATTTAAAAAAGGATTGGGAAGGCAAAGCAGACTTCTTTGTCCTAGTATTAGGCTGCTCCAGAGAAAGTAAACTGTGGTCACTCTTTCATCTCTTACTCACCTTTAAAGGAACCTTCTCGCTCTGAATAGAACTACTTCTCTTTCTCAGTTACTCTGTCTTCTGATTTTCTACAAGAAAAAAAGGATAAATTCCAAAACTGAACAGTAAGACAGCACACTCATTCCCAGTCTCCTTCTGGAATAACTGCAACTAGCTATTATGCTGTGCATCACAAAAGAGACTTGAATTAAAAGTTCTCTTGCTAAAAAAAAGTTTGTGATTCACTAGGCTCCCACTTAAATACATTGCTGGATGTGACATTTAATTATAGCCTCATGAACCAAATACAGCTGTATTAGTCATCCCCTGACATAACAGACCAGACGTGTTCCTTTGGAGCCACTCTCTGATACACAAATCTATCTTCTAAACAGCCATAGTTGAAATAACTTTCAGGTCTTGAGTCAGGAAAGTACATAGTTAAATAAATTTTCCTCATATGTGTTTATCTAAGAATTACACAATAAAGATTAAGCAGCTGTACAGAACCACATCCCACATTGACAAAAACATTATTTTAGTGAACTGTTCTGTGTTACCATCCTAGTATTTTCAGCATGTTTATGAGGAGCAGGCTGTGCAATAAAGACAATTTTTCAATTTTCAACTCAAGACATATCCCCAAACATTCAGCAGCACAATACTATATTCCTAAGACATATTCCCACTTTATCCTGTAATTTAATTAGAGCTTTAAGTCTGTTCAGATAAGTGGAAAAGCACCAAAATTTATTGTCAGCACTGAAAAAAGGAATGAGAAAGTGGATACAATACAGGAAAACAAATATCGTTGCAGGAAAAAAAAAAAAGAAAATAAGAATCGAAGCAGGAAAGAGATGAAAGAAGGGGTCAGAAGAAGAAGGGAGACAAACAAAGGAGGAGAAAAGGGATCAAGATGACAAAAACCTGAGTAGACTGAACACATCTAAAATGGCCTGTTAGGCAACTTTCTTCTTTTAAAAGGTAAACAGGTTAGATAAGGGAACCAAGCTTCAGGGGACAGGCAGAGAGACAAGTAGAGCATACTTATGCAAGCAAGCCTGAAGAAATACGTGATCCTAAGGACAGGGGAGCCAGCATGGGAACACAGACCCTGGAATAGTAGAACGACAACAGAAGTGCCTACACCTGGCTCCTCTGGTTACAGCCGCGCAGCCCAGGAAGCCCAAGCTACCACCACAGTGTGAAATCTCCTGCAAGACTGGAATTAGCCCCCAAAACAGCCAACCATGCCAGCTCCCAAGATCCCAGCAACTACAGGCTTAGATATGAGAGTCAGGGCTTTGACCACACGCAGAGCGGAGAAAGGTATGTTAACATGGACAAATACACTTTGGGAAAAAAAAACTGCCACAAACTGCCAAACAACAAACAAAAAAAAAAAAAATAGAGCCACTTCTAATACACTTTCACCTGGAAATTATTTCCATGAAGTTATAATCATCTAGAATGAGCTTATAACGAGGACACATGGTGCTCTCACAAAAAAAACCCAACAAAAATACAAAAACAACACACACAAAAAAAAAAAATATCCCACCACCAAAAAAAAAAATCAATTTCAAAATCAAGTTCCAGGTAGAAAATAAGTGTTCTACTCACTCTGGAATTAGGAGTTCTTAAGGAAAAGAATAAACTGTTCTTTCACATTGACCACCATCCCCCTTACCAATGGGATCAACAACAAGGTACACTTTTGTACAATACAAATACACATAAGAAGAAATATTGAACTACAGTATAGGAACTTTTTTGCTTACAGTTGCTCAATTTGGTCAAACTCTTTTTCACCTCCTGCAGAACAAAAGAAGTACTATATAGAAGTATCCATTTAATAAACAATAGAAAACGTCTTGTTTAGTACATTTAGTAATTGTTTAATCAGAACAAGATGTTATTTTTTTATTTTGTTAGTTTTCTTGAATATTTATTTCAAATTACCTTGTTTATCTATTCAAGGGAATTACCTCCAAAGTGGTGAAAAAGCTTATTTTGATAAGGTTATATTAGTCTGATTTTAATACAAATCATCTTTTATATATATCTAGGTTTACACATTTCTGTATTTCAAAATATAGTTAACATGCATTTATGTCTGCATTATTAGACACATGCATTTCTCCTTTTTAGTAAATGTCTTTAAAGAAACTTCTCCCATCAAGGCTACCAAGAATTGCTTCCATTCCTAAGCATTCTCCCAAAAATTATAGCCTCAAAATTCTCTTGTATTGTAAGGGGAAAAAAAAACCCAGGTCTATGAAAAGTTATGGATAAGTATTCTTGGTGAAAGCTCTTTTCATTGCAGTGTTATAGAAGAAAGAATTTTCAAAAATACAGATGTGAAAATAACCCAACTTCATATATGCAGCACTATAGATCTTTGCTACCTTTGGCTGTAATTTCAACAGAAAGCTAGAAATTAATTCAAAAATCCCAAACCGATCAACCAAAAACCCCCCACCAAAACTTACCGTTTGCTTTCCTTTTCGAATACACCTCATAGAGGGCAATAGTAGTTACAAGAATAGCAACTTCAGCCACAACTGCTAAAAAGGGTTTGAGAGGTTCCGCGATGGACCGAACTTTAACGTCAAACCTCGCTTTACTGCCCCCTAAATCAAAAGCAGCTTCACACCAATATACACCAGTATCTGCCAAGGTGAGCCTGTATATTTCCAAACGGGTTTTAGTGGAAGTTGAGATCTTAATTTCATACTTGTCCTTAGGCAAAATCTTATCAATGGCAACCTAAAAAAAACACATTGCAAATCTTAATACTGTAATGAGGAGGTATTTAATCAAACAGTACCATCAACAATCAGTTCTCTATAGAGACATACAATGAGTTAGGAACAAAAGGCATTCATGAAGCACAATTACCCCACATTTAAGGGAAAGGTTTATTTTAGCTGGACACCCTAATTCCTTCTGAACTCAGTGGAAGAAAATACAAAGTTTCAGTGGGCAAACTCCCTGACCGGTTTCAGTTTATTTAAGGCAAGAAAAATGGCACCTTTGGCTCTATTGACTCTCCAATGACAAAGGCATCCATGGCTGCCAGATCTAATGCATGGGTTTCACCAGAGCACAAAACATGTACTTTCAGGAAGAGGGAGCTCTCCTTCACCGGGAATATACTGATACTCAAAAAAGTCAGTGCTAGTCTCCAGCCATATAAAGGAGACAGATCTCTTCACCTTCTCTAAGTGCTGGCCTCAGAAGAGGGCTAAAAGAAAGTGTTTTAGGAAGGCGTGCTTTCTAGGTAGGTCACAAAGGCTAAGAAATAGAATTACTTGTACCTGGAGGAAGTAAAGGGTCCTACAACATCTTAAACGTGAAAGCATTTCCCACTGTAAGATTATTTTTGTATTCAGTAGCAAGATTTGAGTAGTATAACTAATATAAATACAGTAAAAATAAGTCTATCAAGACTCGCCTTTTATTTGGGAGTATGGCAGGGCCTTTTTGGAAAAAAAACCATACAAACCAGATTAAAAAACTACACTCCCTGTTACTCGTCACTCCCTGTAACAACAAATACTTGTAAATATTACAGATATTTGTTTCCATTTCCATAAAGATTTCTGCTAAAGTTAATGGAAATGGAATTTGTAGAGCTTGCAGTGAAGGACGAAGTATCTGGTTTTTTTTTTTGTCACACTGTTTTGCTTGCCCAACAGAGGGAGATCTTACCAGCTCACTTCCATTGGTCATATACCAGGTCCAATCCTTGGCATCATACTCAGTTTTACAAACCATTACACCTGTATCTCCTATATAAACGATCATAGGTTTTTCTCTTCCATCAATGGGTGGTACTAAGACCAAGGAGAAAAAAAATCAAGTGAGAGATCCAGGTTTTCATTAGTGTTACAAAGAATATATTTAGGTATTCAGTTATAGTACTCCATTCACTTTTTCTACTTAAAGCCCTCATGATTCTATCATCTGTGACATGAGAAGTTATTTTTGACAGCTATTTCAGATGTGTCATCCATGCAGAAGACAAACGGAATCCTGTTTTCAGTTGCTGTGTGATCTTGAAAGTTGCCAATTAATACCAAATGTCAAGTGAAAAAAAAAAATTAGACTCCGATTTCTACTCTTGCCCATTTCCTCTTTCCCTTCCTTGGCAGCTGCAAGCTACATGCTTCAGTTCTAGAAACAAACATATAATTTTCCTGCAATTTTACTCTATCTGCAGAAACTGCTAGAACTCTATTTCAGCCACAATGTGACTACACAATGGTATCTGACAATTTGTATATACACAGAATTTTTCTGTAACTGAGAAAAAAATGCAGATTGATAAAGATTTGCAGTTAAACATTTTCTGAGCTGAAGCAATGACTTTTGGGTGCATGCCAATAAAAAGGACTTTTGGTCCAACCTTGCTGAGGACAGAATACAGTCAACAAGAAACAAGACATGAGTCTAACTTCAGAGCTACTTGTCCTAGCCATTATCACTGCTTGTGACCCACAAACTTCCAAAAGCACGTGCCCAGAAAGGCTATTGAATATACTAAGACTATCCTACAGATACCATTAGAGCTTAGCAAATGCATTATGCTGAAGTATGTATTTCTGCTTCCTTTCCCTCTTTATTAGGATGTTTACTAATGCCTTCCACAGATCAACTCACTTGAAATTTTACTTCAAGTTTCATTTGCTCTACTTTTAAAGTACAGATCCAGTACATACTTCAGATTTTATTTATGCCACTGGAATAAACAGGCCAAATATTTGCTTTCAGCAGTTATGACGAACAATTTGATACAAGCTTTTTCTTGTCCTCACCCCTTCTTGACTGGTGAGCATGAATTATCTTTTCCCCAAAGAAGTCTGCTTCTCATGTGTATTCAAACTTATGTTTCTTATACAGAACTATCTATGAAACCAATCTGTTAACAAGATCACCGTTTTCAGTCTCAGAATTTGCTGAACCACACATTAAGGCTCTTTACTAGTGAAGTTCTCTCAATGTGTACATTTTACTCATTAAACACTATAATTTGAAAGAGTACTGGCAGTATATCTTCTCTGCTGCCATTAAAAGGGATGACCTCACTAATTACTGCTGCAATCTCCCTTGCAACTTAAGAGTAGAAGACACACAAGCAGGTTAAAATAAAAAAAACCTTTATACCCATGATAAGCTTATGTGGCAGTCAAAGAGATTTAGCCACACTGGTGAGTGACAAAGGTCAGCCATACGCATGCCAGCAACATATGTGACCCTGTTAGCCATGAGTAAGGATATGAATATCCATTTCAAGTTCTGGAATCTGGCTCCATAACAGCTAATCCCTGAATGCATGCAAGGCTCGTGACAGGTATTTTTTCAAGTGGATCACACCAAATCTGGTGACAAAATAGTTCTGCTGCACACACAAAGCCAACTTTTGAATAAACAAACAAACACACAGGTGTCAGCACCAGCATGTACACCAGTCAAGATTCCACACAGTGTTAAAAACCAGAGCTATTTCATGGTGCCCATCCCTCAACTGTTGCTTAAGGATCCCCAACGAAGGAAGGGCAAAGAAATTAACCTATTCTACCCTTTTAGAAGATAGCACTACTTCACTGTATTTTCTAACATCCCTTAATGTCCTCTGTGTTTATTAACTTGAACTTCCTGTAAATATCTCATTGTTTTCTGCAACCCTGAGTAAAAACATAACTCCTCAAAATCTGAGGGGTTATGCCAGGCCAGGAATTAGGGGGGAAGGAGAGGAGAGATAACACATGCAATAATCCCGAGCTGCCTTGTGGAAAAGATATTGCAGTTAGTTAAAGCAGCGATGACTTAAGCCACTGAGTCTATACAAACACATTACTCATCTTTCAGTGTGAAAATTGTTCTCCCTGCATTATTGACTGGAAGATTCAAGGACTTCTCTTTCCCATTTCCTCCCCTCTTGCCTTAATCTAAAAACGCATCAAGCCAGTACTTTTTATGGCATCAGAAGTAGCAGCATTCAACCATCAGGCAGCAATTCTTTGATCTTATAATAAATCAACCAGTCCTATGCACTGTTCTGGAAAAGATGACTTTCCTATTGACTCATTGCTGCCCTTACTGTAATAGTTATCATGTACTTAAAAAAAAATCTGTAAAAAATTCTCCTTGGACTTTTTTCCATCTACACTGACTTGGTTAGGTATTTGACTAAACCTTACCCACATGCTGACAAGAAAAATACATAATTATTTTTTAGAGATAAAAAGGCCTGAATAAACTACAACTTTGTCTTTATTCAGCACTGCAATCTAGTCTCTCCTGGCTGAAGGTCTGAAAGCAGGTTATCAGTGTCTGATATTTGAACCCATGTGAGTTTCCTCAAGTCCTATTACTGGATATCCCACTGAACAAAGGCAGCTTGCACCTTAAGAATTAGCGAGCCCCACTGCTTAATTTAGCTAAGGTTAGGTTGGGTTTTCTCAGAGCCTGTGTTTAGGGAAAATGTCTCTGTATCCACCTATCCTGCCTTGCTCTTTGCAAAGTGTGGATGGTAGGAATAGAGAAAGGATTAACTCCCATCAGAGATGTTCATCACCTCAGCAGCTTTTATTATCATTTCCACATATCTTCCATGCATTTGAATTTCACCTGCTACTTCCAGGGTAACATTATTGGAGAAGAAAACAAAACAGAAGAAAGGGCACTCATACTGCCCAAATGAAGTACACTAATTGTTCATCCAAGTACTGTTCTTATAGTATTACAGAATAAAAGAAACACTAAAGCAATGATGTAGTGTTTCAGAAATACAAATAAAATTTTAAAAAACCTGCCCCCATTTTAGCTACCACTACTTCACTTTTAACACCTAACCTCAGATTCAAATTTCAAATTATTGGCTCTGCTTTTTGAAGAAATTTATCTGAGACACCATCCTGTAATCTCATGCCCTAGAAAGTGAAGTGTATTCACATCTGGAGAGGGAAAGGGAAACCAGTTAGTCAAGAAGGGTAAAAAACAGAGTTGTATGCTCTTTTGGTTATTACAATTTTTTTTAAAGGCTTTTAGTTTCTGGCTCAAAATTCTTCAATCCACGCTACAGAAATTACTTCAATAGTTATTCTCACTTAGCCTGACTATATTAGCCATTACTTATCAAATTACGTTGCAATTTTCATACTCTCCAGAAGGAATATTAATGCAGCTTTGCAGTAGTCAGCTGAAACAAAAATTTTTAAAAAATACTAATCAATTAAATTACCGGTCAAATGAAATGTACCACTCAGTATTCTATCAGCCTTCAGATAACAAGTGTAACTTCCCAGATCGCTGGTCCCTGAGACGGTCACTCTTGAAAATAAAAAAAACAAAACAAAACCATAAAAAACCCATAAATTTGGGGTTTTTTTTGTATTTTCTTTTTGTTCCATTACAAGTGACTGCTAATTAGCATTCTAGAGAAAACAGTAAGAATTATTAATGAGTAGAGAAGATGCCACCACTGAGACACTAGGATTCAGGTTTAGTGCAATGCCTAATGCACTAGAAACGGCCTAATATTTTTAAGAAAACAGAAGAGCACAAGCACACTTTGTATCATGAACAACATTTTCACCCTTCATGCTAACAGAAGGACATCTTTAAGCAGCATTATCTACAGATTACTGAGTTAGACATGGGTTCACCATATGAACTAAGAAGCATATCATCTGTAGGGCTTCAAGAAGAAAAAAACATTTAACTGATCTTTTCAACACTAAATAAATAAAAAAATAAATAAAATAATTTTAAAGAGCTTTCATCTAATGAAGTCCAACATCTTCTCCACTGGTAAAATAGACATTTTACTATCACTTTAAAAAATATTTACGTGTCTGTGTATATGGATTATCAAGAAAGTGACAGCTATATTCTCATCATATTTTCTGCAGAAAAAGAATAGAAACAGACAGATAATAACAGATATAGATAGATAATAGATAACAATAGATAACTAATAGATAATAATAGATAAATAGAAATTTTATCTAAGTAATACTGCTCTTAAAACTATACAGAAATCAAATGGAGACCAATCAGTTAAAATATGTAATTGGCCTAATTCTAAAGAACAATAAATTGTATTGATTATAGAAAGGCTTCTACAACATATTTTTGAGTTTCTGTTGAGATCTGAATGACTTAAGAAAACCTTCAAAATATCTTTAGTGGAAATCTCATTTCTACCTTTTGCTACCTATGAAGGAAAGAAAATGACCATTGATGCCTTCCAGACTCTTGCAAAGCAGCAATGAGGTGGAAAAGAGCATGTGGAAAGTGAGGGAGTGGAAAGAAAAATTGCTAAAAAATTTTAATCTTAGACTGATTATTATTTCACTTACTGAAAAGACCTACTAGACTTTAAGGAACTGCTTCATTATTCTATGCTCTTTAAAAAAAAAAACCAAACAGTTTTTTATGTGCATTAGAAGAAACACAGGAGCTCATTTCCCAGGCTTGAGGTACCTGCAATCTTTCTCCTTTCTGACAGCTTCAGTATGTTGATTATTCTCTGCATTTTTCCCTTTTCTCATATACACATTACTAGTATTGGGCACTGTTTATAAGATAACTCATTAGAACCCGCAAATCAAAATGTAAAGAACTACTTACTGGATGGCCCAGCTGTTGTGAGTTTTACTGGTGTGACTGATTGTTTCACTTCCTTTTTTCCAAGTCACTTCAGGATTTTTCAAATTGGAATTCGGATCTAATTTGCATATAAGTTCAACTTTACCTGGACTGGCCAAAGACACTGTTTTTTCAGACACACCTGTAAGAAGTTTAAAAACATTTAATGGAAAAATGTATTTCCTCATTCTCAGTGAAGGAACTTCAGAGACTCCATTTACATATACAGGATTACAGGTGGACACAGGTGCTCTTTATACTCTCACAGCAAAAAAGCCCCTGCAAATCAGAGTTTCACAGCAATTTTCATTTGAGTAATAACTGAGTTAAAATACATATCCCTTTACAAAATAACACACTCCCAATCTGTAGGTAAACTTCCTAGAGGGCTCTAATATAGAAGCATAAATACTCATTTCACTGAGAGCAAGACGGACTTAGGAGACAGACTTAAGTTTTTAGATTATTTAATCCAAACCAAAAAAAATTAAGTACTTAATATGTATATAGAAAATTATATTAATGTCAGGAAGGGTAAGATCTAAGTACCTGTAACTATTTGGATCTTAGCCAGTTGCAGATTTTATGATACTGTGAGATCACAGGTATATCATATCCTATTGCTAGGGAAGCTACTGATAAAATCGGCAACCTTAACATAGTTGGATCAGGCATTTCATGCCTACAGTTACTCAAGATGACACCAAATCCTCTTCAAACACATTTAGGGCCACCTTTGCCTTCCTGGAAAGTTAGCAGAGTCACAGTAGGAAAATAATGCAGTAGAGTAGAAAAACCTGTCCGTTCTTTGCTTTTTATGAGTATAGATTCATAAGCATAAAATAAACACATCTAAAAAGTAGGTATCAACAGCAAATATCTTCTCTGATCCATAGAAACAGCCTTCTATAAGAAAACACTTTGGATGTTTTACCCATTTGTACTGACATTTTATTCCATAACTGGCCTTTTCATTCAAGCCTTCTGGATAGAAGTGTGGTTCATCATCTAAATACTCCAAGAAAATTTATGCATGCCTCACTTCAATTCTAGATGTACCCTGTAGTACTTGGTGGTCAAAAAACTATAGGTGCATTGCATAGCTCACATTCCTTCTAAGAGAAAATGAAGTTTTAAGGTACAGCTCACTGACCTAGGAATGTAAGTCATACCTATGCAGCAGCGAAGTCTCACTTGAGTGATGGCACCAGATCCAGAGTAAGTGAACTTCACTGGATCTGGCATGTATAACCTGAAGAACAGCATATTCAGAACTGCAAGTTCCAGCCAAAATAATTCAAATCTGGCAAACTGGAGATAAACTTAGAAGTGCAACACCTCAGTCTTCCATTGCAGAGCAACATCAGTCACTGAAACTCATTAATTAAGGCAATTAAGCCGATTAAATATGAGCCAAGCATAACTCAGCTTGTTGAAGTTGTTTATGATCAAAATTTTACAACTGGAATTGGTTCCACAGCAGCAGAAGTTTCACAGTCAGACTAATTGTACAAGCTGAAAACAGTATCTGTCCCTTATGAAATGATTCTAAAATGTGAATGAATGAAACATAAAAACAGATGATGTTGAAAATTAATCAATAGCAAGATTGATTTCTGGGCCTCCCTGTACTGAGAGTGCAGATACCAGAACAGGAAACAGACAGTACTTTAAGTTTCCTGCTAGAAGAAAATGCAGCATAAATGCAAAATTACAGCCTTAAAATATTACACCAGTACTTTGCAAATCTTCCAGAGATATTTCAGTTAGGTCAGTTTCTTCAGCTATCCAAGAAATTAATTCTAGACTTTTGTTTGGCAACTGGGAACTTCATACGTACTTTAGGAACAGGTTTATTTTTGCTGTTCTTCACACTTCAACTCCTGCAATGTTGCTAAGCTAACACCTGCTGTTCAGCAAATACTCCAGTTCATGTGGTCTCTCCAAGGGGATTCACTAGTGCAAGAAAACTCTTGTTTCAACTGATTTGGAGGAGGAGTTATGAATTAGTTTTACTTTTAGTTTTAATAAAAGTAGGAATCTAATTCTCCACTGCATAATAGTTATTACCAGAACAGAGAATTTAATAACAACATAAATGTACTTCCCTTTCACTGGGCTCATCACATGCTCACGGTGAACACCTCTTTATCAAGAACTTGCCCTTCTAGATGCTTTTACAACTAGTATGAAAGTTTGTGTGCACTCACATTCAATACAAAATAATTGGAAGACAAAAAGTAACACACTCACCACCAGGTAAGGTTATCTCATACTCTGTACCACCGCTCTGCTTGCTTCCTGGCATGAGCTCTTGTGTAGCAGCATCTGGACATAACGAGGTTTGGGTGGAAACAAAGTTAAGTTATCCTATATAAATAATATATAAATAATGACACAATCACACAGTATGGCTTGGCAATTATTAGTTATAGCAGTCTCGAAAGAAGAAAACAGACCTTGCCAAGTGCTGACTACTGCAGTGATCCTTTTATAAACCTGTCTTAGCAGCCATACTTAAAGCAGCAGGGTTGTGGGGTTGCTGTTATAGAATCACGCTGTTAGATAAAGGTTTCCATCTTTATAGTAATGTTGCAGTTATGAATGTCAGTATCTAAAATGTCATCGCTGTTTTACAGATTGACTCAAAGAGTCACCTATAGCTTACATACAGGACCACATCAATGTTTAAGTAATTCTTGAAAAAGTAATAAGCTTTAGAAAAATTTTAAAAACTCAAGCCAACCAACCAACAAAACTCACCCAAAAAAAAAAAAGCCCAGAACAACAGAATGCTGCCATTGCCAAAGCTACTACAATCTAACAACACAGACAGGAAGTCAGAGGTAGGCAATCTAATCTAAGCGCTGCTTTAATGAATTCGGAGGCAAGAACACTTTGTGGTCAACAATAAAATGGTCAAAGACTGTCGCTGCTTCTCAAAACTTCTGATACAGAGCAGACAATGCCCTTCTACAAAGAAAGGATACCAATATTAACCATCATATGGCTGACCTAAAAATATTATTCTCCTTTTGCTGGGAAAACCTACATTTACAAGGTGTATGGTCACCAAACTTCCTTTTTGGTGAGGCTGTGGATCACACAACCTTCAGAGAGTATGAGATCTTTTATAAAGCTCTACAAAGTTTGAATAAAGCAACTCCAAGCACAGTCTGTTCCCATCACTTGTTCTCATGCATTTCAAGAACAGAGAAGGAAAGCAAATTGATAAACTGCAGCTCTAACAGATGAATCCCAGCTACAATAATCTTCTTTAAAATAAGGTGATGAAAAGAAAGAAATAGATTTCAACATCACCCCAAAAGACACACTAAATGTTTTAAGCCACACATGCTTTTACATGGTTGGACGTAATTTTATTGTCAAATATTTCATAATGCATTGCAGAAATATATGAACAGTAATTAGAGACTATTCCTGCCCAGTCACACAGCATTGTAAGAGAAAATTATTCTGGTTTTTGTAGAAGGAAAGGGGCTTGATTACATCTGCTATTCATGGATTGTGAAGAATCCAAATGACAATTAAAAAGATAGAGGAACTAGGCTACACTTTTAGTCTTCCCACTGAGAGATGCATTGGGTGGCCAAAGCGACCACTGTTAAGTAGAAATAGCATCTCTGAAAGCCTACATCTCATCACAATTACTCCATTTCTTCCCTTGCATAAAATACTCAACTCTCAGGTAAAGACAATAAATGTATGTCTTTGAGCTACAGCTGAGAGGATCTGGCTGTGCTGAAGGACGTCCCTGCTGGTGGGTTTGCATCTAACAGTATAAGTAGATGTACACCTGCCTTTTCAAGTCGTTGGCCAGTTTCAGAAAACATCCTCTCAAGCTCACAGCACAAGAAATTCTGTGCCACTGGCACCCTCCTCCTGGCTCATTCCATCTGCATTTTCACACTTTCCCTCAAGTTTCAATCAGTTTAAATAAAAACAAATGAGTATATTAAGGTGTTTGCTATGGAAGAACAGAACTTCAGTCTATTTCATTTGGGGCTGTTGACAGTAGGTTGTTGTCAATCTTTACTAATAGTACAAAATGGCCTTTTAAGAAGAGAAATCAAAGCAGTAGACAATAGTCCTGTTGGCTCTACACAAGAACCCAACAAGCCTTGATCTCTGTCCCATGGAGATGTAAACTAGTCCAAGTGTTTACCCAGGAAATAATATCAAGGCTGAAAAGTTCTGGCAGATCTTAGCTTGTCTGTGTGCACAAGCACTCAGACAGCATGCCAGGGCTGTCACAGATCAGCTGAGTTTATGTCAGTCCAGTACACGCATCCCCTGCTTTTTCACCAAAATCATCACAATGATACATTCAGAAGGTACCAGGGCTAGTTCATATGGTAGATCCAGCCAGAAAAAAAACTAGACAGCCTTTAAAGCATCTTGCAACAAACAGGACTTTCATACTGACTTTCTTCCTCAATTCATGTATCAAATGAAATTATTCAGATGAGGTCATACTATATGAAACATTTTCTATATTTCACGTATGTAGAGAGTTATTGAATCTATTAGCTATGGCACTCCTAGTTCTCACATTGTACTAAAAGCTCTGAAGATGAACACCAGATATATACCATTATCTCATAAAAGAACCCAATTTTTAGGTGAACTAACTTGCCAGAAATTGGGTGAGTTCACATAGAAATATAACTTAGCTCATGTTTGACTTGCACTAATCGACATAAGCGCTGGGACAATGCTGAAATTCTGATTCTCTGATCTTTATGGAGAAAGAAGTAGAACCAATAATCATTGGTTTCCTGTCCTGCCTGGAACTTATTCTCAGCTCCTTGTTAAAAATAAAATTAAGGTATAAGGGACAACAGACAGTTTTGACACAGCCATAATTAAGAAAGATGAAGCTAGCAGGCACAGTGATGCAAGGGCATTTTTTATAGCTTTCACTAATACACAAGCATAAAGAGCTCCCATATTAAAAACTTAAGGCTAGAACACAACCTCCCTGCAGTGGCACTAGCTGGGCACCGCCCAACCTCCAGGGTCATTGGCTGCTTTTAAGGCATACATGCCTAAGGGCAACAGGTCATGAAACTGGTAGCTGCATAGCTTTTTACAGTTCTGGAGATACTTAGGACACTCAGGCTCTTGCAGTGGCTTTGAAAGACCTAGGTGCTGTATCTACTTCTGTTTCTTCCAAAAAGTCACAATCTTATTTCAAGAGACTTAAGTGTGAAAATGTTGATTCTGTACAATAAATAAATATCAATAGGAAAAAAGTCTATAGTTTGAAGTGTACTGAAATAAAACAATTACCAGATAATTCATGTCCAGTTTGCATCTTAGTCACAGAAATCACCTGAGTCTGATTGGAATCTTGTGTTGTCATAGCTGGATCTAAAAGAAACAAAACAAAACACCAGAAAAAGTTTAAAGAAACTTCTGAGTTAGAAAAAACAACTTCAGGAAAATAATCCTATCAGCATGTCCTCACCTCAGCCTTTCTCCCCCATTTTTTTCCCCAAGTTCTGAGCATACACATTAAAAAATGTATAAGAAAAGAAATTGTTTTTTGCTGTTTATGTCACTTTAGGCAAGAGAAGATTAAAGAATGGAGGCAACATTTATTTTATCTCTAATTTCTGTAGAGTGTTATTTTCTTGCAGTTAGCTTACAGGCAGGCAAAGTCACTCCTCAGAATGTTCCAGCAACTTTTTAAGCTGTACTCACATCCTTTTCGTTCATAGGCTTAAAACACCACTTATGCCACTGACATTGGTCAATTACCTTTAATACAGATCAGTAGATTTTCCAATAGAGTACGGACTTCATTACAACTTTACAAATCTAGTGTGATGAACAAGCAATGAACATACCTCCTTTACTTCCACTAGCACCACAGTAATGAAAAGACATCTATATCAAACAGTAACTTCAGCATCTCATACTAACAATTATTTCCAATATTCCTCAGTACCACTGCAAATCTGATCCTCCTCCTATAACACAGTTTTTACAAGAACCATTTAAAACTCTAGTCTGCTTTGTGTTCTTGACTGGAAAACGAACAGCAACAGAAGAGGCAAAGGACTTGCTTAGTAGTTGTGTCATTCTTTTTAAGAAAATCAAGATCTCTAGATGTTTTAGAAGAATGGAAGTGCATCCTCATTCCTATAGTTCCACCTTTGGATGACAGCTAGTGTTTATTTCGTACTATCTTTACTGAAAAAAGTATTCCAGGACATATTCCAGTGCCATAGCAGTAGAATATCAGGGAAAAGTGATTCAGCCACACAAGGAAAAGACATATATTGTGCATTTGTAATTAAAGTCTTGCCAGAGGGGTGGAATTGGCATAATGAACTCTTCTGGACACCCAAGACAGCAACACGCACGGAACAAAAAAAAAATCACAGAATATTCTGAATTGGAAGGGACCCACAAGGATCCAGTCGAACTCTTAAGTGAACAGTGAAAAGCTGCATCACAGTTTAAGTGCATTCAGACTTGAGAACCACATGCCTTCTCCAGAAGATGAAGTCAGCACTGTGCCGTTTCCTACAAATGAACGTTACTAACACTCCTACCTCATTTCAGCACCAATAGGCAGAGACAACCTATAGAGTCTCCACTGGTACCTCGAGCACACAGTTACTCCATCACAGCCATGGCTGGCTCACATCACCTGCTGTCTCAGTCTGCCAATACTTCATACTTCAACCACTTTGGATCAAGAGTAAAACACAGTAGTCAAAAGATATTAGAAGAATTAAGCATTAGTGTTTCTTAAATGCAGCCCACTTTTTTATCAGTCCACTGGCCCCACAGCCAGCTGTTCCCTCCCAGCCCTTTGTTAAGAAAAGAACTGCTCTGAAGATGTGCTAGCTTATGAGCCAGACAATATAAAGACTGAGCCCTGTTGTTTGCCTGATAGAGGTACTGAGCAGGGAGAGCTATTATTTTTCTGATATTCATAGCACAACTGAAGAAAGATCTCCATGAATTTTTATATCTGCAGCATCTTGAGTTGTTCTAAGTATGTCATGGATCACCTCCACATTAATTAATATCCCCAAAGATGATAAATTTAAGAGGTGTCAGTGCCAAGCTATACAGCAGCTCTGTTATCTCTCTGCAATGAAAGCATTAACCTGCAATGTGGTTTGCATACTAACAGGGTTCCCAACTTGGCTCTCCTCCTTATTCATGTAGCAAGTGAAAGAAGTCAAGTAGCGTTATTTTTGTCACCCCTGCTTATGTATCTTTCACTTTACCTGTCCACACGTCAATCTACACAGAACAAAGATATTATTCCACCACTCTCTTCCTCTCATATATACTCACTGACTAGCACTGGAGATCAGGATGGGCCAACAGTGCACCATTAGTGTCATCCAGCCAGGCAATGATGTAAGCAAGCCCTGTGGAGTAACTTCTCAAACTGTTGAGTCACGGCTGCACACCTTAGCCTATAGTAGTTTTGCACTAGATTTAACCAATAGTGTGGTAGCTAGAGGTCTCATTTCCTTGATTTTCATGCAGGAAGGGAGGAAAGGAATAGGAAAGAGTATGATATAATGAATTTCGTTTTCTACACTTTACTTCTGCCTCATATGGCAGTCGGTATTTTGGGCCAAAAGAGTATGGATGTACCATGCTCACTATTACCAGAGTAATTTCAGGCTTAATCTACTTGCTGTCTTTCAGCCAGAAAAGCAGCTGAGTAAGAAATGGCTGAAATACAATTTGGTTTAATTTAACATCTTTATTTTACAGTTTAATTTAATATCAATCATATACTTTTAAAGATCACATGCATTCAGCAGCATCCAAAACCTGCCATCAGAACCTCCTCATGCCCCAGAGACATCAGAGAATCAACATTAAGGCCCCCCAAATACCCTGATAAAAGCTGGTCCCTCAGGTCAAACCAGAAAAACCCAACTTGGAAGCAAAGTCTGTAAGGAATGAGGCGTGTTCTATACTCACAGCTCCTTGAATTCTTCAGGAGCAAAAAGTGAGAGATGAGATGTGGTGGGACTATTTGTCCTAAATCAATCTGGCAGCACTTGCTACAACTAAATCAAGACAACCACAAAGGTTAACCCAAACAAAGCAGCAAGCTCTGAACAACAGTGTTCTGACACTCGGTTAGAAATTACCCTTAACTCAATGCAAAATAAAAGCAATAGTTTAGATTTTTCCAAAACAAGTAACTAAAACAGTTACATGACTAAGATAAGAATAACAAAATAAAGATTTTCCTCAAGATATTATCTCAAAATAAAAATCTAAAATCTGGGCTTTTGGGGCATCTGCCTGACCAGCCTGCAGACCATGCAATTTACCTTTCTGCAACTCAGTCCCTGTGTCCAAGTGCTCCTTCTGCTTACTTTTACTGCAAGCATTTCTTTTGGATGAAGCACCCTCACATCTCCAAAACAAACACAGTTTCTGGACTTCACTGGAAAAGTTTTAAGTTTTTCTCCCTTCAGGTGTCATGAACTTCCCTTTGCTGCAGGTGTGTACAGAGTTCCCGTGCTAACTAGCTTCATACACATTTAGTTAATAACCAATGAAAGAGTAAACTACCATTTTTTCACGTAAATCATAACAGAAGTCACAGTATGATGCCCCCCTATCTAGTTCATACAGCTGTAAAAACATTTAACAGAAGTTTGGAAAACAACATCTTCACTCTATACAGATGAAAAATACTAAAGCTAGTAGCTTATTTCTGAAGCCTGCTCTAAACCACGATGCCCTCCACTTTAGGAAGATGGTAGATTTGAGCAGTTTTTGGAAATACAAAGAAGGTTTTGCTGTTTGATTCACTTGTTTGTTTCTTCCCATGAGAGGCTATCATTTCATTTCACCAACAGCTTCACATAAACTTAAAACTGCTTCAAACACCATCAAGTATGGGTTTTGGCATTAACAGTTATCAAAAATGACTATCGTAGAACAATTAGCCACATGCTGACTCACACATTCCTAAAAATATCCAGACCATTTGCACGCAAAAAAATCCTCAATTAAGTAAACTGCTAGAAAGGATTTCATGTTCTATGTGTACATAAATACATATGTATTTTAAAGAAGACTTAAGAACTACAAAGTAGATTTTTGTCTGTGTACATACTTAAATACTCATTTCAAACATGACAAGTACAAAGTATGTTTCCTTTCACATTATGTGAAATTTTAGAGAGGGTACCATCATCACCTACGGAGCACTACTGGTATTCTCGGTACTAGGAAGTGCACTGGAAGCAGAAGAAAACATAACTGCTTGTATTTCACAAACTGGAAGGTGGAGCTAAACCACAGTGAATTCAAGTCATAGCATTGATGTTCACATACAAGAAGTATATGCTCACATACACAGGACAGAAATCTTGGCCATGCCAAGACCTACTCCAATAATCTCACCCCGCACAGCAAACACCAGCAATCTGGTAATGCCTGCTGTAATACTTTTCTACTTATATGCAATACCTCAGAAACAACACAAAAAATTAGCAGAAATCCACTAGTTCTAGAAATAAGATCATATTTCCTGAGAAAGAACTGGCCTGCTCCTGAACTGCTGAAAGCCTCTAGAGGAGGCATAAGGCCCAGAAAGCTCAACTTCCTCTTTCTTCATGGATTTTAAATGCTATATTTAAAAACGCAAAAACAAATCCCAAGGAGCATCCCTCATAATCCATTATGCACACAGATACCTTAGTAATGTAACCTATCGATTCGTATGGGGGTGAATTGGCCGTTTTGCGGGGTTTTTTTTCCGTTTTATTTTTTTGGGGTTTTTTTTTTCATTTAAACGCTTTACTCAGGACAGGACAGAAACAAGACACACCACCACACCCTCCCAATCCTGCACCTGTGAGCCAATAAACCCTTTGGTAAGTGAGGGAGAGGGTGCTGAGGGTACGGGACGGCTGACTGCCGTTACGGCTCTGCCCACCTGCGGCCGTTCACCGCTTCGGTGCTGGGGGACAGCGAGAGCCCCGATCTCCTGAGGGAGACGGGGGGCACCAGGAAGGGTCGGGGCCGCTAAGAAAGAGAAACGTCTCAGCCGCTTCCACAGGCAAGGCCAAAAGGCAGTTGCCGTGCTGGGACAGCGCTACGTCCCCCGAGAGCCGGGGGGGATGCTGCGGAGCCAAGGAGGACCTTTGCTCCCAGGCAGTGGACGGTTCAGCTCGCTCCGGCCCTCCCGGCACGGAGGACGGACGGGACCCGGCCCGGGGAGAGTTTACATTTACCTGCAGGGTTCCCACCCGAGAGGCTGGTGCAGAGCAGCAGCAGCAGCGGCAGGCACAGCAGGCAGCGGCCGGAGAAGGTGGCAGGCATGGTGCCCCCGCCGCGCTCCCCTGGCTCGGCTCAGATCCACGCCCCGCGGGCTGCGCCACCTGAGGACGCCTCAAGCGGGCCGGAGCGGCTCTGCGGGAGAGCCGGCTACTCCAGCAACGACGGGGGTCAAATGCAAAGCAAAGCTGCTCCAAATTCACTGTGGCGAAAAATACAGGCAAAAAAAAAAAGCCCCCAACAATAACAAAAAAATCACACACTCACACAAAAAAAAAAAAAAAAAAAGAAAAAAAAGAGAAAAACTACCGCCGCTAAGGCGCCGCTACCACAACGGCTGCCCTCCGCGTGAGGATGTGCTCTGCGGAGGGCCCGCAGCGCTTTAAGTGGCTGAGGAGGGCGGGTGCTCCCACGGGTGGCTAATTGGACCGAGATCCTGGCGCTTGAGCCGCCCAGGAGACCCCCGAGGCTGGTGGGAAGCTGGCGGGGCAGGTAGGGACACTGGGTCGGGACTTATTTTCGGTGGAGAGGGGCGGTGGCTGCAGGAGCACCTGGGCAGGAGCAACGCTCGGCGGCTAACGGCTCCAACACGGCTTGCGCGGGCCAGATCGCCTCGGGCAGAGCCGGTGTGTCCCTGCCCTTTGGCTGGTCATCTTCTGGAGAGCCCAGCTTCGAGGGTCACTGGCTCCAGGACAGCTAGGTTATACTGTATTGGGAGCTGTGACTCTTTTGCATCCCTTTTTGTAAATCTCCCAGCTTGTACAGCAGTGACCAGGGAGCACAATTTCTGGCAAAAGCTCCTCAGGGTTTTGATTATGGCTAGGTGAAATTGTTTTATACTTTTTTCTGCATTTGTGTGTGCTTACTTAGTAAGCCCACTCATATCTGTGTATATATATTTATAGATGTGCATTATATTGTGTTTCTGTTTATTGCTTGGTAAATAACTGAATTCTGATAGTGCAAAATGAGGTCCAGCAAGGGTGGCATTCTCTGAAAGAATAACTTTATGATGGGCTACGTCCTTCTTGTCAGCTTCAGCTAATGCAGAAGTTGAGTTGTGTAAGAGGTTTGCATGGATACAAAAAGGTCCGCTGCAAAAAAGCCTTTCCGTCATCTTGGCTCACCATGCTGACAGAGCTGTAGGAGTTTATGCAGAGTAAATGCCCTGTGTGTTGATTTTCCAGCACTCGACATGTTCATGCTTCCATCCATATTTTCCAATACCAGAGTGACCTTCAGGATAAAATTTTCTTTCATAAAGACTCCCAGTAAATACAACTAATGGCAAAAGACTGGGAACAGGACTGTTTTATTAGGCCCTTTGCTGTGTATTCACTCACAATGTGCTGTGAGGAGAGATTGAACCCCCCATGCTTGTTAATCTGCCAGCCTGCTAAAATGCGCAGAGTGATGGCATTCAGAGAGAGAGTCCAATTCAGATAAAGCTGTTTAGGAATGGTAGATGATCTTCAGTTTTTAATAGGAAAAAAAAAACTGGCTGGCACTTGAAAGCTGTTTTATCTGAACCAGTTAGGACTGAAGAGACTTATCTCTTGGTAGTGGGGGAGGGTGAGGGAAAGGAGGGGAGAGAGAAGGGGAGGAAAGAGAGAGAGAGGGGCAGAGGAGAGAGGAGTGTCAACTGCCTGAAGATATGAAAGAACTGGTTTATAGTTCCAGTTAGCTCTCCCTGGAATGGGTGAAAAGAAAACTTTATATTCACTTTGTTTAGTGGTTGGGCATGCAGCACATTTTGGTAAAACAGATTTTATCCACCTAGAATCAACATGGATTGGTTGGTAGAAGTATATGACTAAACACTGGGGGCTGGCACAAATGGATCTGCTAGGGCAGTCCCATCTAGAACCCAGCTGTAGCTTTGTCAGCTCTTGCTAAATGGAAACTGTGGAGGTTCAGATGGAGACAATTTGTTTTTGAGTAATTTGGTGTTTAGTCCTGTATAGGACTGGACTATTTTTTCCACCAAGTAAACTTTGGTGAGCATCAGAAGACATGATGAACATCTTTGCAGGGTTTCATCTTAGCTCTTGTCATCTGCTAATGGTACATCCCACACTTACTTAATGCTGACTTGAAGAAAATTATTAAAGCTGCTGCTGAGGGAGCTGGTTTGTCCTATACTCATGGTATGAGGTACAGAAGCCACAAATGAAACAGTATGAGAATGGAACAGTAAAGAGAAAAGCAAAGGCAAGAGGAAGGATGGCAGAAGGATGCAAAAAAGAAGCAGAATTTAGAGGAACTGGTCAAGCAAACCAAACAGCCCTCTAAGTGTTTCCATGCTCCAGTGTTTGCCTTAGCATTATAATATGATTCGTTTAGATTAGATTACCAGATTAGATTACTTAGTAAGAACTCCAGCTGTATTTGGTTAGATCATTGAAAGAGTGAGCGGTTTCAGAAATTATAACATTAGTGATAACAATGGTAAAGTAGAATATTTGGGCTATTAAAAAAAAAATCAGCTTTTAGGTTGCATTTGGAAACATTGTCGGCCAGTAATTAGAAATTTCAGGAGAAGTATTTAAATTTTACATACCAAGTGTAGTCCACTCCATTTATTAATCTGCAGTGTATTTTCCTCTTCTCTCACTTCCACAGAGAAACTTCTACTTATTCTCACATGGTAGTTACTTGGCAAATGTGACAGTTGTTTTGGAGTGAGAATTCATATGTTGCACCACGCTCTGGCTTATAGAAAAAACTTATATTTAATAAAACCTCTGATACAGGGAAATTGCTCATTTATTCAGCTGATTCAGAAAGATCTTTGCCGAAAATTTTCATGGCAAAAGGAAAGTAATGAAACTCTGAATACCACTATATGTTGATTATTGGCTGAATAAAATTGTGGATTGTAATTTGTACTTTTATAGCTCGTTTTCAGTAACAACCAAATCCTGTGTTCTCAAAGCCCAGTCTTTGGCACTCATTTATTTCTGTTAAAAACTGAAAGAGTAAAATAACCAAAGGACATATGTGATCCAGCAGTTTTTTTTGGTTGGAGGTTTGCTTTTTATAAAATCCACTTTGTGCAAAGGTAACTGATGTGTATGTCAGAAGAACTGTGAAAAAGAAGGAAATAAGCAAAATAGACTTAAAACCACTTAAGGTGGAAATTGACTTCAGGGATGGAGCTTAGCAGCTTTCAATGTCTGAAGCTAAATCATCAAGACCTTATTAGACTTTAGCTAGGTTTTATTTTTTTTTAATGGGCATGACATTTTTAATTGTAAAAGCATGAAAATAAACAGTAGTAAATACGAGACACAATTTAGAATTACTTTAGAAATATGTCTTGCAAGATGTCCAGGAAATAATTTTGCATAGCCAAGAGATAATGTATTACTAAACTGTGGATTAGTATCAAAAGGATGTGCTGAAATAGATGTTATGCAGCACAAGCACTGGGGAATTAGTTCTCCATTCTGTGGTAACAGTCAGATTATAACAAAATTTTTAGAAAACAGTGCAAAATGTGCATGCTTCTAAGAGCCAATGTAATATACTGAGTGCTAGTACAAGACTACAAAGCAGAATTTTATTGTCTCCTTCAAACATTTATCTTTTGCTTGCTCTCTTTTAAGGATTTAACTAAACAGAAGTCTTGTCTGGATTTAAAATTACAGGCCAGTTTATGCAATCTGCATACTCTGCAGCTGCCTTCTCTGCACTGTCTGCATCTTGCTGAGTGGCTGTAAATCTAAATATCTCTTGCTACCTCCTTGAAGACAATTTGCAGGATTAAGCATATAATCTCTATTGAGAATTTTGCCATTTATCAAATGTTGAATGTTGTGTTCTACAATCAGAGCTGTTTATGAAACAAATATTGGTGCTATAGTGCTTTAGGATCGTATTTTTTGAAAATCCTAGGCTGCTGCCAGTACCAATTACTGAGATTGTTGATACTGATTATCAATACTGTCAGTACTCAGTTGTTGCTGTGCAGGGTTGCAGATTAGGCTGTAAAGGCTTTGTCCACATGGCAAACACACCATCATAAGGAACCGGCATCTAAAAATTCAAGCCAGATTTTTGGCAAAGAATTCTTTCTGCCTCTAAGTCCCCTGCTTTTCTGATATCTGAAAAAAAATTAATTTTTAAAATGGAAAATATAATGAAAAAAAAGAGTACTTTGTTGAAAACATAATTTAAATTGCAGCCATTATGTACAGACAAGAAATGTCTACAATCTGTTAGTTTAATGCAGAATTAAAGTTCACCATGATACAAATGGATGCCACCTCATCACAGGGTTTGCTTTGCAATCTGTGCTTCAAAATTTGCAGAAGATATGTTTTAAGTGACTCAAACAGGATCAAACTTTAAGGAGGAACAGAGGCAGTATCCTTCACTGCAGTAATATACCTGTAAAAAGTAAGGCAGCCTCTAATCTGAATACAATTTGAGAACAATTACTCTAATTGTAATTATGATGAAGGCACACAGGTGAGTCTCACCTACTGCTTTAATATCAGATCTCTTTTGATGTCTCCTTTACAAACTCACCATTTTCTAACCTTTCTAGACTTTTAAAAACAACATCTCTTCTGTGGCAACAATAAAAAATCATTTTTATATTTATATGTGAATTTTCATATGTAATATAAATTATAAATGAAGGTATCTTCCCTTCTGTTGCAGTGCTTGCTCAATTATCACCAATAAGCAGGAGCACTAAACTGAAGAACCAGGCCTTACTTAAGTGATTGAATTTGGGCTTCCTGGGGCTCGTGCTCTGGGGTAATCAACCTGTGAATGCTTTCTGTTTCTTGTGGATATAGTGACAGAGTGGAGACTTTTTCTCATCCAGATGATGTATTCTATGGTGTTCCTGGGCTGGGGGGCTTTTGTAATTTGTTTGAGGTGGTTTTTTTTTGTTTGTTTGTTTGGTTTTGGTTTTTTGACAGAAACTGTTTCATCTTTTTTTTTTTTTTTTTTTTTAAATTTGGAAATATTTTTGTAATTCTGAAGATAAAACCTGAAGATAAGGGAACATAAAATAAGTAACATGTTAAGTGGCATAAGCCTTCCTTGGTAGAGGGAAGTAATCAAGTTAAATGCCACCCCATTTATTTATGAACAGGCTTCAGTAAACTTTAGAAAGTCTGACAGCATCCTTTTACTTAGAACATTTTTTTCCTTTAGTTTTTATGTATTACTTTAGAAGGGGAGAAGAGGGCTTCAGTGAAAAAAAGTGAAGAAAGCTATGTAGTTAGAAGTGTTATTTGTAATTCCAAAACAATTAGACTTTTAACAGCTTTTATTAGCCTTTTGCCATTTAATTATTTTGTCTCTTAAATGAAAGCTAAGCATTTTGTTTTTTGCTCTAATGACAGGACTTCTCCTCCCAGTAAGGGAGCAGAAATAAGAAAGATGAAAAAAGTTTGAAAACCATAAGACAATCTTCAGCACTTTTCTGACTACAGAGCCATCATTACCAAAACCAAAGAACTGAAGTTAAAACGTTGCAGAAGCCAGGTAAGAAATGCCCCTGTCCTCATCAGCGCAGAGGCAGAGACCTCAGTCTGTGTGCATTGGACATACCTACTAGTAGAGAATCTGAATGACTGTGCATATTCACTCTCCTAAATTTCAAGAATACATATCCATGATGGTAGCACAAAACCATCCAAGAACAGCACAAGCAAATGTACCCTGGAATTTCCACTTTATAGGAATATATCCATGCTTGTAGTACCATACTCTTTCTGTTAAAGACAAAATTCAGTTTTGAGGCTTACTAGAGTGATAATTCAGCTAGTTTTTAGTTCACCCAAATACAACATTTATGTAACAGATACAGAAATATTGAAATAGTCACTGAAATGATGCATACTTAGAACTGAATAGCAGTATTCTGTACAGTTCAGAACTGTAGCAGTACTGTACAGTGCAGAACTTAGTACTTTAGTTAAAAAGAAGTATGTTGATTTAGGGAGAGGTGGTCTTGGATAATTATCTTCATGTGAGAAGGAAAGCACTATTTTAACACAGAACTGTCTGCAAACATTTCTAGTTCTTTGCATATGGAAGGGCTGTTTTCCAGTCTGCAAATATTTTGTTTGGATACGTGGAAAAATATCATGCAGCAGAGTTCAGACAAAGGAAGGAAAGCCATCTGAGCCTTAATATTAAGGAAATTACCTGCCTGCTGCTGTAAGAGTGATTATCAGGACTCAGGTTTTGCGTGCCAAGAATCTCTGGAATACTTATTTTTCCCTTGTTTGCTTTTTCAGGCTGAATATTCATCACAATCCTGTTTTTCTGCTGCCTAAAGTGGTATGCGCTCTGTACTTCTGCAGGGGAATAATTTTCCTCCAGAGGTGTAAACCAATTCATTAGAAGCATCCAGTGGGATCAATGAGAGGAGCTCCTCCACTATGAGTCACCTCATGTATCTTTTTAGTCCTCTAATTACATCAGTTTTATTTTACACTGGTAATAATAGAGTTAAAATGGCTTTTTCAGCTGAGATTATGTCACACCAGAGGAGTTCAAAGATGAACTTCTGAGTGTGACTCTTTAACAGCAGATTTGTTCTGCAAGGCATTTCCACAAAAGATTCATCAGGGTTATATTACAACTTGGGTAATATTTCCAGAGGCAAAACACATACATATATACATTTAGAAGTGAAAGTAGCCTAAAGTATATTGGTGTATAGAATGTGAATTTCAAAGTGAAAAAGAATAATCATAAGTAGTTTTTAATTTTAGTTATGATTCAGCAATTGTTAATATATTTCCAAATACTTCTGATCTTGGTAAGCTGTGAGAGGATTATACAAAGAAAACTTATTCTAATTGAATCTTACCTTTCAATATAAAAAATAATTTTAAAATTATTAATGAAGAGAAGAATGTGCACAGCATATCAGTAGTGAAAAATCTATAGAGCTAATATAAAATTTTTCCAACCATAACTGATACCAACTTTTCCTGGCTGATCTATGAACTTTATTTTCAGTTTTGTAAACCTCAGAAATGCCAGGGGGAAAAAATGGCATATTTTCATTTTTCACTGTTCCAGCTTCCTCTGTAGTGTGTTTTGCCTTCTTTTGGCTGTGAGAGTTACTGGAACCAATGCTTAACTGTACTGTATCATTTCAATTTCTAGTGTAATAATTAATTTACTTTAATTATTGAATTTTGATTGATCTAGCCACAAATTAGAGTTAGCACCACTAAGACAGTCTTTTATGAGAAAAAAAAATTGATATTTAAATAAGTCGTATAAGAGGAACAATTAATTGTATCTGACAGTGGTAGGCTTTAGAAAACATACTGCTAAGGGTTGCATAGTTACTTAGTGGAAAATTATGTTTCAGATAAAAATGTTAAACATTCTACTTTGAGGATATTGGGTCATTCTGGCTATTAAGTTTATTTATATTCCTCGCAGGGCTTGAAACAAGTCTGTCAGAGGGAAATGTGATCTCTCCATGTGGAGCCTATTCCCATGCTTGACAACATTTAATGTGTTTGTCCTTACATCAGCCTCATGGGTAGTGTTAAGTCCAGTGAAACACAAAGTGGCTCACCCGGGATAACCCAAGAAAAGGGTTACATTTAACTACTCTTTCATTTTTTCTGCCCCGTGCCAGGTTACTTTTGATTCCAAGGATAAAGCTGAGTAGATAGAAAAGGCTACTAAGGGTGCACTAAAAAAGTCAGAGACATTCCCTGCTGACCTTTATTACTCTTCTTTCTTTTAGGAGAGAGCAAACCATGCTCTTTGTACAGACAGCATGTTTGGACTTGGTTTGAGAAGGATGAGAGTTGCAGTCTGTGGCACACAGCACAGATTGCAGGTGAGCATCTGTGGCAGCAGACAGCTCTGTGAACACAGTCATTTTGATGAAAACAAATGTTGAGCACTTTTATACATTGGCATTGTTAGAAATTAGATTCCAAGTATGAGTGACCTGAAAACTGCTGTTCAATTTTTTTTTATCCTCTAGGACTTCTGCAAAGAATTTTATTGTTTGTAGATCTCTAGGGGCTTTGTGGTTACAGATTTCTTGATTTGTAAGTAGTGTATCAACTACAAAAACTGCTTTCCTTTTAAGGCAAAACTTCTAGCAGAGGTGTCTTTTCTAGGTTTATGAAAAATGCTGTCTAGCTTTACTGTAAAAGTGGTGTGCTCACTTCTACATTTTAACTGTCTTGGGATTTTCTAACCAGAAATAAAATTTCAGTTATACTTTCGTATTGATACACACTTCTTTTAAACATGCTTGTGTTTCAAAAAATTATTTCAAGCTTTTAATAAAGTTATAAAGACAAAGCTTATTAATTCTAAATTACATTGAGTCTTTCTTTTCTCTCAGTTATACACTCTTGAGGATGGTGGAGCTTCACAAGTATGATGCATCAAGCCAGGGGCAGTGCAGGTGTTAATTACATTTTAAAAAGTAATAATTAAATAGTTTTTACTTCACACAGAGACCATGAACTCCATGCAATAAATTAATTGAATTTAGGAATAGGAAAATAAGAGAATAAATCTGGATTGCAGAAGCACTGTCAAAAATGAGTGGTTGGAAAATAAATTATACTCTTTTCATACCCCTTTCTTAGTTACTGTTTCATTTAATCTTGATAAGGGATGTTGGACAAGATGTCCTTTTAAAGTTCTCTTCCAAACCAACTGTGATGATTCTGTATAGGCCTGGAAAAGGCACCTGCATCATCCAGTGACATATCAGTTTTATCACTGCTGTATAATTCATCACTATTTCTACAGCTCCTCTGCAGCCTTATCCTTGAACAGTGAAAGAGAAAACAGTTCTCAGGCAGCTCTCATGACAGTGCACTAATTTTTCCAGCTGTTGTGTACTGCAGAAGTTGCTCTGTCCACTGAAATTCTGTGAATCATGTATTTCCCTCCTAGTAGGAAAAAAAAATGGTCCATCCATTGTCCATGAAAACCTTTGCACTATTTAACAGACCCTCAATTTTTTCACAGTAGCTGGTATGGGACTGTGCTTCAGGTTTGTTGAAGACAGTACTGATAATACACAGATGTTTTAGTTATTGCTGAGCAGTTCTTATACGGTATCAAGGCCTTTTCTGCACCTTACCCCATCCCACGAGCCATCCTAGGGATGGCTGAATGGCTGCCTGCCAATGGAAAGTGGTGAATAAATCCTTGTTTTGCTGTGCTTGTGTGTGTGGCTCTTGCTTTCCCTATTAAACTGCTTTTATCTTGTGCCATGAGTTTTGTCACTTGTATTTGTCTGATTCACTCCCCCATTCTGCTGCTGGGGGAGAAATGAGCAAGCAGCTCTGGAGCTGAGTTGCCAGCTGGGGTTAGACCATGATATGATCTTTCAGCTACCTTATTTCACTTCTTTTTTTTTTTTTTTTTTTTTTTTAATTAAAAAAGTACTTTTTTCATGTACTCTTTTTTGCAACATGCTGAATTGATACGAGAATAAAGGGAGAGGGTATTACTATCTACATTTTCCTAAAATACATACTGTGTAACATTGTGAACACTCAAAAAATCCACGCTTGGAGATTTGCAGAAGAGAAACTTTACAAGAGAGACAGGCTCTTGTAATGGCAACCTGAAGCCAGAAGCATCACACTTTCCAATTCTTTGTCTGCCAAGTATGCCGCTTATCTGATTCACAGTATGACTGTCCACATTTAGTCCTAAACAGAAATCCTCTGTAGTTCAAAAAAATTAAGACTCTGGGCTTTTAAAAAAGGAAGCAAAGTACGAAAGGGAGATCTCTCATAAAAGGGCTGAATTTCTCTGGGAACTGAGCAAGCATTTCTCCAGAAGATTTCTACTGAGAACAGCAGGGCTATCAAGTAGCACTTTTATGTCTCTTATTCAGATAAGGCTTTTGTTCAGTGTTTGCTACATTTTCCCTCTTAAAACAGAAGCTAGAGAAGATTTCTAAACTATACATTTGTTTATTTCTCTCTTGCTGCTACCTATCTGCACTAGCTTTTGCCATTTTTTATGTGTGTGCATGTGAATATCATCTGAATGGTCAAATACAATTATCAGTTGTAGTTCTTATTGGAAAAGATGAGATAGGGAATGTGAGTATCATCCCTAATGCTAAGTTTATACTGTGGGGTTTTTTTTTAATCACTCTTCTTCCTTTACAGACCTAGAGGGAAAATGCTATCAAGTAGAATACATTTAGAACGTGAACTACAGGCACAAAAAACTGCCTTGTTGGAAACATGCATAGTTTTTCACAGTGTGAGGTAGCAGTTTTACTGTCAGTAGGCACTGATTAGAGACCAGGCAGGAATGTGCTTGGGGTCATACTGAACAGTGGTGAGTGATTTGCTGTCCTATTAGCAATGGTTGAGTCTTGCCCAAAGTCCATGTACTTTTGGCATGGATGAACTTCGACTTGTGTGCAGGTTTGGGTCTCTATCTGGAAAACAGTGTAGACATATCTAAACTAGTCACGTTTATATAAACCCCAGCTAGCAACAAATATGCAAATCAGGCTTAAATTGAAACAAAAATCCTTTATCCAATGCAAGATTAACTTTTTGAATGATAATGACAAATCATTAGTTTTCTTTCACAGATACCACTAACTGCCCTGGGGCATAACTCTGCAGGAAAGAAAAACTCCTTTTTTCAGGTTCTGCCTCATTATCCCTAGATAACTTCACTGCTGATAGGGATATACTGACATGCAAGCATACAGGATTTAATGACAAGAGAGAGTAGATGGGTGGTGGCAGCCATTTAATTTTGGAAAGCAGGTGATCTCAACTCATCTGGAAGATAAATTGATTTTTATCACAGTCTTCCAGTAAACATATTTTTAAATCATTCTCTGTTTTTCAATTCTGTAAGCCCTATCAAGCTAACAAGAAGTTTATATATCTGCAATGAATCAGTGGTAGGTTAAATTTGTGTATAACAGATAAATCACTGATACATACTAAGAAAAAACTTTCAAAGACAACCAAGAATAACATATATCTTAAAATAATACTGAATCTGCCCTTCTCTGAGTCCTCACCAAATCTTGTTACAAATATTTTTTATTATAAATGTCTCAATTCGTTTTGATGTCCAAAACTGACACACCATCTTGCTTCCTCTATATCCATCCACAAATCCATATTGGAAAGGAGTCAACCCACCTGGGAGTCAGTCCCCTGATACTTGTTATAAATTGTGTCTCTCCTGAATTCCAGCTCCAAGCAACAGCACAGTGCCTGATGGCAAACATCCCTACACAGCTAGGCTGTGTTTGGACACCACATACCAGCAGGTTACGATCCAAGGCACTCATAGCTGGTTGGATCATGCTTAGCAGGCACTGGGAACAGACTTTTAAACTGTAGTTCTCTTGTTTGTGTTTGTTTTTGAAACTGGGACTACAATGTGGGGCACTATTTTAAACAGATGAGAATCTGATGGTGTTACAATAAATAATGTACTTTTTGTGTGTAGTTTTCAACCACGTTTAGAATCCTATTGTTATTACATTGGACACTCACATATTTACTCACTGCATCCTTTCATTCTAGAACCTATCTTCCTCCAGTAATAGATTTTAAAATCATCCTTCTTCAAAAACAGATCAGCAGCCCATGATAGCTTTAGTTTTTCTGAGCTGCTTCTTCTTTTATATGGGACCTGACTAAAAGTAAGTTATTCCGGTTGTTTTTAAAAGTGCTAAAATTATCCCTATAGACTGCAATCTGCTTGCACTCTATTTACTGCAATAAAGTTTTGGCAAAACAGCTCAGAATGCAACAAGAATTTGTAGTGCATTATATAAAGTATTGAATGCTTTTATGAAGGTAACAGCATTCACTTATGCTTAGACAACCTGATTTTGACTGCTGACCTGTGAAAAGATGAAAGGAGAGGTCCTCATTCTCTGGTGACACCTAAAGAACTGTATAGTTTCAAATGTAAAAAAGTGTTCTTGATCCTTGCTGGAAGATACTATATGTTTGGGTTTTTTTGAAGATTTGGTTTTTTTGAGTGGAAGATTTACCACTGGTTGAGGTAAATCATGCATTTAGTAAAATGCCATAGTCATAACATCAATGTTCCTGAATTTTACTGACTATATTGAATCATAGAATGGTTTGAGTTGGAAGGGACCTTATGGATCACCTAGTTCCAAACCTGCCATGGGCGGGGACTCCTTGCTCTAGACCAAAGCCCCATCCAACCTGGACTTGAACACTTCCAGAGGTAGGGAGTCCACAACTTCTGTGCCCAATCTGTTCCAGTGCGTTCTCACCCTCACGGTAAAAAATTTCTTTCTAATATCCAGTTTGAACCTACTCTGTTTCAGTGTGAAGCCATTCACCCTTGTTCTGTCGCTGCACACCCATGTCAGTTCTCTTGGATACCTTCACCAGGAACTGGAAGATCACAGTAATGTTTCCTCAAAACTTTCCCTTCTCCAGGCTGAATAACCCCATCTCCTATGTCTTCACAGGAGAGGGGCCCCAGCACACTGGTAAGGAGAGCCTTGCTGGCTCTCCTCTGCTCACTCCAGCAGGTCTACATCCTTTGTGTGCTCTGGACCCCAGAGTGGATGCAGTGCTCCAGGGGGGCACTTGCAAGGTGAGGGGCAGAATTACCTCTCAGCCTACTGGCCATGCTGCTTTTGATGCAGTCCAGGCTGGTTCTCTGGGCTATGAATGGACATTGCCTCTTGACAGCAGGAATCAAGATGACGAACGACAGTTGTATGACTAAATCAAGAAGTGTGAATGTTTTAACATGATCTGTGTGATTTTTTGCTGTTATTTCTGATTATGATTACATCAACTCAACTTTTGAAAGCATTATTCCTCTCTCATGCGTATTATAATGGTAGGTTAGATGGTAACAGTGTTAGGTGAATTTAAAACACTTAGAAATCTGAGAAAATGCTGAATACTGAATGTGGCAAAGGGTTCTTTTTGTTGCAGTCAATACAAAATGAAATGGCCTTAAAAACAATGCCTTGATTCTTCCTTGTAAAGATTGAAGAGCATTATTTCAAACACTTGAATGCTACAGTTAATCCTAGCATATATACTTAAATGCTACTGAGGATGTTCCTGTAATCTAGTAATTAGTAAAGCAAACTCTTAGTTATCTAATTGTCATTGAAAATTCTAGAGTTCTAGTGATAGTGATAAATACATTGTGAAAATTGCAGTACAGGAGCTCTTGAGAGCTTTCATTTGTTTTGAGGAGTTAAAAAATGCAAAAGTCTGGGTCAGATGTTTAAAGTTTGCTTGGCATAGCATCTTGAAATTCAGGATGCTTCATGTTGTATATGGCATCTAACAAAAACAATATAGTGGGAAAGGTACGGAAGCCATTTTTGAGGAAAAAAGTAGTTGTGTATCTCAGTATTTCTTGGTGTGCCTAATTATTTCTCTTTTTTTTTTTTTCTTTCTCTTGCCGTGTCTGCTCAAACCACCCTGAATTAAATGTTTTCCACATTTCTCTTCATGGTGAGAAAAGCTGAGACTTGAGAAAATTGTTCCATAAGATGAGAGTCATGTCCTTTTTCTGCTGTTTTTCTTTGACTGTCTTCTCTCTCGGTTTACAATCCAATTGTTGTTCTAGATTTTGCCTCAGTTGTTTATTTTGTAGAAGCAAGGAATTTATGCACTCCCCCACACAAACATCTTCTCATCCATCATTATACTGAATTTAGTACTACAGTCAGGAGTTTGCATATGCTTTTATGCTTGTAGTCTGTCATAATTTTTATCTTCTCAGGTGTCACATTCCCTCTCTCAGTTTGGGATTGTCTTTATTCTTCCCTGTTCCTCAGGTTTGTCATGAGACTCTTCAGAGTTTTGTGCTTTTACTAGAGTTCTGTCTGTCCTAGGTGCAGAATCCTTTTATTTTTGTACCTGTCTGGTTTGGTGAATTTTTTTCATTGTTCTGGTAGCTATGCTTGTACAGACACTTCAGAATTTTTTTCTTAAGGAAAAAGCTAAAACAAACCTCCCTTTGTCTCTCTAATATGCTACTTAAAATGCATAACCAGATGATGCATGCTCAAGGTAAGAGTTATTGATACCAACATCCCAACTAAATTGCACTTTCCACGTTTATAATTAGAGCAGATACATAGATGTGTCCTAGGGATTGACCCTGATCTAAGTTGGTTAATAAGTGAGAAACTGGGAAATGACATCTTCTCAATGTCAAAAGTGGGATAAAATCCCAAAGTTGGATGGCACTGAAATAGTATTGGTTCTTGCACTACATCAGGCTCCAACCCCATCTCTCTCTCTCCACCCCCTCTAAAGTAGCTTTCACATTTGTTACAGCATAATTAAAGATTAATTGGGTGAAAGAGGCAGGCTGAAAAAGGGCATGAATCTGTGGCCATGTGGTCACTGGAGAATAACTGGAAATACTCTAAATCCCATTTATGTACTTTGTTCAGTAACAGTTCTTGAAACAGCACCAGGTATCAAATTTTTTATTTCATATTTCAAGTTTTATTTTTAGAGTGAAACTGTTATCAGTGGCTGTCAACTCATGTGTTTCCTGTGGTGAAACATGTTTCAGCCCTTTGATGGGAAGCAAAAGAAGCCCCATTAGCAAGGGAAGATGCTGAGCCCATGCCCTGAGGTGTTCAAGGCACTCTGGGTAACTCCAGCCCTCTAAGTGCTCCAGTCATTACATAAGCATTTCATCTAGTGACACTTTAATTAATTACAGACCTTGAAACACAGACTAGAAGAAGGGCCTTGTGACAATAAATCCCTTTGATGTTCCTGCCAGCTCCTGAATCTCAGCTGTTGAACAGGGACTTGGCAGCAATGGGGAGCCCTCACCTGCGAGGTGAGACACAGCCTCAGGACCTTCACTGGGGGGGGAGAGCCTGGAGCAGTGTGTGTGCATCAGGAGCATCCCACCTGATGATCCTTACCTCTGGCTCCTGGGACTCACTGCAGGGCTGTTCCCCAGCTGTCCTGCATGGAGCTGGTGTTGGCAGACTGGCTGCCTTCGGGAAGGGAGCTGGCTTTTAGCAGTGCTAAAAGCCCACCCTGGAACACAGAGGCACCTGCAGGAGGATTTATGGTGCAGTCTGACTGGGGACACTGAGCGCCTCAGCGCCATCAGAATGAACATCAGAATGAATGTGTGATGCACAGAGCTCTTTTGAGTGATGCCTATCAAATGCACAGCCCGTGGCACTTCCTGGCATTTGGCTGACTGCAAGGTAAGGTGCCTGCTAAATGCTGTTTTCAGGCTGAGTAGATAATTCCTCTCTGAACACCCACACAAGGACCTCTCTCTTCCCTGGATCCAGCCCAGGTTTGTAATAGCTGCTGTTTGATGGCTACATACCCTCCTAAGGGTTACATTTTCTCTAAAGAAGTCACACACTAATTTATTCAGAAAAAGTAATCTTCCATTGCCTCAATACAGGCACACTCTTTTATTATTGTCCCTGTGAATCTCCTCAAAACTGAACCGCTTTTAAGTAGTTCAGTCTTTAAATATCCTCTTTTATTCTCATTCAAGAAATTCTGGTTTTGATAACAGTCAAGGATTTTAGTTTTTCATTTCAGCTAAAAAAAAAAGGTCAAAGGAGAAGTATGGTGGCTTTTATTCCTTTAATTATGGGGGTATTTTCTGACATTGAGCAGTGAAATCTGGTTAACAACATATAGTCAAAGAAAAATAATTTTATCTTTGATTTTACTGTTTTGGTGATTCTTGAAGTAAAAATACACCTCTGTGTATGATTTTGCTCACCCACTGCTTTTAAACCTCAGCAGGAACTGCTCATGTACAATCATCAGCATTTTGCCTATATTTTTATTCATGCAATTTGTCATCAGTTTATGCCTCTTTAAGGCTTGGCAGTGATTTCTTTAAAAGTCTCTTCTAATTGCAGTGTTCAAAAATTACTTTTTCTTCCTGAGGCTCCTTGGTAAAAGACAGAAGAAAGCATAGTGGCAGAAGTATTATAAACTGAACCAGATGGGTTTTTGGTTTTGTAGAATATAATGAAGGTTGAACATAAAGTTAATTGTCCCATAACCAAGTACATTTCTTGAACTATGATGAAAATCAACCAGATATTTCCAGGAGGAAGGATTTTCACATAATTTAAGAAAGTGTCAGTAAATAACATGCAAATAAATAGAATCATTCCAAGCTAGGAAGGCTTGGGGAGGTCAACAAATAAGCTAATGCAAGGAATTTGGCTGGCTGATGCTTTTGAAGATGTCTAGTCCTTTCTGATGACCATGTTTAAAGTACTCATGTAAGTCAGAAACTTAAGTAAGTAATGAAACAAGTACTGAAGCATCAAGATTAAAAGAAGCATTGAATGGACTCATCCCCAGTCACTTCTTTTGGGAGTTGTCAGCAGCAGGATTAAATCAGATTTGACAAATATATCATGGTCATTAGAGAAGAGATTTCTCCATTGAAGGTGAAATAAGCTTCATCAGTGCAAAAATGTAAATGCCTTTTCAGATCAAAAGGTAGTTTGAGCAGGGTTTTTTTAATGATATCTAGTGTAGTGTCAAGACTGTTCTATTTGAACAGAGAAAACTGTTTATAGTTCACTGTAGACAAGAAATAAAATATGTGCTACTGTGACGGACTAAACAGTGGTGGTAAACTTACTACTTACCATAACTGGCTGTAATTTTAGGGATTAAAAAGATGAGAAAAAATTTTAGAGATTAAAAAGATGAGATCTGAGAATATCTGAACAGGCATCAGAGAATATTAATATAAACTAAAAAGGCAAAATTAGTGTCTTTGGTGTAAACCAATAAGCATGTAAGATCTCTCTTGCTTTTTTTTTTTTCATGTTCTTACTAGTCTCTGGACTGTCTTACCTCTTGAAGTCTTCCCCTTTTTTTTTTTTTCTGTTAGCATGTTCTTGGATTATAACTCTTTGCCATTATATATATTTAAAACCTAGTCCTTTTTTTTCATTAAGTGTGCACTGCTAAATTGAATGCAACATGTACCATGAACCTTATATAAAATGTAGAAGGAGTTGCCAGCCCTAAGTCTTGAATATGCAAGGAGACAAAGTGTTCATATCTAACTATGCTGCCCTTCATCAATATGAGGGGAACTCATAAACCCCAGTAGTCTACACTCTCTATATACAGCTGGCTCTTTATGAACCACAAAACAGTAGTTTAGAACAAATCCACCTACTTGGTTTTGCTTAAACTACAAGTGGTCATGTTTATGCTTTTTTCAAATGCTCAGAAGTGTTTTTTCTTTTCCTCAATACAGAAGATAACACAGTATTAATGATCTAATTCTGTGGAAAGAATTTTTTGAAAGAGGAAACCTCTTGTGCATATGGGATAGTAAAGTAACATCTGGAAGATATGTACATGCATGATCTGGAACCTGTATGGGGGGAAGAGGGAAGTTCCCATGGGTGCTTCCTTTAATTGAGATATATAATCATACTGGTTTTGAATGGTAATATCCTTTTACCAAGGAAATGCTATTGAACTAGAGGAGCTTCAAATTCCATATGGTCCTCCATTGTCTATAGGAGGCTTTGCTTCCTTAATCTCAAAGCACAGATTTCGGCTGTAGCCATACAGAGTACTGGTAGGTTCTTTCTGCAACAATTCATCCAATGGATTTTCTACCAGCCTGGACATTGTGTAACTGAATTTTCTAGGCCCTTGTTTTATGTATACTCCAGCTGTACGAACTTCATGCCTTTCAAAGGAAATCTGTCATTGCTTTTGTTCCCCCTTCCCCATCCCTACTCCCACTGTTGAAGGAAATCTCTGCACAATGGAGTCCAAGTCTTCTGCATGACTGCTGCAGAGCTCACAGCCTGGCAGGCAGCAGCAACGGAGAATGCACGGAACTGAAGGTGTGGCAGGCAGAACCAAACAGGTCGTCTGGGGACGCCTCCAGCCCACAGCAGTGAATGAAGCTCGGGGTACCTCATGACATCTTCAACTAGTCAGAAAGGGGGGTTTGGGTTTCAGAACATAGGCATGCACTTTAGTAGGACAGGCAGCTTGCCTCCAGCTATAGAGAGAGTAGCTATGGGAGTCTACAGGAGCCTTATCTCTACAGTTACTTACCCCCAACTCTGAGTGCTGCAACAATTTTTATCATGTGGTATTACCTATAGGAGTGATCACCAAACTGTTGAAGAGGCTTGGGGAGTGCTTCTTGTCAGAAATTATCTAGAACTCAAGATTCTGCTATAAAAGTACAGTTGCTTAGGGGAAAAAAAAAGGGAGGTGACTTTCAAATTAAAACTAAATCACCACCTTCTGCTGTCGCCTTGGCTTATGTACCTACCATATTTCCGTTCTTGTTCACCTGTTGTGTTGAACCCCAAACACATACTTCCCAAAGCCCTCAAGTCCCCCCGTGTTTTAGAAGACTCCAAGAAAAACAAAATTGTACCAATCAACCTGATGCGCAGTACTAGAACTGAAAGATGTACAGCCCAAAAGCAATTTTTAGCTTTCAAAAATTATGAATATAAAAGGCCTCAGATATCTAACTGAATAGTTCTGATTACATACAATTAAAGGGCTTACTCAGATGTCTATTATTTGCTATGATCTCAGAGACAGATAGCAAGGTGAGATTCAGCAAATATTTTAGTAATGGGATGAAGTTATGAAGCACAAACTTTTCTACCAGTTATGTCTAGATGTAAATGAGAAAGTAAACACAGGGAATAATTAGAGAAACCTGCTAACAGCCACATAAAGAGCTTTATTCTTTGTACTCACAGTGTGAAGCTTGATGCCAATATACTGTCTTTACTGTTAAAAAATATTTCAGGATCTTGTAGATAAATTGACTAAATTCTATAGCCGAATACTGCAGCAGCCAAAGAATTAATACAAGTGCACAGGTCTCCACACTCATTTATTCCTGAAGAATTAGGAATGCTATATTACTTTTTTAAAATGCAATAAGGCCATAGGACAATACATAATTTTAAAATGTGAAGAATTTAATGGGGCATATGCTACTAAAGAAATTTAGTTTCTGAACTTGTGATCAAATGCTTTTATGGCAAGTAACTCTGTCTCTTTTCTCTTCAATATTTATTCTGAAATATGTTCTTCACAAATGGTGTTTAGAACAATTTATTGGATGGTGTTGCCACTCCTCTGTAGGTAGGAAGACATGGTAGGAGGGATGGTCTTAACAATGTTTGCTCCTATGGATCATCCAGTGGGAAGCTCACATAATCAAAACTGCTGGTGCCCATTTAGGTGAGACAGTGATATTTGTTATTCCAGGCTGAAAGGAGGGTTGACTCGAGGATCTGCACCCTCATAAACTGGAACACACAGATCTGTTCCCAGACTATCTGAAAAATAGAGACTGATGTTTATACTATGAGGACCATTCCTTCCTGGGTAGTTTGTGTCCTTTCCCACTTGGCAGCCTATCCATCTCCAGAGTCCAGATGTCCTGATCACCTGTGTGTTAAGAGGTAACTGTGACAATTGAATCATGCTACCTGGCCACCCATTTTCTAAAACCTGTCCGCCCATTTTCTAAAATTTTGTGATGAGTTACTTTGTCATCACATCAAATGTTTCAGCAGTACAGTTCAGCTGGTGTTTTTTAGGACTGATGTGAAGTGACATATTCTGTACTTCAGTAGAAGGTTTATATTTTAGATCATAATGTTTATGTTCTTGTGCAAGGGGTAAATAGACTGTTTGGCTGTTATCAGTGTATGCACGATGACGTTTGGACCTGGGAAATGTTGTAGTTTGACACTGGCCTGACACCAGGCACCCACAAGAGCTGCTCACTCACCTTCTCCTGCTACAGCTGGGCAAAGGAGGGAGAAGGGAAAAAAATTATCAAAGGCTCCATGAGTGAGACAAGGACCGGGAGAAATATTTCAAGGGCAAAACAGGCTCAACTTTAGTTGCAAAGTGAAATTTATTACTGACAGAATCAGGGGAGGATAATGAGAAGTAAAATAAGGCCTTAAAACACCTTTTCCCCCAGCCCCTTCCTCCTTCCCACTGCCAGGGATACAGGGCATGGGAGTTTTGGTCAGTTCATCACCAAGACTTTGATCCGCTGCTCTGGGACAGGAATCCTTTCCCTGTGAGGCCATGGAGTCCCTCCCATGGGAACAGTTCTCTGTGAACCTCTCCGGTGTGGGTTCACTCTCATGACCAGCAGCCAGACCTCTCCTGCTGCAATGAGAGTCCTTCCCACGGGCAGACACTCCTCCCAAAACTGCTGTGGCTGTGGTCGCTCTTCCACAGGGTGCAGTCCTCCAAGGACAGGCTGCTCCAGCCTGGAAGCTGGGCCCTTTCTCCCCACTGGGTCTCCCACGGGATCACAGCCTCCTCCAGGCACCCACCTGCTCCTGCATGGGCACCTCCCCTACGGGCTGCAGGTGGATCTCTGCATCCTTATGGATCCCCATGGCCTCGGGTGGATCTCTGCATCCTTATGGATCCCCATGGGCTGCAGGTGGATCTCTGCATCCTTATGGATCCCCATGGGCTGCAGGTGGATCTCTGCATCCTTATGGATCCCCATGGTCTGTGGGTGGATCTCTGCATCCTTATGGATCCCCATGGCCTCGGGTGGATCTCTGCATCCTTATGGATCCCCATGGTCTGTGGGAGGATCTCTGCATCCTTATGGATCCCCATGGTCTGTGGGTGGATCTCTGCATCCTTATGGATCCCCATGGCCTCGGGTGGATCTCTGCATCCTTATGGATCCCCATGGGCTGTGGGTGGATCTCTGCATCCTTATGGATCCCCATGGGCTGTGGGTGGATCTCTGCATCCTTAAGGATCCCCATGGTCTGTGGGTGGATCTCTGCATCCTTATGGATCCCCATGGTCTGTGGGTGGATCTCTGCATCCTTAAGGATCCCCTGTTCTGTGGGTGGGTCTCTTCATCCCACATGGTTCCTTATGGGCTGGGATGGTTCCCAGCCTCTGCATCCCTTGTGGATCTCCAGGCTGCAGAGGCACAGCTGCTTCACCATGGTGTTACCATGGCCTGCAGAGGAATCTTGGCACCTCCTCCCCCTCCTTCTCCACTGACCTTGGTGTTTTCCAAGGTATTTCCCTCACATGTTCTCACCTCATTCTCTTCTCTGACTAGAAGCCGAAACCTTATGACTTTGTTTTGATTTTCTTCTTAAATATATCATCATAGAGGTGTTACCAGCCCCTCTCATTGGCCCAGTTTTGGCCAGCAGCATGTCCAGCTTCAGAGCCATCAGGGTATGGCTCTGCTGGACACTGTGGAAGCTTCTGCTGGACACTGTGGAAGCTTCCAGCAGCTTCTCACAGGAACCACTTTTGTGGTCCCCCTGCTACGAAAAACCAGGCTGTGCCAAACCAATACAGGAAACTCCTCAGGATAGCCACAACTGATTAGTGTGATTTGCTCTGGTCCTGTCCCCTCTCTTGAATCAGTATGTTACTTTGTGTAAGTTTTGCAAAAAGCCATTTCAAGATCTAGTTGAAAATCACTTTTTATGTGTACTTTATTTTCAGTTTCATTCTCTGCATTAGCTCACTCTTTGCACAAGGTCAAATGGTACAGGCAAAGGTAGAAGATAAGTGGACAGTGGAAGCTTGAACAGATCCTGTGAAATTTCATCATCGTTTCAGGGGATGAAGTGGGGAGGGGAAGGAAGAAACTGCCTTCTATAGTATGTTGTAGTGGCTGTTATTGACATTCACAGAAAAATTCACATCCAGTTTAGCCTGGATTGTTTTTTTTTTCTTTCATTTCTTTATTATCTTTTTGCATTTGTTCTCCTGCTTGAATGTAGGCTTAAATAATTTTACAGTGATTTTGATTTATCATATTTTGCCCCGCTGGATGTTCTAGTTCAAGGAACATGGCCTTGAGAATACTAATGACTATTTCAATCAACAAGTTTATGAAAATTAAGGATTTCCAAACTCCAAAGGTGCTCAAATAATGCCTAATTTTCCTGGACATTCTTCTTATTTATTTCTTCTTAGTAGAGTATCAGAGTGGTATATGAACAATTGCTCTTTTTATCAAGTAACAGAAATGCCTTCTAAGGGAGATTTTTAATTTTTTATTCTGGTTAAATGCATGAATAGGTTATTTTTTTCCCAGCAGAACATAATCTTCTCCTTCATTGAATAATATGGCTTGTGCATTCACTCCACATATGGGAAAGTAGAACTGAGTTCCTTCCTCTTCAGGAGACAGATTTATGGTCCTGAAAAGAGTGCCATAAATACACAGCTCTCAGATGAGTGCATTTGCTCTGAGCTTGTAAAGTTGTCTCTCTTTGTCTAAACCAAAACACTGAGCAAGGGCCTGGGGTGCTCCTGCGGGATTTCAAAACAGAGGAGCTGAAGGTTCACTGCTTCTCTGTTCCAGTCAAGGCAGAAAGAAAACAAAACCTGGATTCTACCAAGCATTCTAGATAGGAGCTGATAGAGTTTTCTAGAGCAGGGGTCCTTTGTTGAAGCTATTTCATCTTCTCTAAAATATTTACACATATGTCAAGAGGCATTCCAAAAATGTGAGGCATTGACATGAGGTCTCCTCAGGCCTTGTAATCCTGTATAAAATGATGTTTTTTGCATTGGGCAGTTTTATGAGCTTTAGTTTTTCCTTTTCCTCATAGGAGTGTCCCAAAACAAAACTTTCAGGCTTAAAAGATCAATTTTTTGTTAAATGGACCAGAACTTCTCTATGTCCTTTTTCAGTCTTAAGAAGGGTTGACAAAGTAAGTTTAGTTTGATAAAAACCAAGTATGATTTACCTTTTTTATTGATTCAACAGCAAAAGTCTAGATGAAATAACCTCAGAATACCAAAAACCATTGCCCTGCCATTTTTATATGTATCACTTCTTCATTTAAACACCTTTCTGTGGACACATGTTGAGTACAATATTGCTTGAAAATAGTTCACTCTAATATTTTTGATCATTTCTTTATGGTATTTTTTGTGATTATGTTACATAATACTGTGTCTTTCTAGACCATGTAAACAGAAAAGAATAATTTTCTGTCTCAATGTAAATGCTAATACTGGTACCAGGATTATCATGTCCACCTATTGATATCATCCAATACAACAATCCTGCTGAATATTTTCTAAGATAAGCAAGTATAAGGGGTAGGATTATAGTCAAGGGAGGAATTATAAATGTCTCCATGAAGATTTTTTCCCACTATTTACTCAGTGCTGCTCTTGTGTCCATGCTTAATGAAATGCAGAAATCAGACCTGAATATTTTAGAAGTCTATCCATCTGCATTTCTCTTTTAGCATTCTCTTTTCAGTATGAAATACTGTGCCAAGAGCTACATCTGTGTAGTTTACAGAATTCAGATTATGTAGGAAGATGAAAATCTAATTTGATAAGGGGAAAAAAACACCCAAAAAAGCTGATAGTATAGAAATGTCCATAGTGGCACAAAATTAATTCACAAAGATAAAAAAACCAAGGTAAATCTCCTTATGTAACATTTTATTACTATTATGCACACCAGACCTCATACAGCATATATAAAGAACTAAAATAAAGACAATGATGAGCATATTAGTAATTAATTCAGGCAGATGCAAATGCAAAAAGAAAATTTGCTGACACATTATCAACTGATTATTTTCACCCTTGAAATATTTTACAAATGTATATGTTTTCAAGATTTGAAAGAAAAAGAAAACAAATAAGAAAAAAATATATTTTAATATAAAAATATAAAAACCCTTAAGTTTACACGTGGAAATCATTAATAATGACCTAGTATCAATTGTGTCTGCTTTTCTATACTACTCCCACATAGCAAGAATAGTATAATTCAGTTAGTCTGTTTAGACAACTATATACTTTATGATGCAAATATTAAAAGAAATTGGTCTTATTCTCTGCAAGCTTTAGTATAAACACCCTGTAGGCTTTCTAAAATAACATTATCAGTCACAAGACAGCTCCTCTATGTTTTATAACATATTTAATAAGTGCTTATGGGTTTTAGATGGAAGAAAGTAAAGAAAAAGTTCAACCAAAACAGATGGAGCTACAACAGGACTTGTAAAATGGGTTACTTCACTGCTGGCAGCCTAGATCTCATTTAAGAGAAATAATCAAAGCAGAACTGAGAAAGAAAAGGAAAACTGAAAAGGTCACATAGAAGATCTGAAAACACACTTAATCCAGAAAATTTTTTAGCATGTTTTTCCTCAATACTTTTAAGGTTTTGAATTGATATGACACCCCTCTCTCTCTGAGCTAAGGTAGAGAAACTGCCTACAAGAGTGTAACTTTACTTTTAGGATATAACCATGGTCTTACTGCATGTTTTGTGTATCAGGGAAGTAATGGAGAAGATAGATAGTACACACACTGCTGTAGGCTGTGCTTCATTAGTGGTCGTGCCGAAGAAGCAGAATCATAGAATGGTTTGGGTTGGAAGAGACCTCAAACTTTCAATCTGCCTGCTATGGGACATCTTCCACTAGGCCAGGTAGCTCAGAGCCCCATCCAGCCTGGCCTTAAACACTTTCAAGGATGGGGCATCCGCAGCTTCTCTGGCCAACCTGTGCCACTGCCTAACCACCCTCACAGTAAAGAATTTCTTTCCAAAATCTAATATAAACCTACTCTATTTTTCCTTTCACTACATGCTCTTGTAAGTAGTTTCTCTCCATCTTTCTTGTAGGCTTTCTTCAGGTACTGGAGGGACACAATTAAGTCACCTTTTTATCTTCAGGCTGAATATTCCCAGTCCTCTCAGCTCTTCCTCACAGGAAAGGAGCTTGATCTCAACCATCTTTGTGTTCCTCCTCTGGACTGTCTCCAGCAGGTCTTTGTCCTTCCTGTGCTGGCAGCCCAGCTCTGGATGCAGTGCTCCAGGTGGGTCCCAGCAGAGCAGAGCAGAGGGGCAGAATCCCCTCCCTGCCCTGCTGCCCACGGGGCTCTGGGTGCAGCCCAGGACACGTTTGGCTCTCTGGGCTGTGAGTGCCATGGCAGGGCATGTGCAGCCTCTCACCCACAGCACCCCGAGTCCTTCATATCTCAACTTCCTTTCCAAAGATATTAATGAATCTTTACAATAAACACACTGAATTATTTTGGAATCCTTTCCAAGAATATGTTGTATTTATGGGGGGTTGCTTTTAGTACTAATTTATATTAGATAGATGATAGATAGATAGATAGATAGATAGATAGATAGATAGATAGACAGACAGAGATAGATAGATAGATAGATAGATAGATAGATAGATAGATAGATAGATAGATAGATCTATATCTACTATTACTGGAACAGGCAAAGCATCACTAGAGTTACAGAAAATACCTTCTTTTTATAATACGCTTTTTCTTAAAAAAACCAACAAAGTATGGATGTGGCACAACTAAGACTTGTGTTAAAAGCCTGATTAATAATTTAATTTTAATGCATAACTTGTCTTGCTTGCATCAGTGGGAGACTACTCATACCGAAAGCTTAGATGTGCTTTGTAAAAGCAAGGTCTTCATTAATAGTTAATACCCATGGACATTATTTTATTTAATCAGAAGAAAAAATACTGATTTTATGTCCTTTAAAAAACCTGAATTACCTAAATATTTCTTGTCTTCCAAGTAAAAGCCATCTCACTTTAATTTTCTTCCAGTTATTTCTTAAATTTTTATTAATGTTGGTTTTTACCTCCCCTTCTCTTTCCCCTGCAACATTTTACATTTCCTTGGGACAGGTCTTTTTGTTTTAAATATTCCAATCTTTCTTTTATATTTGCTATACTTGTGGAAATCATGAGCATGGCTTGCAAACAAATTGTCTACATAACTACCAAAAGACACAGTCAATGTGATGAATACTTTACGTGTTTGGCTGTGTTTCCTGACAGCTACAGAAATAAGCAAAACCCCACACAATGCACTCTCTTCCCTGATTTTGATGTTAAATACAATGGCTGAGCTATTATTTATAAAGGAGGAAAAACTACCTTAGCTCCTGCCACATGACACAACTGTTCTACCAGATGAGAAACAACCATAAAAGATGTCCTGTAAACAGTTAAAAAGATAAAACCCTTAACTGCTGAGGCACTGGATGGAAGACTGTGGGAAAGTGACCAAGGAAGACACCCTTATTGAGTCTGAAAGTTTGGCTGTTGTATACAAGCTTGGGATGCTTTTGGTAAGAGTTAGATGAGACAGTTGCATACGCTCATTAATTATTGTAAATGTCACTTTCTTTTATGTTTAGTTCTTTAAGATTAAAGAGAGCCTTGGTTTAAGAAGACTGACTGCACATTGCATTAACTCCCGGTTCCAATCTTCTGAAGGGAACAAATGCAGGCACCCAAATCTAATTATGTCTGTGAAGTTAAGCAAGGTTGTGCAGCATTGGTTGAGCAAACACTATATGACTTTGCTTGGGTATAGGAAAAAGTATAGCTACAGGAGCACAGAGGCTAACCTTCCCCCTTCTTCAGCCTCTCATTTAGAGTTTGGTCAGAGATCAGTACCCCACAGCCTGCAGTGTAAATGTGATTCCATCAGTGACATGGTCTACTGATGGAATTGGTCCTCAGTTTCTAAGGGTTAATCTTGCAAGGTGCTGAATGCTTCCCACCCTATCAATTCCATCTAAACAGGAAATACTTGACAATCCCTTCTAATTTGGGGTTACAGATTCTTAGTTAGATTCAGGCACAGGTTGGCTGCAATGGAGGTTGTTACAGAAGGGAAGCATGATACCTGATGGTGACTTGGTGAATGATATTTACTATAGCACAAAATGAACTTAACTGGTTATTTTTAGCAAGGTAAGTATTTTATGGTTTGAGTACTTTCTGGCATGACTATTTGCTATTAAGAAATTGCAATCTGGATAAGAGAACTGAGTAGATTTTTTTAAGGTTTTTAACCATGTGTTTGCTCAGAAATTGAGAAATTTACCATGTAGTAAGTTCAGCTGCGCTTAATGACACCAGAAATAGCACAAATTTCAGGAATTGTGTACTCTTTAGCCATTCACTAAACTTCTGGGACCAAGTGTGAACTGGGAGCAGTGTTTACAGCTCTCAGGGTCATAAATTCAGCTATTCTGTGTGCATAGCAAAGCCATCCAGGTTCCCTGTGAAGTGACCGGGAGCAACAAAGCTCTTGGGAAGGTTATTCAGAAGAGCTGTAAAGAGGCATAGCCTGTGGCCAGGTAAGGAAGGGAGATGAAATTCTGCCTCTCCCCTGTGTTCAGGTGCTTATCTGCACCCCTGGAGACAGGTGCCTCAGGCTGATGGGAAGGCTTTGTTATGCTCAGGCAGGAGGGTGGACCTTCAGCACTGATCACTGCTTGGCCTTAGGCTGTAACTGATAAGAGGCACAGTAAGCTCAACTTAATGACAGTCTATTACACACTCAGGACTCTCAAATTCTAGAGAAATATGCTGCCTACCTACTGCAGAGTAATCGAGAATTGAGGCCCCATCACTTCCAAAAGACAGCATTGCCATTGTGCAGCCAGGAATGCCCACCACTTGTAGAAATAGCAAAGTTACTGCAAAGAGGCAACTCTGTTTAGGAACTGGCAGGTACTTTAGGGCTTCCCTCTGGACTTGTTTGTGACTGACATCACCAAGTTGTGTATATAAGGTTTCAAAATATTCCTGCTTGACTTTCCTTTAAACCTCCAGTTTATGTAAAAAAAGTTCAATTTCAGCTGTTCTAACACGAGCTGCTTATGCAGTAAGATACCAAAAGTGGGCTGAGAGAAGGGTGCTGAATGGATGGGATACACAGAAGTTCAGGGTTGAAAAGAGGGAATAATGAGATGTGCTAGGAAAAAAAAATGTCCTAATTGTGTAAGAGTCAGTGAGGAAAGGAAAAATAAATAGGGGAAGTAAGCAAACAAGCAAAGACTGAAGGCTGGGCTGATAATAGTGAAGGAGGGAAAAGAAGAACAAGTTAAAACCATCATTACAAAGTATAATACAAAGAGCTACAATGAAATGTGTTGTCATCTGGGACTCGAATTGCATGCTTTACTAAACATTGCTAGGAGCATTTATCATGCCAGCAGCCATAGGTTTAGCTACTGTGGGCCTCCGTGCCATCTGGAAGGATGAGCACTCACTTAAAAACAGGTCTCTAACAGGAAAGTTAGAGATCATTGTCATAGCAATTCAGAGCAATCCACACTACATCTGTGTGTAGCACCTGTACATGTTTATGGTTTTTTTGAGGTGATTATTGCTGCTGTTTAATACATGCACTTTTTAAAATAAAAAATACATACAGCTATTTTGGAAATTTCAACACTGAATTGAAAAAAATAAGGCTTAGTCCTCTATCACTTAAATACTTTCCCCCCCTCTATTACTATTAAAATTTTAAAAAAAATAAAACTAATGTGAGAGTTTTTACAATCCCTAAGCTATAGGACAGTTTAAAATAATTCCTAAAAACTTACTGAGGGCTGGACAGCTGATATAAGCTATTATTTCATATTGTAATTGAAGACATTACTTTTTAAAATCAAAAATATTTGAAGTTTTTATTAAGAATTAAAAAAATATTTTAGGTCATGTTATAAATTACATTTTTTAAAGGAAATTACTTTCATCAATGGATCAGTGCTAGCTCACTCCAAAAATCAGTAAAGATGCTTTACTTACAGTGAAATTCAGTCTGAAATTGTGTTAAATTCACAGTGTTAGTGTGTTTTAAGCCAAGTAATCACAGACTTGCAGTGATGATACAAAGAAGTCAATATATTTATAGCTTTACTAGGAAAACATCACTAAGGATTGTATATACATTGACTACTTGGATGGACAGCAGTCATGTTATTAAGCACAGCTGACTTTGTATCTCAAAACTTATACAGGCTTAAAGAAAATTAAATAAACCCTGAGTATTATTACATCATTACATCTATTACATCAGAATATTAGAATGTAGTTGCTAATAACGGGTGGCTAGTGAAAATTATACCAAAGATGTTTTTATGCCATGTTTCCCGTCTCTGTCAGCGTGAAACGGTAAGTATTGCTCCTACATCTTTCACACCCCAGTGCTTTGTTTTCAGGCTAATCACAGAACCAGAGCATGGGTCAGGCTTGAGGGGCCCATAGTAACTCACCTGGTCCTCCCTGCCCAAGCAGGGCCATCCTAGACCACACGGTACAGGATTGCACCCTGATGTTTTTTGAGTATCTCCAGTGAGGGAGACTCCACAACCTCTCTAGAAGTCAGAAAGCATCTCTTCCTCATGTTCAAGTGGAACTTTCTGTGCCTCAGTTCCTGCCCACTGCCTCTTGTCCCACTGCTGGGAACCGCCAAGCAGAGCCCGCTCCCTGCTCTGACCCTCCCTGCAGACACTGACATTGATGAGGTTCCCTCTCAGCTGTCTCCTCTGGAGGCTGAACAGGCCCAGCTCCCTCAGCCTGTCCTCAAAAGTTATCCCTCGGTAACTTCTGCACAGCTCCATGTCCTTCTCATCCTGAGGAGCCCCGACCTGGGCACAGCACTCCAGCTGTGCCTCACCAGGGCTGAGCAGAGCGGGCAGGATCGCCTCCCAGACCTCCTGGCACTGTTCTTCCCAATGCAGCCCAGGATACCACTGACCTTCTTGGCCACAAGGGCACACTGCTGGCTTGTGGACGGCTCCCTTCAGAAATTACCGTGTCATTTCATGGTGGTTTATCCTTAGGAGTGGAATGCTTTTGATCCTTTAAATGTTCTACCCCTGGAAGTCAGTATCTTCAGACACCTCTGAGGTTCGCTGTGCTGGTGACTGGCAGATATTCCTGTACCTTGGAGAAAAATTAGAGGTTTGGTTTGTATTACAGCTTTATTTGGAGCATATAAACGTGGAGAAAGATTTTTGTTGCTCTTTTGGAGTGTTGATGACCATTTTGTGGTTTTGGATTATTTTTCTGACCTCTGCCCTTTTGAATGCTCTCTCGCACTAGAGATATTAGATGCCAAATACCACTGCCCTAAGCTGTACATATTCCCTACAATGGCAAGCGTTCAAGTTTGGGGTTTCTTTAGTTTTTCTTAAGACTTCTAGTGTGTGTCTGTATGTCACTTGAACATGTTTGGAAAAATATATAAAGAAGAGAGCTGGGGAGAGAACAGGGTGTCCTGATGCTTACTGAAATATTTCTAACAGCTTTACTAATAGGTGGGAAGGGGAGTGAGTTCTGGCATAAAATGAAAGAAATCTGCTTAGTCTAAAAAAGGTGAAATGCATTTAAGAGCAGAATTTGTCTGACCTATGCATTTCCTCAGTCACTGTTCACACATTACTGAAACACATTCACTGTGTTGTTTCTCTTTATTTTTCCAGTGTTACATTTTGGGCCAGTCTTATTACATAAGTTTTCTAATCATGTACCTCCATTAATTTAATTTCTTTTCACTTCATTTACACCTCTGTAAATATTTTCAGATTTCCAGGAGCACTAACATAAAAGTTATTTGTGTTTCTTTTTTACTTAACCAGTTCAGTACAATATAACTGAGGTGAGCTGAACTTGTGACAAAACTAGAAATTACATGAACCAGTTTTTAAGACTGAAAAGCAACTGGAAAGACATATCCTGAATTCACCTTAGCCATGACTATTACTTTCAAGGCCAACTGTCCTACTGCTCATGAAATTACTTGTAAAGCTCTCCAGGAAGTTTCTTCATGGCTGTGTGTTTCTACTTCAGCCAAAGCCAGCACAGAGATTACATCCCTTGTGGAGGGATGAAAGCATGCATACAGATACTTTTGCAATAACACTTAAGGCACCTGGATGCCAGCATCTTGTCAATTTTAACAAATTTAGGGATCAATTCTATGGATTCACCTTGCCTTTCCAACACCTGATTTCAGTATTTTAATAAATGGAATGACCTCAAGCTGTGATCGAGCTTTTCCTCACTGAAATCAGCAATTGCTGCCATAACTGTACTGAAGTCATCAGGTAATCAACAGCCAAATTGATTTTGGAAAATAATAATTTAAGAGCCACTAACAACAACAACAACAACAACAACAACAAAATAGAATAAAAAACCGTACTGCAGATTTCTTGTTCAATTCAGTGGATGCTGTGAAGCCAAACATACTAACTTTCTTGAACATGGTGTTTTTAGTTTGTGGACGACTCTTCAATTCACTGTTACTGAGCCTAATAAAAGTCTGAGGCTTAAAAAGGCAGTCAAGAATTGTGCTAATTGACATGACACTGAGAAGAACCTTGTGGTTAGACTAAACTGTAAGCAGAATTGTCAGCATAAATATCCTGCAGCTGGCTAATAACCTCCCCCTTTTCTGGTCTGCCTAGGAGGGACAAGAAGAGACCTTTCACTACAAGGTTCAGGACCAAAACCCCACCACAATAAATCAAGTTCTAATTAAGTCTGTAAACTGTGATGAAGGGGAAGGCAGCAAACATGGCTGCTGATATTCTAGATGGAAGAGCTAGAAAGACACCTCAGGATGCAGCACTTCTTAACCAATGTTGCATCACTTGACAGAATGAGAGTGTCTTACCATATTATACTGTATTTTGGACTATAGTGACAATTTCTGTATGCCTTGGAAAAGTCTTGCTGAGTAAAATCATAGAACCATAGAATGGTTTGGCTTAAAAGGGACCTTGAAGATGATCTAGTTCCAAACCTCCTGCCATGGGCTCCAGAAAAACTTCCTCACATAAATCTTCTGCTGAAAAGCATTAGGCTGGTGCTCTGTCTGCTTTACCAAAGCAGAAGGGAAAAAGTGTAAGCTTTTAGGGTAAAAAAATCGATTCCTAACTGTATGTAAGTTTTATCCAAGGACAGACTCACATGAAAAGCAATCTTGCACAGTTTCCACACTGAAAACTCATCTGGAAGTCTCCCTTCAAGATAAATTATTTTATTAAGAGGCAGAAAGTCATATCATGTGATGGATTTAAAGTTCCCTTCTACTCCCTCCTATAGATAGAAAAAAATATGGAGTTAATTTTTCATAAAATACTTCTTGTCTTCTGTGTTTTAAATCAATACTACAAGATTAACACAGACTTCCTAAATGAAAAAGAAAACCTCACCCACTATGAATGAATAATCCATAGAGGCTGTTTAGAGCAGGGTGAATACATAAAAGCTGAATTTTGTGAATATTCTTTTTTTTGGTGAATATTCTAATATTATATCGAATCCATTTCTACTACTTTCAGATCTGATTTTATTAATTATATGCATTGCACTGGGGTGGAAGAATACCTGTTTTTGCGGACTTGATGATTCCTTCCAAGTTATATTATGGTCATTACTTGTCCTGGACTAGAGCCCCAAGCCTGTAACTTGGATGTGCGCCCACTGCTAGGGACTGGACTGCCCGAGCTCTCTCCCGAAAACCTTAGGTCTGCGAGACAGTTCTGCTGGAGAATGAAGGGAGAGGAGCGCAATTAACACCGCGGTGGTCGCAGAGATCCTCCTTTTACTGTTTGGGCACGCACGCCCGTCGGGAGGCTGGCAGAGGACGGCACTCGCCAAGGTGGGCTGCCGGGGAGTCGTGCCCGGGAACGGCGGGGCACAGCCCTGCCCGCGGTGCCGGCCAGGGGCGCAGCCGCCGCGGAAGAGGCGCGGGGGGCCGGCGGAGGGAGAGCCGCAGCCCCGGCAGCGCAGCCCCGCCGCTCCCAGGAAGGGCGGCACAGGTCGGCATTCCCTCCGGGAGCACGGAGGGCAGCGGGCCCCGCCGCCGCCGGCCTTGCGCAACACGGCGCTGTCCGCTTCCTCCCCGGTGCGGCCGGGGAGCCGCCCCGCCGCCCGCAGAACTCCTCCTGGCGTTTCCCCAGCGCTCGGGAGGCGGCGGCAGCCTGTGCCCGGGCCCGGGCGGGCGAAGGCGAGCGCCGGCGGCAGGGCCGGGACCATCGCGCCCGCCGCCGCCTCCCGGGGCGCCCGCACGGCTCTGTGCATCCGCCTCTTCCTCCCCCCGCGCCGCCTCCGCCGGGGGAGCCGGCGGGGGCCGTACGTGCCGGGCCGGGAGCGAGGGGAGGGTCTGCGGCTCGGCGTCGCTGCAGCAAGCGCCGGCCCCGCCGCGCCGCCAGGGACCGAGTGCGGGTGCCGCCGCCGGCTCTCCGCGCTGTGCTGCTGCTGCGCGGCGATCGCCGCTGCTGGCGGGAGGGGCAGGGATGTGAGCGGCAGCGGCCGGGTCGGCTTGGCCCCCCGCCCTTTTTTTTTTTTTTTTCCCCTCCTTTTTTTTTTTTTTTTTTTTTTTTTTTTCTTTCGCCTCCAAAAAAAGACCAAACCAGCCAACCAACCCCAAAAAACCCAGAGGGCGTGGGGGGGGGGAGGGGGGGTGGGGGGATCCCGTGTCGCCGCCGCCACCCTCCGCTGGATCCATTGTGAGGAAATTGCCATTCGCCAGCAGCGGCGGCACATCTGGGCGGGCGCATCTGGGCAAACAACATCGGCTCCCGCCGCCTGCCTCCAACGTCCTCCAACCGGCCGAACGGATCTCACCGGGCCGCCGGGGAGGCTCCTGCTCGTCAGCCCCGGGCTCCTTCTTTCGGGCTGAATCTTAAAAAAACCCTGGCAGCGCGGGAGGTGGGGTGGGGTGGAAATAAAGGCTGCTATTTTTTTCCCCTGGGATTTATTTCATGGGGATGTGTTCAAGACAAGAGAGGATTCAGAAGGATATTGACGTTGTGATCCAAAAGTGCAAGGCGGAAAAGGACTGCCTGTTTGCAGGTGAGTTTGTCCCCGGGCGCCAGGTTGGCGGCGCGGAGGCTCCCGTGGCCGCCACCGCCGCGCCCGCCCCGGACCGCGCTCCCGCCGTGCCCGTGCCCTTCGCCGCCGTTCCCGGCCGCGGGGCCGCTCTCAGATCCCGTCTTCCTCCTCTCCTTCCGAGGGCATATGAGGGCAGAGGAGACCGGGCGCCGGCCGGGAAAGGGGCGGGCGGGGTGGGGGGGCGGCATCCCGAGCCGGGGAGCGGAGCGGCGGCCGCACGCAGCACCGGGAGCGTTGGGGGCAGCCCGAGCCGGGCGCGGCGCAGCCCGCGGCGCTTTCGCTGCGCGGCGGTTCCCGGGCGGCCGCCCTCGGCGCCTGCCCTGATCCCCGGCCCCAGGCCGGTGGCACACCCAGCCGCAAGCGGGGCCCTGTCCCTGGCAGCGGCCCCCGCCGCCCTCCCCTGGGCATTGGCGGCGCCCCGGCGGTGCCGGTGCGGTGCCGGTGGCGGTGAGCCGTCGCAGGAGCCCGGCTGTCGGCTGCCTGTTGCCGTGTGTGACAATGGAATTCCCTGCCGTTGCCATAGCACCGGGCACTTGTTGCGAGGGGCTGGGGGGAGATGCTGCATTTCCTCTGGCTCACCCCGACTCCCTCTCCACCGCCCCCGTGTCGGGAGCTGAATGCTGCTCCGTAAAACCTCGGCTACTTCAGCCGAAATAAAGACAAGTTGTAATAAAGCAGCTCTTTGTCTTTCAGATTTCAGGTATTCAGACTCCACCTTTACCTTCACCTATATTGGAGGCTCCAAAAGGTACTTTTTTTACAGTAATGACTCCATTTCCTGATGGCAGAAAATGCGGTAGTTCAATAACGTGGCAGGTTTTTTTGTTTCCATATCTTTTGCAAGGATGATTAAATCATCAGCCTTCGTGCAAACGTAAACTGAGGAAGAGGTGTGGAGGGAGGTGATGAGAAAGGTGATCCTGGTCGTCAGAGGCTCCTTCCTTAGAGTCCTGCTCTGTGAAGCTCTTTGTCTTTGTTTTTTTTCTCAATTTACTTAGAGACATAGAATTCCTGCCGCATGTCAACCTAACAGAAACATTGCAAAGGCATCAATGTATGGTGTAAAGTTAATTCTTGTTAAAAAACTGGGGAAAGTTAAGATTGTAATAACAAATAGGCCAAATTTCACATCAGCAGCTTACTTCAATGCACGAGAGCCATATTTGGTCCCATGGCAGATGCAAGGCTGTCTGCAGTTGACCAAATTAAATTCTTGAGACTTTAAATGAAATGTCAGTATAACCTAGAAGGCTAAAAAAAATGTTGTTTTGAGTACTATTGTATTAAATAGTATTCAATTCAACAGTGTGTTTTGTATGAAATACTATTTTTAAGTGGATCCAAGCTTGTGGTTAAAAATTGGATAGTACCTGTACACATTTTCAAAATATATTTCAGCATTCATTTGTTGTGCTTGTCAGTTTTCAAAAAGAAATATATGCAGAAACTTGAACACATTCTTCTGCTTTCCCTGATTGTTAGTTATAAGGTGTTAAAGTAAAAGTAAATGGTAAGTTGGTCTCTTTTAGCTAGATTTTGAAAATTTGATGTAACAAGAAGTTTTGCATTTATTTTTGGTTCCTTTTTTTTTAAATAATTCAGTTTCTCTGGTATCTTTGTCAGTTATTTTTCTTTTGCAGGGTACATCACATTAAAGTACTGCATATGCACAAGAATATGCGTTCTTTCATATTCTTTGCAAGTGAACCTGTCAGTGGAGGCAGCACTCCCACAGCCATCGATGCTCCCTCTGTGCATACTTTGGGATGTGGCTGTAGGACCAGACTCCCAGATGGTCCCCAGGCTCCCAGGGTTGCTCTGAAAAATGTTTTCCCACCTCACTACCCTACCACTTCCTACTAAAGGAAAGGACATCTTCTGTCATTTTCAGTAAAGTAGAATATTTTACCCAGTATCTGAGAACCAATATATTTTTGGGTTGCTCATAGTATACTTTTGCTTTCAGCATTTTAATATATGCTTTGTTTTGGTGCGGTTTTAAGACAGTTTCGAAAGGATTGATACTGAAACACAGGCCTGACGTGACATAAGCACCTTAGCATAGATATGAATTCACAAAACCTTAGAGGTGTGACTGCCATGTTTATGATGGCTTTGCAAGCAGGGCTAGCTCTGGTGAGCTGTCGCTAAGGGGGTGAGGAGGGTGAGGCATGTTAATTGTCGTGAAAGGCAAGGAAAATGCAAAATCGTAAGTTTTGTTTTAATAGATAGAAAAGAGAAGAATGTAATCCATAAAGCGCAGGTTTAGCAAAGCGTAGTACCAGCTGGATAAATGTGATGAATATGATAGGAACTATCTACCACGTTTGTAACCCTAAGATAATGAAACCACGAGTTATGTAAGATCTCAGCCCTTAAAACTGTGCCTTTCAAATAAGGAAACAAAAAAGGGCGGATGCCAGAATTGTAAAAGTATAAAAGCCTGTGTGAAAGGAGCCACAGTCAGACATGCATATGGAGGTGCTAACCCCTGCATGTTCTCTTGGCATCAATAAATGTGTGCTTTTCTTTACAGTACCTGCTGTGAAGTAGATTCCTTCAAATCAGTGCAGTCAAAACTATTTAACAGAGACACCATTTATCATTTAACTAAAATGACTGAATTTGAAAGTTGCTTTGGACTGTTCTATAAATCAAAGATCATAGCAAGAAAACAGGAAGTTAAGCCTGTCTTTTCTTTCCATTTTCTGAGCTGCATAAAGTGAAGCGCCTAAGGGCATAAATGATGGCAAACAAACTGGTTTATCAATGTTGAAATAAAGTGTTGGCACTTGCTCAATGAGAAACGGAAGAGGGCCTTTCGTTCCTCAGCCTTGAATTTTAACAGGGGTCAGCATTTGCTTAGGAAGTTGATGGCTGAAAAACAGTCTCGGGACCTTGATGGTTCAAACATAATTGAGAAACAATCGTAATGCTTACAGAAATTGGTGGAAGTGAGTTGTTACTTAGAGCACACTCAGATTCCACTTTTTTCATATTTTAAGCACATCAAAAAAGTATCCTTTTAGAGGAGGGTTTTGTGTTCTCTGTGTTCCCACCGTGTTTGTATTGTGATTTAGGAAGTTGTTCTGCGGTATTCCTGGTGTACACTCGTGTGCTGAGTGGCAGGCTTACGGCAGTAAGCTCTCATACATATAAAGTGTGTGAAATGAAAGCTATTCAGAACAAAACTTCAGCCTCTTACATCAAAGGTGTGTGAGTGGTTTCTTCTCAGAGGAGGCTCTTGTGGAGCAGCAGCTCTACTGCAACATGTGCAGCATTTGAGCGAGTCTCCAGGACAGGGTCAACAGCAGTGACTTATACATGGTGATAGCTTAGGAGAGCACAAGGTCATCCTAGGACCTTGTTTTTGGCCTTGGGGTATGAGATTTTTGCTGACACTGTGCTCTTCCTGAGTGGTAACACCATTTTCTGGTTATTGCCCTCAGGACTTGTCCCAAAATGATCTTTTAGGTCATGGTCATCAGCCAGTAGGCCCTGTTCAGCTGCTTTAGATACTCAGCCCAATGAGTTCTGTTTTTCCAGTCCACAAGAGCACAAATGTTAGAGTAATGGGCAGAGGAGTGGATGTTCACTGAATGGATGTTCAAACCAAGAAAAGGTCTGAATGAATAAGAGTAGAAGTGTTGTGTAAGAAAGATTAAAGTACTTTAGTACTCATTATTAGCCATGCCTGTAACTAAGAATTTTTCATGCTTTGTTTCCATTAAATATTTTTTTTTAGGTCAGTGTGTATGTACTGCAGCCTTGGTTTAGCTGTAGTGGTTACATGGAACAGCAGAAGTCCTTGAAAAAAGACAATTTGTTTGAGAAACAGGATTGTTTGGTAAATTATGATACTAGCAAGTTAAATATCTCTCTGGGTTTCCCTCAGCATACTGTAGTTGCCTTTAGTGCCCATTATGTTTGTTTATCAGTGATCTTAAATTTATAAATCCAGAGCTAGATTAACAGTACATCAGGGTAAGTCCATGGAAGTCAGTGTACCAGTATTATTTCAGTTATTACGAGGACCTAAGGTTTATTTGTGCTTTTTTACCTTCAAACTGCTAAGTTTATCTGTGTGAGATTTTTTTTCTTGGGACCAGCTTCTCAGGTTTTATCTGATTTTTTCCCTTGTTGCTTGCATTGATTGAATAGCCTCTTTGTGCACTTTTGAAATATTATGGTAGTACATAAGCATGCTGCAGATCCATCCAAATAGATAAGTGTGATACAGAGGACATTTATTATTGCTTATGTGGACTTAACTTGTAATCTCATAGTAAATTAGTAGTAGTTCAGACAATCCTTTTAGAGTGTATTCCTTAATGCACTGTGTTCATGCTTCCAAATTATTAGATCTGTTTGTCACTGCAGAGATGTGCCCTGTTTCGGGAAGGTTGTAATTAGCGATTTATTAGTAAAAGCACATCTTGATGCTAATGTGGGCACTAAGTGGAGGGCAGATTGTTTATCAATTTAATATGTTTTTATTTCATTGTCAGAAAGCAATAAGTAGGTTGATTTCTTATAAAAAGAGGTGTTCAGCCAAGTGCTGTGACTGTGCAAGATTTATTCTCCTTTAACTATATCTAGAGAAAAAATTAAAAATTAGTATTTTTTTTTCTGCAGGATCTAAGACAGATATTAAATTGTGAACATGTGGAGTTCTCCATTTTAAAAGAATCTCTGCTTTTTCTGTCCCTGTATGAAACACTGTTCCTCCAGAAACGAAGCAGACTGAACAGATCTGCTGATCTGTCATCTTTCAGATAAAAATGCATGCTGCCCTGAAGTTGTTTTCAGTTTATATGTCATTTGACATGCTTTACATAGAAGCAGTGCTTGGTTGTCCTGAAAAAAGATATTTTCTCTTTAGTATTTTTCCACCCTGCTCTTTTTTTTCCCTGAGGCTAAACAAGGACATCATATCAGTCCTGAAATACTTCTTCATTCAAATACATTCTTAACTCTCATTGGCAGTGAAGGACAATGGCGATAAGATTGTGCATGAGAACTAATAATGAGATTTAATACTGCAGCATATTGCAACTAGGTTACACCTGAACATACAGATTAATTTTGCCAGCAAAGTTCTCATCTCCTATTCATGCAGGGGACTTATGTTCTGCCTTCTGTACTTCAGCACAGTGATTGTGGCAGTTCTGAAAAAGCAAGGAAATTTTGGTCTGGAGTATTTGTTTATTTTTGCTTAAAATGATGACAGTTTGCTATCTATTATGTGATTTTCATTTTGAATATTTGGCTTGTTGTGTTTTATTCAGGAAGTTATTGTAGTCCCATGTAAAATGATGAGTTACTTTCCATTTTGCTGTAGTAGTGCACATTTCACAGATAGGAAGCTGTGCTACTGAAAGAGTGACTAAATTGCTTGTAACTTTATAGCTAGAGATGAAAGCACTATCTGAAGTTCTAGCACATTAGGTCCACAACGTGTTTAAACTTGACAATAAATAGGTGCAGATAACCTTTTTCTCCCCTTTTATGGTATGCTCTATTGATGCTTCTGTGGATTTATAAAACTGCCTACATTTGGTGAACAATTTTGACATTCTAGTGTAACTGGTAACACTGAAGTCTTTGGTGCACAAAGTTTTAAAGAAAAATGTGTTTGAGATAAATGATACATATCTTAATATTGATGTTCACTTTATGTAAAATATAGGAAAAAAGAGAAAACTGAAAAGCAGTTTTTAAACTAAAACATGTAATTGTGTCCATCAGAAAATACCAAAATGAAACACATTTATTTGGTTGGTTTTCTTTATTTCCAAAGTCATGTAGTTTAAGACCAGTGTCTTTTGGATTGGACTCAGCTCCTCTGTCAGGTTTGTTACATGGCAGTGTGCTTACTGGCTGTGCCAGGATTGGAAGGGCAAGGCTGGACTGTTCCTTTTGGAAAGAGTGGTAGCTTGCATAAGATGAAAGTATGGCTTATGAAGGTGAGAACTTGAATTAAATGGAATCCATTGCCCTGACTGGTTTTAGTTTAGATGTAATCAGTTTTATGCAGAGCCTAGGAAGGGCTGGTGCAAGCTCAGTTCATCTCCTGGTGCTGATGGCTGTGTGTAACTTTATGTTCAGTTATTAAGTAGGTAATTACATTCCTAAAATCTACTCTTAGAGTAAGAGGGGGTGAGAACTGGATACAAAACTTTGACCTAGCCATCTGTTAATTGCTGTTTCAAAATACCTGGAAATTTTTACATCTTTCAATTTTAAATTTTCTATCATTTTTTGCTGTTACTACACCATTTCCTACAGTGTTTCCATGGGGGAGAAGTCTGTGGTATGAGATGGGAATCTAGTATAGCTGTAAAATGGCAAGAGTTGTGATTTTCATTTTTTCACTAAAGATTCTGTAGATAAGGAAATGTTGAATACAGCCTTGGGTACTTAAAAATAGCAGTTTTGGGTCAGGCATTACTAAAAATGCTGCTAAAAAGGCATTACTAAACAAGTGTTTTCCATTCTATGAGCTTCTGTTAATGTACCTTCATTCTAACTTTATACTGCTTTTTATATTGTCTGTGTGCAGCATGTACATGAAACCTATCCGTACATTCTGGTAGACAGTTTTTTTGGTAAATGCTGCAAGATGTCCAGCAGGTGTGATTTGACAAATTACTCATCCTAGAAAGAGATCTAGTAGAACATAATAGTAAGAGTGCATCATTAAGTTCAATGCTAAAAGATTGTGAAGAGCAAAATCGCTGCAGCATTCTACTCCCGGTGATACTGAAATTGCCTTATTTTGCTGGGTTTGTGTCTGACAGCTCCTTATTACCTTGCTATTAAAAAGTCTGTCTGAAATTAACTCTGTCCCTACCACTGCATCATTTAAAAAACATATACTTCAGGGAGAGCATGCTCTTGTGGAGATCCTGTTCAGGTCTGGTGAAGCAAGTTCCTGTCCTCTTTCAGCTGCCTACTGTGCTAATACTAAGAACAACTACTTTGAATTGTGAACCCCTTCCTTTCAGTGAGAAAAATGTGGTTTTAGGCATTTAAATTAATGGTCTAGTTTTCAGAAGTGTCAAGCTGCCATACCACATAGCAGTCTTGGTATTAACATGGGTTGTTTAGCACATTTTAAAAGTGTCACAATTTTTATTGCAGGTGTTTTTGCCATACAGATGTATGCAATGTTTTTTGAATGGTTTTCCAGCACGGAGTTGGGGAGAGTGCTTGAATGTCTTTACCGAAAACAATTTCAGTAACTTCTTTCTCTACTTTCATCACATATTTTAACATATTACTACCTAAAAATAAACCTGTAGGCTGTCACTGTTAAAGTGTTAATGTGGTATGACAAATAAATTTGAAAGCAGAGTTCACTCTGCCAAAATTAATTTAGATCATTTTTCGCCATATTGGGACTAATGCCATTTCTGCCTTTTCCTGTTAGTCTCTACTAATTTCCCATATATTTCATTGCTCATAAATAAAGATATGAAGATACCTATTGGCATATTTTTTTCCCATGGGTTACTTACTGTGTAGAACTTGAATTCTCATTTGAGTCAGAGTCCAACCACTCCCGAGTCAAAATACTTTCACCACCTAGAGAGAAAGTAAATTTGAAATTGCTGGGAGAGTTCGCTTAAAACTAAGAAAGGGATCAAATGTGAGTAAATCTAAAAAATGTCCAATGTGTAATTCTGCTTCAGCATTAAATAAATCCTGTGGAAGAGGACAATTTATGTCCTCCTTGCTACAGGAGGGTGAATATTTTTACAGGTATTTCATGAAATATGCCTCATCTGAGGAAGAGGAGCTCCTTTTTAATGACATAAAATTGACTCATGTGGGTGAACCTACTGTCCCATGTCATAGTGGCAGGAAAGGCTTACTGAAAGAAGAGAGCCCTAACAAGGTACAGATTTGACATCTCCTTCCCCTGAGATCCCTCTGCATGCTCACACAGGATGGCATCCATCCATTCTATGGGCAGAAGAGCAAGAAAGAGTCTTGAGTAAGGAACAAGGGCAGTTGTTTCTTTTACAAGTCAGGGTTCTGTGGGAGTTTTGCATCAGGAATTGTATTCCCCTACTGCTAGGGCATCCCAGTAAGCCATGGTCTTGCACATGCTCATGCAAGGCAGCAGGCAGAAAACAGCCTTGGTCCAGTGCTTTGAGCACCTTTCTGTAGCTTGCCTGAAGGCAGAGGATCTGTGTGAGCCTGCCTTGTCTTCTCCTCTCTGTCACAGGAGATGGTGGCATATCCTGGCAATTAGGATAGAACTGGATTGTTCTGAGGAAGAGGTCTGTAGGGCTCTGTAGGAGCCTGTCTGGAGCCAGGAATTAAGGGTAAAGAGGAAGCTCAAAGAAACTAGCTAACCCTTCAGATGTTTCCTCCCAGCCTCAAGGCATTGATCAGAAATAAAAAAGGCAACAGCATGTCACCTGGATAATGAAATATACTGTTTGCCAAAACAGAGTGCAAAAAATGGCCCCATACCATTTGTAGAAAGGAGTATGTAATTAAAGGATAAATTCGTTTTAGATTGTGTAGCATTCTGCATTTCATCTTGTGCAGGCTCCTATCTTCAAATCTTGTTGCTTTAAATAAGTGTTCCATTTTAAGCTTTTAGAGAAGAATTTTTTCACATTAAGAGCCAAGCTAGAAGACAGCATTGTTTTGCACCATTAAGATGTCATGTTTCTACCCAAAAAGGTGTAAGGTGTTTGTGACAGACACTGGTTGCTCTCCAGTAGAAAAGATAAGCTATGGATTAGACACACTATTTCAGGTCATTAGCTTTTCAGCACATTACTTTTTTTTTTTTTTTGGTGTGTGTGTGTATAATCACTCATTCTTGCTTATTATTCTTTCTTAATGCTGAAAAAGTCATCTTGGATCGGGAATTCCCACCCCAGGATGTTCACACACACAGTAAAATATTAAAATAATTAGGATGCTCTTCTGTCAGTCTGGAATTGATCAAAGTGTTGAAACCAAGGAAGCATTTCATTGTAATAAAAGTACCTGTTGATAGTCACTTCTTGATCTGATTTACAGCTCTGAGTCTAGAGTAGTTGTGCTGATGTGATGAGGCTGGCTTGTGCACACAGTGAGATTGCTGAATATTTGATTTCGTACTGACTACTCACAGTGAACAGCAGTTTGGGTGGTTTTTTTTAGATGAGTGGAAGAAACTCTGAAGACCAGAGTTGTGTTTGCTGTCGTATTTGCAGATGTTTTCTCATTTTTGAGTACTTTAGTAGATCGGAGAGCTGCAGTCTATCCATGGAAAAAAACTCTGTTTCATGCATACTTCCAGGTTGCTGATGTTGCTGAGGGCACGGACAGATGGCCAGTTGTCAAACTTGTGCTCCTCCTCTGTCTTTCTAGCCTTAGCATCTGAAAACCTGGTTGTCACAGAGTCATCTTCTAAGAATGTAATCTTCTGGGCCGCATGAAAAGCCTCTTTACCTGTCATTCAGTCATTCAATCATTATCAATTCTTAAGCTGAGTCTGAAAATGGTTCAAGATCTTTTTGTAGGTATAGTCTATGAGTTGAAAGAGAATTGATGATTTCTTCTCAAGGATAATTCAGTGAAAAAAACTAAAAGGATCATACTGATTTTTTCTATATTGAAACTGTGTGAAATCTGGTGATTTCAATATATATTTTTGCAAAACAGTGGAAACAGAGGAAAAGAATTACAGTATTTCAGTTTACAGTTTTTCTGACAATTTACAGTATTTCAGACCCAAAAAAAGTGACATTCAGGTATTAAAAACTTCTGGAAAACCTACTTTGTTTATGCTGCAGCGCAGCAGTTATGGGCACTATCAATAGTCTTTGTTACAGACAGGGACTTACATAAAGCAGTTTATGTTTTAATGCAGTTCTATGAATTTTTCATTAACTCTTTCATACATGGTTGTAGCTGTAGTAGAGTTACAGCTGAAAACTGAACATGGTAATTCTGCTCTTTTAAGAAAGTACAATGTTAAGGAATTATTTTACTGCAAAGACTTTTAACCATTCTGTAGAAGGAAACTTGTTAGACTTGGCATAAAATTTCAATGCTGGGATTTTGTAGGGTCATGCTGAAGAAGGACTGTTGTTTTATCGGTGGTGACAAGAATAGTGAAGTTGGATATGTTTAAGTGGCAACAGGAGGAACATAACCTTTACCTTTGGTATGCAAGTCCTGCTTTCTACGTGTTCTCTGTGCCAGATTTTGCTGTTGATGGAATTTTTACAGAAAATTTCAGTGTTGATTAAAGCATTAAGTAAAATAACATGGGGCTAGCACCTACCAGTTCAGTTTTTGTTAAACTATTTTGCTGTGTAATCTGAGGACATTTACAGTTCCATGTTTTACTGTTCCATTTTATATATTCATTTTGGTATTCTATTTTTAAATGATGAGTTGTGAGTGATTCTAATACTTCTTTGGTTTTAGCTAGATACAGTGAATTAGAAGAATCTCATTCTCCCTGTGAATCACAGATGGGGAGGAGGCAAATGCAGGGAGACTCCAGGCTCTTTTTGTACCTCAATTTACATCTCATTCATAATCATTTACTTGCTATGGTTTGTCCCTCTTGTGATGAATAATTGCTTATTATGCTGTTTCTGTGCTTAATTATCAATGATTAGATATTAAAAAATATTACTTCACTAAAATGTATGCCTTCATTTAAGACATGAAGAAACACATTGATTCTGCAGTTCAGCAGAAAACTGACCTTTGCCAAGGGCAGCAAACAGAAAGAGATATGTTGGGTAAATATATATCTTCTATATCTAGCACTGTCTGGCTTCAAGGCAGACACGGGTGTGTGGAAGATGCTGGCCTCCCAGGGGGCTCCTAAGGATTAGATGTTTGCTGTCCGTGAAGAGAACGGGAGTTGTAGTTAAATGAGTCAAGATAAAAATTACAAAAGCTATTGGTTTTATGGAGCACATGAATCGATCACCATTTGGGGTCAAGGAAAGCTGGCTGCAGTCTTCACTTATTTCACCTATTAAAAAGTCATGATCAGCCAGCAGCACAGTGAGTCAAGTCTTCGACTGAAGATCACTGTCAGAGGGGGCCTGTCTTGTGTGGCATGGCAATTTCTAGAGCACATTTCCAGCATATCTCAGTGTGTGTAAGTTGCAGAGCTTTTGACATAAGTCCTGAGCAGATCATCATAAATTGCTGGCATTCATGAGCATTTTGTCCTTCTTATTGCTGTTTACAACATATTCCTGTCCTTATTTTGTTCCAATTTAACTTCTCTGTTGTACTTTCTGTGATGTAGCATTATTACCCTATTCTCAGCTAATTTAAACAGACAAATTGCCATGGAATTTGGTGAAGTCGTGCCAATTTACAGCATTGCGGACCTGTCTATAATTGTATCCGTCTTGTTAAGGAAGTGTAAGTAGAGCAAAGCTAAATATAAATGTTATCTTCTTTGACTGCTAATAGAAAAGTTTAGTATATGCATGATTAGTTACATACCAAAGTGAAATTACACATTATTTGTGTTTGTATTTAGGTGACAAGTAAGGACAAGTTGCATTGAGGCTGATAAAGTGAGATACAAAGTATGGTTTTTAGGAATGGCTTGTATTGAAGTGGGAAAGACCAAAATGGTGCAGAGATTCCTGAAGCAAGAGGGACTTGAGATGTTCTCCTATGCAGCAAACAAGTGTTCCCAGCAGTGTGGCATTTGAGTCTCAGGTTTGTATGTGCTGCAACTCGTAGGCAAAGGCCAAAGTGCCACAGTGGTGTCTTTTTTTGTTTTCTGTGCAAAGCTGAACTTGGCAGAGCACTGACCAGTTTGTTTATAATGTTGGTGGTCCCATGGGATACCTCTGGCACAAGGAAGACTTTATCCCGCAGAAAATACCACCTCTGTGCTCCCCCTTGGGCAGTAATGATGACTTCAGTCTGCAGAAGTTAGAGAAAGTTTGACACCAACTGTGGCTGATTTCATTTTGTCTGTGCCACTGGGGAGCATAATCTCCTTGGGATTGTCTTCCTATTTCTTCCCAACTTGTCATTTTCCACCTTCTTTGTTACAGCCTTTTGTTTTTCCAGAAGTGCTGTGTGTACTGATTTATTCTAACAAAAACTTCTGGTTGTTGTCTTCACATTGTTGAAGCAGACAGACGTGAAACAGTTACACAAGTGTTCCATGAAGCTTAACAGCACGGAGCAGCTCTAGACCACGCATCTTCCAATTCTTTCCAGTTTAGATATAGGTTCTGAAATGCTGGTTTCAGTTCTTTGGAAGTTTCACCAGAATGAATAATGGATACACGTCTTTGTTGCTGTGTGGCTAGGAAAAATCCCCCAGAAATCACTGCTGAAATAATTGCAGCTGCTGCCTGAGTTGTTTGCTGGTTTAGGTTTAAAAGTCCTTTTAAGCTAGGGTGTTTTTGTGATTTCTGTTGAACCTAAGTAAGTCTAAACTTAGATGTTGGAAGCGGTATGTATTTCAGATCTTTAACTGTAGATGCTGCACAGGTGTAAGAGTGAATTTTAGCTTGAACCAGTAGAAGTTGCATGCTCTTAGCATGACAGAAATTGTAAAATACAATGGCAAAGGAAATAAACCCTGTGTTGCCTGCCTGGTTTCCCATTCTTCATATTCCAGGCTCCTTATGCTTTAACAAGCAACCTCTGTAGACCTCGTGAGTCTCTCTCCAGTAACTATTTTTTAATTCTGTTCCCCTAAATAAATGAAATCTGATATTTTGATCAGTAACAATGTATGGTTCATTAGGTACATGGCGCTCTTAATTGTCACTTTGGGCGCTGAGGGTGTTCACTCACAGTACTCACTTTGGTGATCATGACAATGTTCTTTTCATGTGTGTGGTCAGTAATAGGACTGCTTGATAGTGACTTTTTGCTTACTGTAATGTTTGAGCTTTTCCTTGGTTGGATTCTGCTTTGATTTATAATAGTATAAGTCACAGATGAATTGTCCTGTAAGTGGAGTTTCGCTAGTGTGACTTGAGGACAAGTGGCAGGCTGGCAGATAGCAAAACCCTGCAGGGTGGTTTGGTGGAAGATGGGTCAAGTAAAATAAAAATTAACTTCTAAGAAATAATAATGAGGCTGAAAGAAACCTTTTGTTGTCAGCAAAAGGCTTGCCAGGCAAATAGAAGGTTTCAGTTCAGTATCAGTGAAATCTGGGAAGAAAGGAGTTGAAGAAGGATCACGTACCTTTTTTATTGCCTCTGCTTCCCAGAGATCTTGGAGTCCTTCAAGTTAAGCATAAAATATTTGCTACTGGAGAGGAGCTATGCAGAAAGTATCTCTGGCATCGCTAATCTTATGCAGTAATCCAGCATGAACCAACCTGCTGCATATGCAGCCACTCCAGACAGGAGCCAGTGTGTGCACACACGTTGATTTTTGGCAAGTGGTGTCAGCTTTCTTGTTAGCATTCTCTCCTTTCTCAGAGGATTTATAGATCTGAATACATCTGAGCTCTTCATAGTAAGTTGGGTTTTTTTCCCCTTTCATTTTTTTTCTGGTTCAAATCTGTGTGTTTTTTTAAATACCTATGCAAATGAGTTTTTGCCCTTCATTTCCCTTCTAAGTTGTCACAGTGGCCCTAAGGCTGGCAGAGGTTCTGCAACATTGCTTAGGCTGTTGCTAATATGTGGCTGAAGATGGAAGATCCTTGTCACAGGAAGAGGTTCACTGTTTCCTTTTTGTTGCTGCTGCTGTTGCATGAAGGACTACAGAAGCGATATCAGGAGGAAGTAGAGCAAAGAAGGACCACAGGGTGATATTCAGCTCTGTTTCACCAGTTTAAGGTGCAAACCTGCCTGTGTGGGGAAGGCATCTTTATTAGACTGTGTTACACAGCAAAGACAGAGTAAGATGTACTTTCCTCTACAATTAATATATGTTAAATGACAATCAGGACAATTAAATATCTGTTTTCTCATTATCTGTTTACCTCTTATTTTCTTTGAGTTATTTTATTTTTAATGGCAGTACATAATTCTGGCAAGAGTTTGAGGCCGGATGTGTTATGTGCTATAGTAGTGTTACTTCCTTAAGAGATACAATGCCAGGCTTTGTATTATTTTAATCTTAAGGGCTGAGCATGACTAATACCACACTTTGTTCAAATTTTCTACCTAAAGTTCAAAAAGTAATATCTTATGCATCTGACTGGTGTGTATTCAAGGCTCAGATAGATAAAACAGTTGAGCTGTTCCTCCCCTAATATCCTTAAGTTCCTTGTTGGGTGCAGCCCATAGTTCTGCAGTGGCACATTGTGCCAGTGGTGGGGACATTAGCTGCTACTGACTGAGTGAGGATCCTTTACAGCTCTCAGACTTCAGTGATTTCAATGTCTAATGATTGCAATATGCTTATGATGAACTAACTAGGTAATATACTGTACTGAAAAAATGCTTGGTTGGTGAGGGCAAGGCTGAGTGGGCTGGAGTGATGTTGGGACTTTCCTACCTAGATTGTTTCAATTTTGAAGTCAATTGGTCAGAACTGCTGAGGTTTTTATTATTGTACTTGTTAAGTTTCGGGAGATTATCACAGAAACATTTTCATTTTGCTGCTGATCAGTATGTTGACTGAAACAGAATATATAAAAGGTTTCTTCATTTAGCCTGATCCTCTCCACCTCTGGACTATGAAAGAAGACTGATGAGATGACATAAACTTAACTAAAGAGAAAGCAGTTTAATTTCTTTTATATGGTAAATTTTTACCTTTACTATTCAGGGTCTTTTTTCAGTTAAAGTTAATTGGAGTAATTGAGGAAAATATTTAACTTCTGGCCAAATTTGATTTAGAAATAATCTCATTTATAGTTCAAGTTGCTTTGATTATTTCTGTAGCTGCAATCATCTGTGTAAAGTTGAAGCAATGGTACTGGCTTTATTTACACTCCAAGAACCTAACCCAGTGTATCTATCTGTGTATCTTGGCCATCTGTCTAGCTAACCACCTCACGCCCTGCCTTATGTTTAAATGTAACGTGTATTTATTTACACAGGCTCAAGGTACTCTCTGATTCCTTAATATAATTTTTATTAGGATTGACCATATCACATGGTCAGTGTCACCAATAGCATTTTGAGAAATTCAGTTTGCATTATTTCACAACCAGCTGCATCACAGTTACATTTAGTAAAGTGGCAAATGAGCCTGCAGAGGTGTCTTACAAAACAGCATGGTAGAAACATTTTAAAATAAAATCTAGAACTTTATTTTCCGCTGACAGTGAAGATGGATGAACATGCCAAGCAAGTGCCCGTGTGCTGGTAAGAAGGCGGTGGGGGACATTTGGGTCAGAGAAGCTTACACTTGTCGGTCTTTTGAATAATTTGAATAATAGCTACCTCAGGTCCTAGAGCAGCTGTCTCGTAAGGTGTTCTGGCCTTTCTCTGGTTTCCTGTGCCCTGGAGCTGACAGTGCGGGCACACAGCTCTGGGTGGGACCGTCAGGGTGCTGAGGAGAGGCTTTGCAAAGCTGTCCAGTAGGAAAAGCTGATAGCCCTGTGTCAGGACTTGCACTCCCAGGGAATTTAGGTACTTGGCTCCTGTCTGGAGTCATGCAGTGTGGATGCCGTGGGGCAGAGAGAGAGAAACGGCAAGTGTTGCAGCGGCTGATGAGAATTTTTAGGGAGTTGCAAGGATGTGATAACGTGTTAAGTATTAACAGTGCAAGTGGTGTTTTTCTACTTTGTCTCTCTGTTCTTTTCAAGGACAGTGTATGAGGAAGACGTTTTTGTTAGTCAGCTAATCAAATAGAATCTATCGTATCACTAAATAAACCGTGCGGTTCTCTTGAATAAAGCCTTCTTTGCTCTTTCTGCAACGCTGCCTCCTGCCCGTTCCTGTGTTATTCTCGGTGCAAGAGTGACAATGTAGCATTAGGTATCTTTTGTTTCAAAATATGACTAAATGTTTTGTCCTAGTGGTTGCCCTCCATTCCCTGGTGTGTGATCTTGATCCGTTCCCAGGGTAGAGGTGTCAGGGTGCTCAGCTGTGAGACCACACAATCCAGCTCCACAATGAGGTTGCACCAGCATGAAAATAGAGCCTGAAAATTTCTTAAAACCTCTGCATTGTCAGGTCCTTTCTCATTTGTTGCCTTTTACTTCTTCTAAACTTTGGTCTCAGGATCCTAAATCCTTTTGTAAGGATTTTTGGGTGTGACTAATTGTGCAGGGCCACTTGGATGCTGGCAGCTGGGATGAATGCTTTAGAGCAGCAACATAGGTGCTTGGTGAGACAGCTGGTATGGAATGGAGATGTCAAAGACCTTGTAATGAACATTCAGTCTTTTGTCTCCTGGGTCATCTAAAGAGTTCTGTTGGTGAAGTGAAGCCCAACTGAGTCAGTCGACATAGGTTCCTGTATTTTTCATTGGGATTTTGCTCTAAATCCATCTTTTAATACAAAGCAGTTGTGGGATTTGTGCCTTACTCGTGTTTTCAGTAAAATGACAGTGCATGTCCAGCATACTCTGTGTGAGGTTCAGGTGCCACTGAATTGTGGCATCAGGCCTTTGACATCTTAAGATTTATTTCACAGATGACAGAATTTTCTGGGTTGAAAGGGGCGACCCGCAAACGTGGTGGAAACGTGCTTGATCCTCAAGGATCCTCAAGTCCAGCTCATAAGTGAATGGCCCATATGGTGATTGAACCCACAACCTCAGTGTATTTAATCAGTAAAGAAAAATAACAGTTGGTTCCCCCCCCAGTAAAGTCTGTGCATTGTGATCTCCAAATCTATACATCTCATTCTACAGCTTCCCCTCAGGCTGCCTTGGTACAGCATGGTTTACAACCTGTTTCTGCTCTTGTGTGTTCTCCTCTTCTGATGGTACGTTTTGAAAAGGTTAGAGATAATGGAGGAGAAGGTCTGGATGAGCTTGTCTTTCACAGCTGGGTATTGAACTGAGGACAAAATGTTGCTTATGAACTCAAGCATCTATACTGTATGAATGCATATAGCTGCATCCAGGTATTTGAAATTAATGTTTAAAGAGGTATCTGATGGAATGGAGAAAAGTGACATACCATTGCATCAGCTTGAATGTCTGTGGCTCTCAATGAGAAGTGCTGTTCTGCCAATTTTAAAACAATATGATTATGCAAGTCTTGTCCTAATGTAGCTTTGGTGGATGTCTCATGGCTCAGTGAATCCTGTTGTCTTGTTACAAGATCTACAAGATAAAAAGGTTTAGTGACTTTAGGGGGTGTCCCTGGCTTTACTGGAATGCTTTGGGGCATTTCAGGAATGATGATCTTCCATTGCCTTTCATGTCCTCACACCTTTTGGCAGCTAGGCAGATTGGAAATCTGACGTGGGAGCGTAGCTCAGACTAGGCGCACAAACCCAGTGCTCCGTGGGTGTGCTGGAGCTGCCTTACTGACTGGGAGCCAGGTGTGGGTGCACAGAAAGGGTTAATCAGGAGACAGCACTGGAGAAACTGAGGGAAGGAAGACGGCTGGCTATTAGTAGAAAGGGCAGGGGGAGCGACAAGGAGATAAAACATGTGATTTGGAAGGGGAAATGAAAAGATAGGTGTGAGAGCTTGAGTCAGAGAGAAAATGACGCCAGTGTGAGCATGTGAGGAAAGACGGTGTCTCAGGGAAAAGGAAAAGTAACACTCTTGAGAAAAAAGGAGAGGAATGTATTATATTCTAAGAAAATGTAGCATTCTTTATTGATAGCCTAGGAATAAAGGGAAGAATAAACTTTGATGCTTCAGGGAGAAAATGGACTACACAACAACAAAATAGAGTAGAAATCAGAATCTGTAGGTGCATATGTATTCAGTGCTGCTCTGTAGGATAAGACAGGTTTTATATCAGCAGGTATTATGGAGAGAAGTCTGTATGGATAGATACCTGGAACATCCATCTTTCTCTTAATATCATGTTCTTGATCTAAAGTTTGAGGCCTCCAGGTCTGGCAAATAAGTACATATTTTTTTTCATGTGGGTAAAAGGAAAGTCCTAATTAGTCTCATTCTTAGAAATAATTGGCCCATTTTAGATTTTACGTTTTTTAAAAAAGAAAACTAAAGATAATCTGTTGGAGGAAGTGCCCTCAAACACTACAGTTTGATAAAATTGCAGGGTGTTTTTAATGGTGGCCATGATCAGATTCAAAATTGGATTTAAATTAATTTGTGTCCCTATAACTTGTAAGTGTGATTGCAAACTGTAATATAATCACTACATCTAACTCATGGCTTTTTCGTTTCAGGAAAACAAATTAAAATTGAGTTAATTATAAAAAAACATTTGAGTGAATATAGCGTAGGTTTCTTATTAAAATACTTTACTTTCTTGTCTTCAGTCTGAAAACATAATACTTGCATATTTGCATGCATAAAGTTGAAGCATTTGTAGTGTTTGTAACATCTGTCAGTGGGATTTTAAATAAGGATTGTAATCCAGATTCACATAAACTTACTCATATGATAGGTTACTGCAGGGAATGATCAGATAAGTGTTTGCAATGAGGCCTGTGGTGATGCCTTAGGATTTTAGCTTTTATATTTTTCATGTATTTGTTATGATCTTTAGTGTATAACACTAAAATCCTTACAGCGTGTTAGCTACTGCTTTCCCATTTTGGTCAGACAAAACAATTCCTCTCTAGGCCTGGGAATCAAGGACACCTCACTCTCTCAGGCCCTGAGAAATGCAAACAAAAGTGAGCTGGGGGGGGAGCAAACTTGGGGTAAATGACTTCATTACCTGAAGCTGTAATTGGAGATTAACTCCCAATATGCAAATGGACTGAACTTATAAAAGTGTAAAAACCCGTGACCCATCATCCATTTTTGGGTGTAGCCCCTGGATGGGCTCTGTTTGCCCTAAATGTATATGAAGGCCCTTCAATAAGTATTACTGATTTTTATTCTCTTCATTTTGTCTGGCCTCTGGTTTTAGGTAGTCCCAAAAAGGCATCAGCAATAGTACATGGAAAGTATGGCGAGGCACATGGGGTGTGGGTCTGTTGCTGGTCTGTTATGTGTATTTTAAAAGAAGCTACCACAGTATTCCAAAAGTAACACCTGAAGCAAGCCTGGTTATCGTTGAAAAGATGTTATCCCTAATGGTTTTCAAGGTTCCTTCAAAGCTGGAGATGGAGATGCACAGTCGTTCTTGGACTTGCAAAAGTTAAAATGGAGAAAGGAGATAAGAAAAGCACATCTGGATGCATTTGAAATTTTACATAAGTACTTGAAGTGCTACTATATGAAGTGCTACTGTATGAAATCCAAGCTCACAGCATATACTGTTTGGAGCATCCTCCTTTTGGGGTCCCAGTGAATTCCCTGGGGCAGCTCAGCCCCACAGGGCCCTGCCAGTCACTTGCTGGCCCCAGCCAGGGTGACTTGGGGTTGGCTGTGCTGGCTGTGCCCTCTCCTGGACTCTTGCCCAGCCCCACCACTTACTTAATGCTGTATAAGCTCTGCACAGCAATACCTAGAAGAACCCTGTCTTACCAGCACTGGTTATCACAGAATCATAGCATGGTTTGGGTTGGAATGAACCTTAAGTAGCATCTTGTTCCAGGATGGGCAGGGACACTTCCCTCTACCCCAGGTTGCTCAAAGCCACACCCAGCCTGGTGTTGAACACTACCAGGGATAGGGCATCTGACAGGTGATGCACCACCACCTCTCTGTGCAACCTGTGCCAGTGCTCACCACTCCCATGGTGAAGAATTTCTTCCCAGCACCCAATCTAAACCCACGATCTTTTAGTTTGAAGGCATTCTCCCTTGTTCTGTCCCTGTCTCACCATGTAAAAAATCACCTTCTGTCTTTTTCATAGGCCCCCTTCTGGTACTGGAAGGCTACAGTGGGGTCTCCCCAGAGCCTTCTCTTCTCCAGGCTGACATCTCCAATCCCTCAGCCCATACACATGAGGCTGAGAGGTGCTCCTAGCCCTGTGATGAGTTTTATGGCCTTCTCTGCACCCACTCCAACAGGTCCACATCTTTCTTGGGCACACGGTTCTTCAGCATCTTTCCAAGGAACATGAATTCCCTGTTGATATTTTGCCATCCCCTTGTTGCAGTCTCCTTCCACCCTACGTTGAAAGAGTTGGACTGGTCACTTCTGGTCACATACCCAAAACACAGCATTGTACAAGCTATTGTGAAGAAATTAACTTGAGCCCAGACAAAATCTGTACAGTGCCATACTTTGTCACACATACAGTTCAAGGAATAGGTAGCACATAAGCTAATAGGACATGTGTCAGTCTGCACTGACACTGGCATTTCTGGGAGTTTTTCTTCTTCCAGGAAGAAGGAAGTAAGTTGGTAATTATTCACAGCTCAGCAACTCCCTTTCTGCCCTCACTAACATTGTGTGAATTGTGAAACTACTTCCTTTGAAATCAATAAAGTTTGAAGGAACTACAACAAGCAGAAAGAATAAACTTCTTTAACCTTCTGTGCTTTCTTTCCCACATCTTAGACTGCAGATCAGTGATCCTTATTTGGAACCATTGCTATGTATCTATTTTTGCATAAAATCCTTAAAATGCTTTAAAGTGCAATTGAAGCATATTAAACAAATACTTTTATCTGTTCCTAAGATTGCTTTAATTTCTATCCCTCATGTTTCTTATAGGTCTAGCCACTAAATCTGCATGAAATTAAACTCTGGTGAAATGAGACACTAAGTGCACTTCTCTGGGTTCAGGTAAATCAAGTCAGGTTAGGACATCATTGTGCATTTTATTCTTCAGAGGATTTGTTCACGTGACCAAGGCTGTTTTCCTTTACTGATTCAATTTAAATTAAATGTTAGATCACTTCTGTTCAATAGGCATAGGAAAGAATATGTCTGAGGGAGGATATTATTTAATTCAGATCTTCTTTCTTACTTCAAGACTTCTGGTAGCATTGGCAACCCAGAGATGCATACTACACCTGAAAGAAAGATGATTGACATTTTTATGTCATGTATTTTATCCATCAGTGCTGAGACACTTCAGAATTAAAATATATGGTCCCATTATCTCTTTATGTTTCCTAAAGAAAAGAAGAGTGTCTGTTATGCATCTTTAGAGCATCGACAGGCTGTGGGTTAGAGACAGCATCTGTCTCTGAAGGTAGCATTGGGAATATCAACCCCCCAGCTCCTATCCTTTGAAGAGTTTCCTCTCTTCAGAGTTTTCTGCAAGAGGAATAAGGTGTATGGAAGTGGCTGCTGCCAGTGCTTTTCTTAACAGCATCCCTTCAAGTTGTTAAAAATCTGCTGGTGAAACTGCCTGATCAGTGAGGTCTGTGTGCAGTCACATTTGCAGGCAGAGCAGCAGCTCTGTTCCAGCTGTGTATCTGAGGGTAGGGAGGGTGTAATGGTCGTGCTCTTAGTGTGCTCTTTGCTTGCCCAGGAATCCCAGATGTGAATTTTCTGTACCAAATGTTAGGCTCCTAACCTTTCTCCCATTTAACCGTAAGTGCTCCAGTTCTGCTGGGAACGTGGCCTCTGTCTATCTGTAGATAGATATATGTTACCAAGTCTTTGGGTTTATAAAATATTTGGCTACTCTTCCTACGGATGCTGAGGCTCTTCTTCACAAAGTAGTTCTCAATACTGAATACTTCTCCTTTCATGAAAACTGTTTCTACTGCTGTGTTTTCTGCATAGAAGGCATTTTGTGTTGTATATGTTGTTTTGGGTAGAAATAGAAAAAGTGTTAGAAATACTTTGGTAGGAAGAGATTATTGTATATCCTAGAGATGCTCAGGATGTGGATTCAGCTGATCTTCCTTAAAGAAGTGAAATGTTCCCAAGTTATTATTTTGTCCTTGTCTTTCATAAAGAAGCTTACCTGGTCATCCATGGTGGTTTTGAAATGCACTGTTGTCTCACCTTTGACCCAGCAGTGTCTGACAAGTCTCTCTGGCTGGATCAGGATCCTTCAGACAGGCAGTTTCTTGGCCATGTGCTTTGATCCAGAAGAGGCCTTTTTGAAACAGGTCAGATGTGGTACTAGCTTCAGCTCTTGACTGGTGTGAGTCCTCTTCCAAAAGCAGGGTAGTGGGGGTGGCAGTGAGAAAATGGCAAACCAGGACAGTGAGTTGGATTCCAGGACAAAACAAGGAGAGCTGCAGGGCTGCTGTTACCTCTGTTTGGTACTGTACAGACAGTAGGAGATGGTGTTGAGTCATATAATAGTAGCTTCTGCCTTTTGTTGGGTTTTGTAGAGGCTGCTGCTCTTCTTTTTAAAAATTTCCTGTGTTCCCTGGGAATGGCCACTCTGTTGTGACCCTTCTACATTTGGAACCAGCTAGCCTACAGGTCATGGAACACCTGCTGATGCCTCAGACTCTGCACTCCTAATTAACATTCGTTTCCAGACCTTCATTATCAGGGAATTTTTATGCTTTAATAAGTAGCTGTCGAGTGAGAGGTAAAGAAAGCGAGTAGAAGATAGGTTCAACATGAGTTTCTTGTCTCAGTTTTGCCTAATTTAACCCATATTGTACACAGGGGCTCACTGTCTTGTTTTTTTTTGCTGCTGTGAACATCCTTTGGCCTCGAATCAGGGTCAGGCTCTTTACTGATGTACAAACCTTCCCAGATTCTAGGCTGATCTTGAAGCTTGGCGCCTGCTGGCTTGCTGGAAAACCCTACTTCAGCCTGTCTTTGGTTTGGCACTTCTCTCCATTTGTCCTTCCCCTCAGTCCCCCAGAGATCACAGACTACAACATTGGAGCCTGGACTCTTTATACTGTTTGCAAATTATTTATTTCCAGACTTAACACCTTTTACAGAGAAATCAGAAAAGCCATTGTGCCTTGAAGTAACCATGCTCATTAATTACTAGCTCTTAATTACTGTGTTGGCTATTTTTTTCTCCCTGACAAATTAGTAGTTGTTATTTTTCTTCTTTTAGTGGAAGGAGCACAGTTCAGTGTACTTTAAGAGTGAAAAGCAGCTGTTAGGTATAAAAATCAAGGCATAAAGTTCATAAAGGCAGAACAGAATTCTTATATTTTATGCACACAGATTCACCCACAGCACTGCAGACAGCATTTTCAGTTTTCACTTGTGCCCTGTCCTTTTTTTACCATTTTTGCCATTCTTTCAATTTTTGCACATTTTTCAATCTGTAAAAAAGTACAGGCTTAAGATGCCCAGCGCAGATACTCCCTTTTCCTCACTCTATCTCTCTTGCATGTTGCCTCTGCTGTCTTGTACTTCTCTGGATTTTATGTGCCTACATGGAGACTGTAAATTTGGAGGGGGGGTACTCCTGATACTGTGCAGTGCTCACTTCCTCTTGCTGCAAGAACTGTCACCCACTCACAATCACAGAGGCCCTGGGTCTGTGGGCTAAAAGGAAGGCTGAAACAGTTGTTGGGGAAGATGATAGCTCTGTGTAGCAGTTTTGAGGAAGGAAACTATCGGTTTCAAAGGCATCTATGGGTAGGACCTGTGTTGCCAGAATTAATGTGATGAGCACAGAAGATGTGTGGTTGTTTACATGGTGACTTCACGACTGAGATTTGGCTGAAAGATTAGTATGTTCTAAGCAGCAGAGTTCCTGTTTTGTAGTACATGATATTCAACTGTGTTGGTAAGATATTATTTCTCCCTTTTTTGTGCCTCTCTGCTGTCATATCCTTAACCTTTGTGTGGTCACCGACCAAGTGATCAGTCTGGTGAATTCAGTTTGTTGCAGAAAATATTTGTTCTCACAAAAGCAAGACTAGACTATATCCCTGGTGGCCAGGCATGTTTTAACTATCAATTAGTACCTCAATTTCACCGGTATTGCACGGGAATAATTTGATTTCACATCATAGTAGTGTTCTCAGATTAATTAGTTTGTTTTTTTAATACTGTTATAACTTGTCATTGTTATGATATCTGAGGTTCAGGCAGCAAGAGCAGTTGGAATTTCAGCGCCAGTTGATCTCAGCTTCTCCAGATGAACTCTGTACTCGCCTACTGTGGCTATTGTGAGAATTGTAAGGTAGTCCATTTATTTGTCTAGCAAACTTTTTTTTTTTTGTCTTTCCTTGAGCAACATTTGCATTCTTTTTTTTCTTTGGGAATATCTACAAACTGCATATGTAGTTGGTACTTTTAATCTCTGTGGATATATACCTTAGGACCTGACATTTCAGGGCTTAGGTTTTTGGTGACTTTTAAGGAGCAAATTTCACAGTTCATGCTTGTGGCCATGCAAGTTATTCTCTCAGGGGTTCTGACATTCCTTGAGACGTCTGAAAGCTTTTTGTTGCAGTTTTGATACCAGATGGGGAAAACATCTTCATAACCAAGATGGTTTCTAATGTGTACAGCTCCCCAGATTGGAAAATTTAAGGCAGATAATGCAAATGCAAGGTTGAAATGAATGAAGTATTTAGGGAAATGTGGGTGCAGAGGCTGTGCAGTTCCAGAGTGTGGCTTCTCATTGTGTGCGATCCAGCAACCCAGACTGCTGCCCAAAGGCAGCTTTTTCATTACTCCTGGTAAAGAGGGGTATACCGCTATATTAATTCTCCTTCGCTTCCACCAGTGCCTTGATTTGCCAGAGAACTGGTGATTATGGCTGCCCAGTTGTTATGTGCAGTACAAGGGAAAGATTAAATAGGTTGCTGGCTCTTGGGAACGGTGAGAGTGAAGAGGGGAGAGAAAGGAGACGCTCTTGTACACAGTACAAAACTGCTCGCTCGGGTGTCTAACATTTAATAATCTGTGAGATGTTTTAGTAGCACTGTAGCTCACTGCCCTTGCTTGCTTATCTCCCCTGTCAGCCAGAACATTTCATTCTCCCTTGGTTTTAGCTCGCCTTGCCTCTTGTGTTATATTTATGTATTTGTCATTGCAGACATAGCTGTATGCTGTACACATTCTGATAGAGAAAGCCGTGAGCCTCTTGCCTTGCTCCCCTGTTTGGGGTCTGGTTTGGATTTCATTAGGCATACACCTTCTGGTTCCTCCCATGCCCGAGATGTGATGCCTGCTGTAGCATCTGCTCCCTCAGACTCGTGTCTTTGTGCAGGGAGCACGTTCAGACAATCTCTCACTGTCATGCTGCAGCAGCAGGACCAGGCACGTCCTTGCTGCGCGCAGACCACTTAAGGATTCAGGAGCAGTTCTCTCACTAGGCTCTGGTTATAGCTGTTGGGGTGAGAATTAGCTATCAGAAAATTTTCATACTCTTAATATTAATCACTGTAGGGCAGCCGTGCTGGCATTATGACTTCCAGCTATTTGTTTGTGTTTGTAAGGAAGGTAATTGTGATAACTAGGCAGGCATGTGAAGAGAGAACTGGGAAAGGAGGAGGCATGTTTTATTGATGTGCTTTGGATTTGCCTACTTACAATACTGCTGAGAATGAGATGGACTTCCTGAAGATAATGTATACTGGCGAGAGATCTGGCTGGAGCTTTGAATGTAAGATTGAAGAGATTCTGTGACACTGAATCCAACCTATTTCTGAGCAAACTCTTTTGTGATAATCCACTTGGTAAACGTATAAATCTCCAGAGACAAATTGGTGACATTGGGAGATAGTTTTAGACACCTTCCTTTTAATTATTAGATGCTTTTCCAATTTCTGACCACACTGTAGGTAGTGAACCAGCATCTGTCTTGTTCTTGCAAAAACATATTCCTTTCCATCAAATAGTTGCTCTTCCTTTTGCAGTTTTGTCAGACACAAGCTACACTCATCACTGCTTTGTTTTTGCTTGGCCTCCCTGGTTAGATTCCTCTGCGGTGTTGTTCAGTTTGGAAATGGCTGTGAAGAGCCTAGTACTTGACATCTCATTTCAGGCTGAAAAATAAACTCTGATCTTTGTCTTTGCACTTTGTATTGGTGCGTTTTTTGCTTTGGGTTATTGTGTTAGGACCTGTTAAATCGGTAGTAAATATTTGTTAATTGTACCTTTGACGAGTGTATATGACTAAAAGAAATTGTAACTGAAAGACATAGCTTCTTGTTCATGGCTGCATTTAGTTTATTCTGCTCTGTTTGAAAGAATTCAGCAGTTTAAAAAGTGGCAGCCATTAATGCTGTGGCATCTTAGTGTTTGCATTTTCTGTTGAACCATCCATTCTTAGTATAAGCAAATAGTGTAAATGCAGGAACTTGGTGTTCTCTAACATTGTGTAACATTATTGTTTGTTGGACCTGGTTGTTCCGTTGTAAGAGCTAATTTTTAATACAGTTTAATTTACTGTAGATCCACATATGGTAGAGGTGGAAGCAAGTGTCTGTGGAGAGAAATTTCTCAGTACTTTAAAGAAAGTATGTCTTGCACAGGGTTCTGCTAATAAAAATTGGATGAAAAATCTGTCATGGTGATTAAGGTCATGGCTGTCATTTTATATAAAAAATGGAAATGTTAAGATAAAATTAAAACAAGTGTAAGTATGTAAGAACACTTGATGATCTGTGTAGTTAGTTTTCAGACATTAGTGGAAAGTCTCAATACATGGAGTATAGATGAAGTTCCAAAATGGTTGTAGAAGTGCTTCATTTCCTCACAAGGCAAAAAAAAAAAGAAAAAAAAAAAAGAAGAAAAAAAGCAAAAGCTGCACTGGCTTTTTTTTTTTTTCATTGATGTGTATTTTGTACTTGCCTCTGATACATTATGCCTGATAGACCTATACTTGAATTTATATTTACAGGTTACCAGCTTCTACTTTGCATATTAAAGACTGCAATGTACCAGCTGCAGACTGGGCTCCTAGCCAAGACTCTTTTCACATGTGTGTGTCTTTCTGCAAGGGCGTGCCTTCATTTCTCAGTGCACGTTTTCAGATTAGGGTTTCTGTACAACACAGATGTATTCCTTCTAACTTCAGCTACTTGCTTATAACAGAAGCTCCAATGAGTGGAATTGATTGAAAGGTGTATTAGTTAATATAACTCTCTTAATATAGTATTTTATTCTTTCCTGCATTTTCTCTCTCATATTTGAGGCTGTGATGTTTGATTATGTGAACAGTGAATGTTCAGAATAAGCTGTTTTTCTCCATGCATTCTCTTTTTAACTGTTCTGTTTTACTCATGGAAAGATAACCTGTTTCCCATCTCTGTGCATTTTAAAAAAGCAAGGATTACAAATCTCCTTTGTGTCTTTCAGATACCTGTATTAAATCAATAGGTGTTCTTGCCTTTGAAATCCGTTTTTTCTGGAATGTTTATTGAAGTGGGACCATTTAGACTGTCATGCTCTATCATATGGTGCACTGCTGTAGTTTTTCTTTCAGTTCTGCATTGCTGTGAAGATAATTTAGCATTGTTGACATAGTCTATACTTCTGTTTGAGTTTTGTCAATAAAATATTTCCATGGGTAGAAAGATTCATTAAGAAAATAATTTTAATAATGCATGGAGAAGGTAGGGGTTCTGCTAATGAACAGACTTCAAAGCAACAAAACCAATTATTTAGCTAGGATCCATTTTAATGTATCTGTAAGTAGGCAAAATGTTAAAGTTGTTTGGAACTCTGGGACGATCATATTAAATAGCCTTAATAGCTTTGCTCTAATATAATTCAGTTATTATGGAGACAGTGGGATTTGAGTTGTGTGCTTAATTTCCTTACTTGACCAATATAGCCTGTGTTCAAAGTCTTAGGAGGTATACCTTCTGTATCCTTAGGTTGTGGTGAGTTTCCTCTGCTTGCACTAGCTTTATTATTATTTTTATTGTTATTATTATTAATAATAACAACAATAAACTCTGGTACTGAAACGGGAGTTGTTAATTCAGTGTCCTAATATAAATTAGGAAAAGAGGAAGAATATTAATTTCATACAGAAGTCTGTGTGTTCTCTAATGAGGCTCATGCATCTCATCCCTGTTAGTGCTTGCGTGTAAAGACTCTCGAGTACTTGGAAGTATAGCCCAGGGAGGATTTTAATTGTCAAGTGCAGTTTTCAGCCAAATTTTGTTTTTGTTCTCCCATGAAGAGGCAAAGAAGTCCCCTCTTATGGTGTTGCTGATGTCACTCTTAGAGGGACTGACTGAACTGAGGGGATGGAGCAGTACTATGCCTCCCTCACAACTCCCGCTTTACCAAATACCTTGTTTTGTTTTTCAGTCATTGGCATTGACTGAAAACTTGTGCAGGACTGATTCTGCTTGCCTGTCAGTTTTTACTGTACAGAAATAGTCATGCAAAGCCATTACACTTCTTTTCACTGCTTGGTCTCCAATGGTATTAGTTGCTGTAGTGAGGCTTTATCAGTGGTTATCTGCAGGAGTTTGAAAAGATCATCTTAGTGCCTCCTACCAGAGCATAGAATATGACTGCTGAATTTTATATTTGTCACCTCTAGGTCATGTATCCTAGCAGGATGGAAAATAATTGAAAGGTCTAGATCAGTTGTCTGTCCAGCGTATGTAGGTGAGCCTACAGTTAACTCAGAAAAGGCACATCATTATATGCCTTGTGTATTTGCCAAGTCCTGATATGGCCATTCCCTTCCTGTTTGCCTTCAGTAACTCACATCTAAATCCACAAATTTTAGTCCAGTTTTGCTGTGTATTTGTGTGTTCATATAGTAAGAGACCTTGACTGAATGAGGTTGTAGCTTTGCTTGGATGGATAGTCTTGAAAAGACACGGGAGCCCCATTTTTGCCTGAGTTAGTTATTGCTGAAGTGTTTAATTTAGGCTTTTCATAATAAAACTCACTTAAAGTGATTTTTAGTAATAAATTGTCTAACTATAAAAGTTTGCAAATGTTTCAGTTCAGACACTGGCCCAATATTATGTCTTTTCTTCCTTACTATGTTGTTGGCAAGGAAATGACAAAGCAAACAAATGTCACTGTTTGGTGACCCCTGGACTTTTACTGCTGCATCCTTTGTGCTTGGTCTACCTGGCAGCTGAAGGCAGAAAAGTTTAAATTTCTTATTTCAGCCCAAGACATTTTGCACTTTGTCTCCTGTGAGGCTTCTGTGCCTTTGGTCCCTCTAGAGTTCCTTTTATGATCTCTTTGCAGTGAAATGTGGGGTGGGCTGGTTGGTTGGTTGGTTGGTTGGTTGGTTGGTTGGTTGGTTGGTTGTTTGCCTGGGGTGATGGATCATGTGCAAGAGAGACTGACACTGTGTTGGATGTGAGATGCTACTCTGTTCAGGCCACAAAGGACATGAGGTTTCTCAGCTCCAGTTTCCAGGATTCACTAAGGCTATATAAATACATTTCAGCTGTAAGATACTTACCATTTTGATTAAAAACTCATCTGCTTGGAGGGTATGTTTCTCATGGAATTTTTTGTTCTTCTGGAGACATGATTTTCTGTGGTGAAATAAATGATGGGGAGTTTCAAAATCCATTCCATTTTGCATAATAAACTACTGCCCTTTTACAGTTCTGTGCAGATCACGAGAAAAGAAATGGATATAAAGAGAAGGTGAGAAAATAAAATGCAGAAGAAAATTGGAAAGGAGAGAATCTGATATGCAAATCAGGAAGAAAGATTTCATAGAGGAGTGAGGGGAAGGAGAACTTGACAGTGTCATTATAGTAGAATGAAATGAAGTTTGTATGTTATTAAGTGATTACATAACATAACAAAGAGAAAATAATGACTAAGTAATATTAAAGCAATGCAATTTTAAGTGCACAAATCCTTAGCAAAAGTAGTTTTAGTAATTTAATAAGTAAATATGTACTTCAAAATTATAAATGTGAACTGTTAAAAAATGCATTAGAAATCTTTGTTTTCTACAAAACCTGTAGACTTCTATTTGCATGGCCAGCAATAGTTTCCTAGTTTTATTTTGTATTTGAAATTCAGTCTTTAGAAACTGTCAAATTAATGCCACCAGATTTTACTTTTATGCTGAAAATATAGTAACCTACACATTTTTAAGTTAAAATTAGTTAGTCCTGAATTTTTTGCCACTTTATGGGGATGTTTTACAAGATAGAGAAGCAAATTGGCATGGAATATGAATAGTATTTTTTTGATCTACTCAGTCCTGAGAATTAAATTGGATGGGGAAGTGACAAACAGGTATTCTTCTATTTGCTGCTGGCTGTGCGTGACAGAAGCCCCAAGTTGCCCAGGCAGAGCTCAACTGGAATTCTTCTCATCAGACCAAGTGTTGCACTTCACCTATCAAACATCCTGCTTGAACTGGGGGAGAGGGACACGCACTTTCTTCTTTATTCCTAAAAACAATCTCCTACACCCTGACAGGATTGTGTGCCATGTTTGCCATTGGCTTCTTCTGGTTTTCTTTCCAATGAGTTTGCCCCTCTGCCACCTTTTCCTCCTATTAATCATTGTGAAATACACGCCAGCAAAGATGTTTCTGCCAGACTTCTGACCTCACCATATCTAAATGGGGTGTCAAGGGAGAAAAGTTTATCTCTGCAAACGAGATAACAAGCTATCACTAAAAGTACAGGATTGTCATCCTGATCAGTTTGAAATTGAGGGGATGAGAAATAAGGTATTCTCCGTTCTTGTTTGTGTTGGGGTGTAGGGCATGAACAGATTAAAAAACCCTCTGAGACATGGGGATGTGGGGATCTTTCATATTCAGCAGGAAGGTTCTGTTCTGACCTGCTCTTGAGAGAAATAAAGTATAATACAATACCTTGAAAGAATGATAAATCTTTAAACCCTGTGCAGACAAATAGTGTTCTTCAGTGATAAATAGTTTTGGAAGTTCTCAGCTAAGGAGATATTTGTTATCCCTGCAAGTATTTCAGGTGAGTTATGACTACTCATGACTAATACAAAATCTGGATCTCAAATGAAGACATAATTGGACAGTGGTCCAGTGACACCAAGTTCTACCAATCTTCAGAAAATAGTTGTCTCTTCTTTCTTGTTTAGCAGAGGATAAGTGTTTAATTATTGTTTCTGTACTACAAACTCAAACAGATATGGTCTGTGTTTATAGCTACAGATTTAGATGGTGCATGTGTTTCATTTATTGTGGCTTTATTCCTAATCCTGGAAGATACTTGAAGGGTAATTTCTTCTCAATATAAGGTCAGTAAGAAGGTAAGGTCAATATAGAATAGTAATTCATACTAGATTTTCTTGGCTTAGCACCTGCGTTTGTCAAGATTTCAGAAATAAAAAGGTTCACCAGGAGTTAAAAGCCTCCATATACGGAGCAGCACTGACAGCTGTCAGTGCTTTGACTGTGTCAGGAGTTTCAAGAACATCATGGATGTGTTGGAAATGCAGTGACCTTAGAAAGCCTTAGAACTTCTGATTTATGTTTACTTACAAAAAGCGTAGGACCCCTTGGGGTAATGTGAATTTGGATAGCCTGCTCTGTGAGGAGAGTAACTTTGCCTGTTGCCGTGCCCAGAAGTATTTCTGTTTGATGCTTGCTCCCTCCATGGTGTCAAAGAACAAAGTGTGCTGGCCTGCCCCTTGTCTAGCCTCATCCTCTCCTGTCTGTGGCAGCCTTAGTGCTTCTGATGCACTGTTTTGCACTTTGGAACCTCTCATGTGCCTCTGATGTTTCTTTCTGGCTGTTGTTTTCTTGTTTGTTTAGTTGTGTTTAGTTCTTTCATCATATCACACACAGACATTAGTCTGTTTGGTGTTACCCACTTTTAGGACTGCATACAGTAAGTCCCTACCTTATTCTCATGTTGGTAAGTCTGGGAAGTAATCTATGGATGTGTATGTGGTAGTGACATGAGAGATTAATAGTATGAAAAGGCATCTTCAGATCTGTGCTCAGATCAGCAGTCACTGGGCTGAGGGGTTTATGCTCACAGGAGGCTGGTTATTCTGTCTGCATTTTTAGGGCTGCTCACACAAGGGCTCTCGGAAAGCACTGCTGTTTTGGGTGTACCTGTGGTTGCTTATGAACGTTTTGGTCTCTGAAAGCACCTGTCCCCTGTCTTTGTATGATGGGACTTCGATCTTTCCCCCTTGTAAGTGTAAAATCACAGGCTGAAAGACTGTACTGTCTCAGACAGAGATCTATGAACCATATCAAATATTTGTTATCGAACAGGTTTAGCTGGATGCCTGTGTTTTCAGTGGTTCTAACAGAGAATGGACTTGGTGCTGTGTAATGTTTAAACCTGAATAAATAAATAAGTTTATCTAGTAAGTAAAGACAGAACATGGGGAGGAATTCCTGCATTGTCACAGACAGCCTTATAAAGTAGTGACTTTGCAACACAGCAAAGCACTGGAGAAAATTGTCTCAAAGTAACGAGAGGTACTTCAGTTAAATTAATGTATATTCGTATTTCATTGAAAATAAGCATACATGGCTTCCCTCCTAAGCTAAGAATAAGGCAGATCTTGATTTATGTTTGCTCACAAAGCACAGGACCCCTTGGGGTAATGTGAATTTGGATAGCCTGCTCTGTGAGGAGAGTAACTTTGCCTGTTGCCATGCCCAGAAGTATTTCTATTTGATGCTTGCTCCTTCCAGGGTGGCAAAGAACAAAGTGTGCTGGCCTGCCCCTTGTCTGGCCTCATCCCCTCCTGTCTGTGGCAGCGGGAGGCACCCTGGGGTGATGGCAGAAGGGATGCTCAGAGTGCAGGATGCAGCGTGGCTCTGCCGGTTCTGCTGCAGGGATACTGCATCCTGGAGGTGTTTAATGACAGGGGTGCTGGAGAGCAAGCAGTGCCCAGTCCCTCTTAGCATCTGATGGGTTTTCTGATCCGCCTTGAGACAAGCTCCTTCTGCACCCCAGCCTTTCAAAAACCTCTGTTTTTCTGTCACCCCTTACAACTCACTAGAATTTCATTACAGGCACTGCAGAATGCTTTGCCATTGCTGGGAAAGACTCTGAGCCTGTGCTGCTGAGAAACCATGAGTCAGCTTGCTCAAGGGAAGGAGGAGGAGGCAAGGAAATCTCCTTTTATGATGAATCTTCCCACACTTCCTGCTGTTTCTGTTTTGGGCACACTGGTTCAGAAGCTGTGGGCTGTTTTCTGCCTGGCTCTCAGTGTGTGAAAATTGTTCCTTCCCTAAGAGGGATCACCTACTTGTCCTGATAAGAGGTGACAGTATCCCACGCCTTTCCCCATCTAGAACAAAAGGGATAATCTTTCATCTCCACTCGAAGCGAAGCACAGTGTCGTGGGGGAGCTAGGGCAGGAGAAAGCCCTTGCTGAGCTCTGTAGAGTTTCAGAGTCCAGCAACGTTAGGGAGGTTTTCTGAGTCACTCTTTACTCTGAGAGGCTGTTGTTTAGTCTAATCCTGTGGGATAACTATATTCTCATTAAATTCACAGGGACTCACATCCTAACTTAACTAAGGCGTGACTGGACTCACAAGACTTAAGAGCAAAGAGTTTTTTTGCAAATAACACACCGTACATTTCTGTAGGTTATTCAGTAAAAAGCCCCGCTTCCACCTCTTTGCTTGGAAGGTCATATTCTGAGGGTGAGCAAAACAGTGCTGAACTGGTTTTAATATAATATGATTCTGGATAAAAATGATGACAAAGAGCTAACAAAACAGTGTAGTTCACTTGCTGGAAACATCTTGCAAGTGCTTCAATTATATTTCATGCTCGAGTTGAGAGCTGCTACAATAGTGACAGGAGGAGAAAAATAGAATTGCTTCATTTCTTTTCTCCCACCCACGGACGATTCTCAGTGTGGAAAATGACTCATCAAGAAGAGGTATTTTTACTTTGCAACAGACATTAGAGAAATGTTGATCTTCAGACAAACTGTGTGTCAATTGATTTACTAGGTAAGAGGTCTGATCCTGCTTGCACAGATTTCATTTCTTTTGGAACCACTGCGAAGTCACAACCAGAAGAAGCCAACACAGACTCCCCAGGGTTCACGGTCAGCTCAGGTGTGGCTCTGCTGTGGCAGCTGTGTGACATGGCTGATCTGAGGACTGTGCCAAGTTGCTGGGGTATGAGTCTGCTTTGGCGAAACTGGGGTGGATCTGTCAGATGTGGTCAGGAACATCTGCTGCTTTTGGAGACGTAGACTGACATATCGCGGCTTTCAAGAAGTTTTTTAGAAGAAGTCTCCTGTCACAGGTGAAAAGTTAGCATCAGCTAAATCATGAGGTGGCCTCTTGGTTTGAGAATATCAGCTGGGATGTCTGGGCATGCTGCTGTTTGCCGTCTGAGAATTTGAGCACTTAATCTACTTTTAATTTGTATCCTATTTTGGATTGTAAGGCTTCAGTATAATGTGTAACAAACATAGGGATTTTATCTGTCATCGTCAAAGCATTTTGCAGAAGGGGATGAGGAAACTTGAGGCTCAAAGCCGTGTAAAGGAGTTAATCTAATCGATCTGCAAAGCGCAGAGCTCATCTTCATTGTTTCTCACTAGACCTCACTTTTATTCCTCTAAGCTCTTCAGAGGTGCTGGTGGCTCAGAGGAATGCAAAGCAACAAACCTGCTACCGCAAACTAGTATTTCTCACACCCAAACTAGTATTTATCACCCAAAACGTGTTTCTGGCAAGCCGGTGTTACTGTTGAATTAAGGTTTTTCCCTTCTACTACCTTGTACTTTTGCTAGTATTTACTCTCAGATACCAAGTTTGCACACATCTGGTGAGCTTTCTGTGTTGTTCTCTCTGGGGTTTGCACAGCCAGCCAGGTTTTGGTAGCAGGCAGACTCCTAGGGGTGACTTCTGTGAGAAGCTGGCAGCCGTCCCAAGATGAATGTGCTGCTGGTCTATGACGGGCCTATCAGAAAAGGTGTTAACACCTCTGTGATATTTAAGAAGGGGAAAAAAAGTTATTGCACAGATGTAATTGCACAGATGTAATTGCAGCCAGAGAAGAGAGGCCTTAGAAGAAGTGAGAGGAGCCACTCTGCAGGCCAAGGTCAGTGGAGAAGGACGGGCAGGAGGTGCTCCACGTGCCAGGGCTGAGTCCCCTGCAGCCCAGGGTGCAGACAGTGCTGAGGCTGCTGTGCCCCTGCAGCCCAGGAAGGAATCCAGGTGTTCAGAGATCCACCTGCAGCCTGCAGTGAAGCAAGTGGGTGCCTGGGAGAGGAGGAGGCTGTGACTCCCCTGGGAAAGCTCTGCAGGAGCAGGGTCTAGGCAGACCCATGGAGAGAGGAGCCCATGCTGGAGCAGGTTTCCTGGTAGGACTTGGGACCTGTGGGGGAACCCACACTGGAGCAGCCTGTCCTTGAAGGACTGCACCCCATGGAAGAGAACTGTTGCCCATGTTGAAGAAGTTCATGGACAATTATCTCCCATGGAAGGGACCCACGCTGGACCAGGGGAAGGACTCCTCTCCTTGTGCAGTAGCAGGAGCAATGTGTGATAAACTGATTGTAATTCCCATTTCCTCCTGCACCACTGTGGGGGAGGAGGTAGACCCTTCCTCCTAGGAGGAGGGAGAGGTGGAGGGAAGGTGTTCTTAATTTTATTTTAATTATCCTGGTCTGGTTTTGATTAGTAATGGAATCCTCTTAATTTCCCCAATGGGAGTCTGTTTAGCCCGTGATGGTATTTGGTGAGTGATCTCTGTCCCTGGACTTATCTCATGAACCATTCGTTACATTTTCTCTCTCCTCTTCTGTGGAGGAGAGCGATTGAGAGGCGTTGGTGGGCACCTGGCATCCAGGTTAGCTGGGGCTATCTCACCATGATAACTGATTTCTGGAAGTTTGTGAGCTGAGAGGATTATAGTTAGGATCTCCTTAACCATGCTTTGGTGGCTATATAGTTCTTTTTTGGGTATCACAAAAGGAGTTGACACTTATTTGTGCAAATCCAGTGCAAAGACTGTGTCTGCCAGTAGTTGACAGTGGTGGTAGCCTGCCAGAGGTCAGGCTGACAAAGTTCAGCGGGTTGTGGGGCTGGGCATGCATTCCCAGCAGGCGTGATGCACATCGACATCTCTGTATGACTGCTCCTCCACCCTGCTCACCAGCTAGGCCAGCTTGCTGCTCAGAGGGGCTTGCTGCTCGTGCTTACCCAGTGCAGGGCAAGAAGACAACAGCTCTGCTGACACAGCGCCAGCCTCTTTTATTCCCTTGTCCCTCTGCTTCCCCATGCCTGTTGCTTTCACCCTGTTGCTCTGTTTTGTTGCCTTCCTTTGGTCCTTACCATTGCAAGACTTGAGGAGTTCCCAAGTGCCTTTCCCAGGAGCCTGGTAAGTGTCCCCTGCCCTGGCAGTGACCTTGCAGTTTGGAAGATACTGCAGGAAACCTCTCCCTCTGACCCCTGGTGCGGGGTGTCAGCCCCAGCCCTGGAGCCAGCCAGTCAGTCCCTGGCTCAGCTGGGGCTCCCTGGCCAGACCAGGCTGTTGGCCTGCCTTCCCTGGCTGGTGTCCCTGGGAATGGACCTGGTCACCCCGCCTGCCAGCAGCCTGAGCGCTGTGATGAGAGTCCACATTTCCAGTACATCTGTTCAGGGCTCCCCCACCCCCAGGCCTGTTGCCACCAGTGGCTTCAGCTCTGGATCTTGTCATAGGTGTCCATGGTGTGTGAAAGCTGTGGAGATTTCCCTCAGCTGCTGAGTTGTACTGACTCATTAGGCTGTTTCCATATGTTTTTATCTGTCTATTAATGACTTTTGTAAATAACTTTAATTTTTTCCTAGGCAGAACTGAACTCCTTGAATGCTTGTGTCAGTGTATTTAAATTGTGATTGCGTGCAAACTGATTCAGGAAAATTACAATCTTTTTCCTCCTTTTTTTTGTTTTTTTTTTCCTTTGGCTAGATCTCTTAATGGATTGTAGAACAGACAGCTCGCTTGCATTTCTTGTCCTGGATTTTCACTTGCTGAGACATCCCCTTGCCTGATCCTCTGTGAAGCTATGTAACCACATGGAAGCAGTTTTTCCCTGTGGAAATGGATGTCAGGGCTCCCATTGGGTTTAGGAAGAGCTCTATTTAGAAATGTAATTGCTAGGCATTCCCAGTTCATATTCCTCTTCATGTCTTTTCAGTCTCACATGTTCTTTGGGTTAAAGCATACCCTCTCCTTGCCCCCCTGTTACAGAAGAGGGGCTGGCATGGTGTTCTCAGTTCTTTCTTTAAGAAAGGAGGTTCATTTGTCTCTCTGGATTTGAAAGAAGAGGTGCAAATAGAGACACAAAACAGCCTTTGCCTTAGAATTCTGTTTTTCTGAGGGCATAAGATCCACTGAGGTCACTGAAGGGATTGCAGACCCTGAAGAGAAAAATGGAGTCCTGTTAAATACTTTATATGCCTAGACCTCCAGTTGCCTGAGTCAGCTGTACCCTTTTTTTCATATTCAGATTTAGGTTTAAGCTATAGTTTCTGCTTGCACAAATACTTTGATGAGAACAAATACAGCTCAGTGGAAATTTATTGTGAGAGTAGTTGTTGCCTATGTTTGCCTACTTTATTAGGCACATTTACAGTATGCTGCATTTTTGTTTCTCTTCTGATCTAATATAGTAAAAATAGTACATCAAATTAAATTAGCTTCGTTTTATATTTACTCAGTAGTGGATGTAGTGTCTTGCAGGATCTGCTTTTTATTTTTAAAACAAATCAAACAAATGAAATGCAGTTATTTCCCAGTAATTTAATTTCTTTCTAATTATAATTTTCAGAGGCAAGTGGTTTTGATATTAGAAAGATTATACTGATGTTCATTAGGTTAGAATGACATGGTGAATTCACAGAAGGGGAGGAACAACAAATTGTTTGAGAGATTGAATTTGAATTACCGTAATTTCTCATTAAAGCTTGGATTCATTAATGAAGTATATCAAACAAGAGCAATTTTCTTTCTCACATTTCAGTGCGATCCGTGTTGCAAAGAATGTTCTCAAAAGAAATGGAAGAAATTCTATAAAGGAAAGGATTTGTTGTTCTTTAGATTAAAGTCACCTAGTCACTCTGTATGATCCTTTTCTTTCAGTTTTTCTTACCAGTTTTCTATAGCGTTGCTGCATCTCTGAGCTCTGCATTGGCTTTGCTGCTGCTGCAGAGCATTTGGCAGTGTTGGGATGGTGCCTGTGGGAGTGTGCTCATATTCAGGGAAGTCTTGTATGATTGCACTGTCCCAATTGCAAGAGGTGTAGCTGTACCTCTTCTCCCGATGGAATTACTTCTTGTTCCCAGTGCCTCTTGTGCTATTTACAGACATAATGTTAGCAAAGTTTCAATCTTTTAAAAAATCAAGCTGGTTACTACTCATCTGGCTCTCTTTGCAGTTTAGCAAATGGGAGGACAGTAAAATCCCCTTTCTCTGAGAAGCTGCATGTTGCATGATCAGCTGCTGTGACCTGATGTTTAGTGGAAATTTGGTAAAAATGTACAGGGAGTGTTCCAAAGGTAAAGCTCTAAGTCCTTATTTTATTGAAAATGCAATCGCTTTCATGTGAGCCTTTTCACTTTTCTGAAAAATGGAAGTGGCAGGGTTTTGCAGCGTGTGGAGGAGCAAAGCTGTGTTGTCTGCATTATGTGAATTTTCATTGCATAACATACTCATGGTTGGATATACCTAGCTGAAGTAAGCAAGTGATAGATGTAACCTTCTGGTTGTGTGTCTGATGACTTCAAAAACTGTTAGCAAAATGTTAGTCAGCTTGACTGTTGGGAAATGGGTAGTAAATCATCTGTTGGGATTGAAAGTATCTGTATTTGGCAGGGGACTATCAATGTGAGAGACTGGTACTCTGTGGATAACAATAGTTTTGGTGGCATTGAAGAATGTAGTGTGAGGAAGGATGGTTTCTATCTTGTACCTGCGATGGAAGTGATCTTTTGTTATCTGTCACAGACTGCCTTACACGATTTGGTGTCATGGCAGAGTATTTGTTTCCCGCTTACAAAACAGAACCATCAAGGAAAACACCTCCAGTATCAAGGCCAGCCAACAGCAGAGCCCTGTGAGGGTTGGAACCAGACCACATTCCATGTGCCACATCCATGTGTAGCCTACACTCTCCCCAGGGATGGCAGCCCCACCATCCCACGGGGCAGCCGTGCCTTTCCCATCCAGGTGTTGTCCCGAACCTTTGAGAGTTTTTCCACAAGGACAGAGGTCCAGAGAGAATGCACCTGAGGACGAGAGCAAGAGGTGTGTCCTGTGGTGGCCCACCAGCTACAGAAGTTGGGAGGAGGGGAGAAAAGGTTTATTTCTGTTCCCTTTGACTCAGAGTTTTGAATCTGTGTAACTCGGGGTGAAATGGTCAGGGATTTGTGTGGTGGTGGTTGCAGTTCGGGTTTTTGGGGGTTTTTTTTGTAAAGCTTGAAATTTATTTGCATTTACTCCTAACTCCATTGTTATTGAATGTTGTTAAATAAAGCTTTTTGATCTGATTGAGTAACTTAGGCTAAATTTTGTTTGACTTTTCCTTTGAGCACTGAGGATCTTACCCTGCCAGGTGCTGAATAACCTTATGCTCCCACAGCCTTCCCAGTAGGAGCTGAGAACGCTGCACTGCCCCGGGAGGTGGCTGCATCTTCGTGAGGCCAGGTCACACACAGTCTAGCATAATTTAAAAATAGGATGAAGGTTTTCAAACGTGTTTTAGTTAATACGTCAAGGACCTCCTACAGTAATAGCTCCTGTGGCTTAATATATCACCATAAGTATTTTGTTTAATAGTAAGATCATGCTAAAATTTTCAGGCCATTTGTTACTCATATCCTGTTGAGAAAAAAGGCAGCTATTTTCCCTTTTAATTTTGCTGGTGCAAATAAGTGGTACTGCTGTACTGTTCCATTTCACCACAGGCAATAATTTCAAAAGGCTACACCACTTCTTTTGGGCTTAATGACACTATCAGATGATGGAAAGTGAGTGACCTTTCAAAATGGAGTGAACTGTAATCACTCTGCCACTGAGTTCCTGGTTTTCTGTTCTGGAAGGAACAGCCTCCTCAGTAACCTTCTAGCACCCAAAGGGGCTGTGGCAGAGACAGGAGAGTTTATTGATCAGATGCTTGCATGACTCACATCACCACATCACCACTGCCTCCGTAATAAACAGTCCTGTCAGCAGGTGAGCAGTTTGACCCATGCCTGTCTGCTTGTAAGTTTTCCAGGGGAATTAGTCTGAGATGAAAATGTGGTGTACCCACCCTCAGGTGCCAGTATACTTGACACTGTGTTAACAATACTTGTGCCAGTACTACCTGTTTTTCATGTGAATTCTCTTTCCTCAGGACCCCAGGCCTCAAATTTGCAAAACAGCCTTCATGTGTGCTGATACTCATGTTATTTTGGCTCTTCCTACTTGCAACTATTTGCAGTTGGGTGTTTGTATGTTTTGTGTGTCCTGAAGTGCCTGAGATGACACTCTGTATCTTGGTAAAACTGACCCAGATTTTAAGATGTAGATGTCTGAGTCGGATTTTTTTAATCTCTATATTTAGGTTCCTCTGTACAGTGGCCTCAGTAAAAACAGGATGGCAAGCACTTGCAGCTGCATTACTGCTTCCACTGATGCTTTCTGTCGAGTCTGGGCCCCTGCTAGCTGAGCAGTGCTTCAAGTCCCTGCGAGTGTATGTGGTGTCAGTGAGACATCCATCTTCGGCGTCTGATCCTGTCTTCTTTCATTCTCTCGGTTAATTGGTTTTGTTCTCTTCAAGCCATCTAATTTTTCTTTACATTAAGTCTTCATAGGTCTGTCTTTATTAAAGGCTCTGAGGAGATTTTCAGATTAAGAGCTCTGTGTTAGTGAAAGGTTTACTGGTCTTAATTTCACATTTGCAGGAGACTGAAGTTTTCTGGCTGTGTTTGCTTTCATTCTCTTAACTTACTAGAAATGCTTAATAATAGAATGCCTGATTACAACACTTGCACTTTACAGGTTGTTTCTCATCTTCTGGATGCTTTCCATATTTCTGTGATAATTTTGGTGGGTGGCTGTGCTAAATAGTGCAGTCAGAGCAAAGAGTAAGGAAGAGATTAAGGGAGTACATCATGTTGGACAATTTTAAATTGCAAGTTTACTCATGAAGAAGCAGACAGAAGGATAAGCCTTCACTTTTTTCCTCGGAGTTTTGCCTGTGAAGTTTCATGGGGCCAGGATTTTATTGTGTGTTTTAAAAAGCATGTACCAATTTTGAGCACCTTAGCATGAGTCCTGTTTTGTCATTTTCTCAAAGGTATTTAAATGCTGGCCTCATAAAAGGTGCTTAGTAGCCATATCCCTTTTGAGATACCTAAGTTTCTACTGAAATCTGCAACAGAATGGAAATTTTTGTACCATAGTGAGAACATTGCATTATCTAAAATGGTGAATATGTACTGATGGTATTTTCAAGGGAATATGAAGTTTAGTTTTCTAACTGCCTTTTCTGCACAATTATTGTTGACCAATTATTTTTAAAATCTGGACTCTAAGCCCTATTTTTCAAAACTGCTGATGGTTCCTGCTGATTTCTCTTGGAGATGTAGTGGTTCAGCACACATGAAAGGTAAATCAATGACTATAAGGCTTTGTAGTTACGGATCGCTTTTTGAGAAAGTGTGCATTTTTTCTTGCTGGGAGGCATTTAACAAGACACAGCTGGGAATAGAACTATCTCTGCCTTTGTAAGAATACAGGGGCTTCCTAAACCAGTGCTTCATCTGGCATGTAATTAGTTTTTTGAGAAGACAGGGATCTAATTAAGACTGGTAGAGAGTTTTTTTTAATTTTATCTTTACAAATTAAAATTGCATTTAAAATCTTAACTACATGTTGGGATAGGATACCAGTGTTACCTGTTGTTTTTTGTTGTATAGTTTGTTTAGCATTTTCTGTAGAAATGACGGCCAGGCAATATTCAAATATGGTGTGTTTGGATATAGTATAACATGAATATTCTATGAAAAATCGTGCATCTCGAAGCATTCTTTGGCTCAAGAACTGCCCAAATATTTTAAATTGTTCTTTATTAGATGAGCTGCTACTAAATATAGCTGCATTAAAAAAAAAAAAGTTCAGTATGCTTCCTATTGCTTTCTGTCAGGAGGAAGAAACAGATTGTGTGATATTCAGGATTAGCTAAAATTTGTGAGAAGGTGGAAGAACTGTTTCAGATCCTCTCCAATGCTGCCACTTCAAATGTATAAAAAGCTCTTGAACTGAAATTCCCTGCTGCTGTTATTCTGCACCCTATTGAAATATAGTACTGGGTTATGCTTTGAATTTTTTCCCTGAGTCACATTGAGAGTTGTCAATGTTGTATTCAACCTACAACTTTGCTCTCTGAGCTACTAGTGAGAAAGGGAGGTAACATTTTGCTCATTAACATTTAACTCATGGAAATTAGCAAAGCAAACAGTTGTTGGTGACCTTCCATTGCAAAACTTTTCCATTAATTTTACTTAAACTCCGTCTCCATCCTGGCTTTAAGTTTAGCCCTCTACACATTCCCTAGAAGACTAACTCAAAGTTTAATGGGGTTCTACATTTCTGATACTCAGTCAAGTTATACCTTCTCCTCTGATTTCACATGAATATGGCTTGCCATTTTACCCTGGGCTGTTGTGTAAAAATTGTGCCCATCTTCATGCTGGCACTCTGCAGAAGGTGCTGCAGCGGTCATCACGTCTCCTACCGTGCTTGCTCCTTGATTTGCCCTCCTCTGTGTTATACCTGGCTGTCTGGACCCACATAAATATTTTTGGTCCCTATCCGTTCTTCCAGATTTGTGGTTGTTTCTTGATGATTGCTGTATTCCCCTCAATTTACTGACATCTTCTAATTTTACAGACACCAGGACTGAATATTGCGTTAGAAGTTTTCTGTGCCCTCAGACCGAAACTCTCATACCTGAAAAAAAAGGAATTAAAAAAATGTTTTCTTGTCATCTCATACTGAATTTTCATTTTATTTGCTGCTTCTGAGTGCATGCTCTTCCATGACCATGGTGTAGTGGCAGAGATAGGTATCCCAGTGGGGCTCCAAGGGTGAGGAATGACTACTCTGCTTTTCATGTTATGCCTTTCATCTCTGTAATTCCTGGGTCTTTTGGGCAGAGCAGACAAACTCCCCTGGCAGTGCCCCAGCCATGTAGCAAGTCCTTTTGTGTCTCTAACCACAGAAAACAGAAAGGTTTTGACCCTGTTAGTGTAGCAGGACAGGGGGATGAGCCAACCCTTTGGGTTTGCAAGCAGTCCTTGCATCTGTGGGCAGGAAGAGCAGCTGTTGCCGTGGATTTAAACGCGTGCAGGATATGGGTCAGTGCTGTACCACAGTCTGGTCATTTTCAGAGGTGCTGGACTTCACCTTAATGATTTGAAGATGGGACTCTGTGTACCTGTAAGCAATAGATAAATGACTGGCTACAGGAATGCCAGTGGTCCTTATTTATGTGAAGGGGTTATATTGGCATAAATGAATTGCTGTGGACAAATCCACAGGAAACATGTATTAAAAAATCTTGGTCTGTGGGATTTTATCACGTTGAATGTGTGCGCTTTTGGTTTAGAACAGTTTTAAAAGCAATGGTTTGACATTCAAGTAATATATTTGGAACTTGTATATTAGATTTGTACTAGTGATAATGGAACCTGAAAGTATGGAAAATAAAGAATAACTTTAGTTCATAAATGCAGTATTTCGGCTGTACCAAGAAGTATTCGGGGCTGACTTTAGGGGGAAGGGGAAAAGTTTGAGTTTTGTGAGATGTATCAAAGAATGGATAAGAAAGAGTATTTAAATTTGTTACTTTTTCCCTGCACAGCAGTGCCTATCGCACACCTCATTAGGTAAACGAGCAAAATGCCAACTAAGTAATGAATGTGTAGAGTGTTCAAAGAACAATGCCTTAGACTATCCTCCTTTTCTGAGTGCTGCATGCAAAGGAAAGGAGCCCTTCTGCTTGTCAGGGATATAATGAAGTTAAACAGGGAATATCTCCAGGGATTTATATGGGCTTAATTTTTGGTTTTCATTACTGCTGAAATGCTGAAATTATAAAATTATCAGATAAAATGTTTTATGTCAGGCTTCTCTCGGAGAGCTATAACTGTTCAGTTTGTAGTTTACCTTGCGCTTTGGGTTTGTGGTTGGTTTTTTTTGTGCCCTGTTATTTTAGTTTTGAAAAATAACAACACAAAGGCTTTGTACAGGGGCTCGACAAGGTGTTACTCTTCAATTGATCTGAATTGAAAATCTGATTACTTGAATTAGAACCATAGGACCCTCAAAACAGGCTTCTAGTAGGAGCAATGTGGGTTAAACCTTTAAAATAACTCTTAACTGGCTTCCAAAAGGGCAGATCACAGTGTCTTCTAACAGCAATACTCTAAAAGTAAAAGGTGGAAGCTGAAAAGAGAAAAGACTTTCTTCTCTAAAACCACTCCCCAAAAAACCACCCGCAAAACCATGAACAGCAGAAAAAAACTCAAAAAACCCAAAACCAAAAAAATCCACCAAAACCCCCCAAAAACCCAAGCTAAAACAAAATCAACCTCTAGAAACCACATGGTGGAAGAAAACGGACCCCATGATGTAAACAAGGTGGTCAAAGGCACACAGTACCATGTGATGCTCTGGCTGCTGCTGGGCTGGGCCAAGAATTTTCTGTCCTGAGGTTTTTTTTAGTGCTCTGTTTCCTGGGGAAGACTGAAATTGGATGAAGAGCTCATGGGGAGTAGGCAGGGAGAATTGAAACCCGCAGGATCAGCAGAGGGAAGGAATACCGACCAGAAGTATAAAATGGATCTGTCTTGGGAGGAGGGGGCTGCACCTGGTCAAACAGGGCAACTTGACAAGCAGGAGGCTTTAGTAGTTCTCAGTGAAATGGTCAGATTCTGGTACAGACTGATTGTGGGGAACCTGGTTTTGCACATGTAGGCATACATGTGCCAAATAGGACACAAAATAAAACTGCACAGACACGGGACTCTCCAAGGTAAAAAAGAGTGCATTTAATTTCTGACTCTAACATTTATAGATTTCTAAAATTGACAGTGGATTGGAGGACGACAGTGCCACCTCTCCAATGACCCTGGACAAACTTACAGTCCATCAAATTTCTCCCCCTCCATAAAAGAATGCAAAACAATGAGTTATTTACATAAAGTACTTGAGAAAGTTTGTTACAAGAATGTAAACATCAGAAGGCTTAGAAAAACTTAAAAAAGCAGGGCAGCATACTTGAATGTAACTCTTTCCAGAATGACACACAGCGCATACATTTTTCCCCTCTCCCAAGTGTTGCTGATTTGCTAATTTTACTTTTGGAAGTGCCCTCATGTTTGCTACAGTAATGATCAATCCTGTAGACTTTGATGTAGTTACTAGAAGTTTTTGTGCCTTTTTCGTTGGAGGCTTTGCTAAAGGGAAATGTTTGAGCTGCAGTTTTCTGTGTTCCCTTTATTTGAATAACATGCTAAATCCAGCAGGGCTTTATGAGTAACATTCCCCATTTGATTCAGGTGCAGCTCAGTTTCATGAGAAGACCAGTAGCTCAATTATTCTTAGTGACAAATGCAAACTATAATAATTTTAACTCGGTGCCTCTGTACCCCCAGGTAATGTCAAGAAACGAAAGCAGTGCCATTTTTGACTCACTGACACTGCTCATCTCTCTTTGGAATAGTTCTGATCTGACATCAATAGATGTGCCTGGGACTTTTCATATGTCACCACACACGCACATTCTCCATCATCCAGAGGAAAAGATTACTCAGAACCACTTGTTATTCTTTTCTGTCTAATTGCTGGTGCATCATGGGAAGTTACAATGTGTGATGAAAGGGGCTTGTGTACAAATTTCAATTCTTTATGGGCATCTGTCTGTATCTAGCAGCAAAAAATAGCTGTGACTAATGCTGGGCCATCAGTTGTTGGATCACAAGGAATACAGAAACTCATTGAACTGAGGTGTTTCAGGAGATCTAAAGTGGCCTGAATATCTGTAAAAAAAATTGCTGAGATGCAGACATGTACATTCAAAACATTTTCAAGGGTACTTCAAAAGGTGTTTAGAAATCCATGAAGATTGTTGCAATAAAGAATCTAGAAAATTGTATGGATGTGAAATGGTTGGCAGTCCAGTTGTGTAGCAAGATTCAAAAATTAAGGGGGGAAAAAAAAAGTGCTCAAAAAAATTTGCACCCTTTGGAATACCTACTGGAATTTTTAGCCAAGCAAGGAAGTACTTGCTTCTAGAAAATAACAGAAGTGTGGTAGGGGGCCAAAAGTCTTTTATTTTCTGTGCAACTTGCCTGTAATCTTCTTTGACAAGTACTAAAGTCACCCTTGGACTTCAGTGGGATTTAGTTCAAGTTCTAAATTCTGTAAAAGAAAATAAACCAATCTTTCATAGTGTGAGATTATTCTTGCTGTGCTTGACTGACAGTCACTTTTCCCATAGCTGTGCAAATATACACATGAAAGCCCAAGTCCACCTCCTTTTAATTTTTGTCTCATTTGTGGCGTCTGATGCTTTCTCCCAGAATATAAGTTGTTTTTCACTAATCATCAGTCTATTTAATGGCATCAGTTTTAAAATCTGATGCTTTAAAAAAAGGTGGAAGTCCTGTGCTTTTGTAGTTATTTTCCCATGTGAAAAAGCAAAAGCCTGTATAATCATTTGTATTTTAAAAAACCTTATGCAAATTTTTATTTCCAGAACCGTGTTATGAGATAGGCTCTCTTGTGTACTTCTAACTGTCATGGTTCTCACACTGTTTGTGTTTGGAGATACACCTCACTTTGTGGTTAGTGTTTTATGCAACTGAAACATTTACTTAGCGCTGTTTATGGTTTTGTCACATTACTGAGACTGTATTGTAAGGGTGTCATGAGTGAATGGAGTGCAGCATGTACTGATTTGTACTGCCTAGGAGTATTCATGGATTCACTAAGTTTTCTGAACTTTTTTTATTGTTTGCCTCAACTTTAGCAAGGCTTTGGCCGCTGTCTCTCCCAGTACCCTCATGGCAAGATCAGGGATTGTGGACTGGATGAGAGAGCAGTGAGGGTGATTGAGAAGTGGCTGAACAGCTGATCCCAGAGGGTTGTCATCAGTGGCACAGTGTCTTGTCACCAGTGGTGTGCTCTGGGGGGCAATACAGGGCCCAGCAGTGTTTGATGTCATCAGTGGCTTGGAGGAAGGCAGATGCCTCCCCAGGGAGTTTGCTGATGGCACAAAGCTGGGTGGAGTTGCCAGTACCCCAGAGAGCTCTGCAGCCCTTCAGAGGGACCTCAACAGGTTGGAGAGGTAGGCAGAGAAGAACACTCCAAAATTCAGCAGAGACAAATGCAGGGTCCTGCGCCTGGGGGAGGAATAAAGGAATAACCCCAGGTGTCAGTACAGGCTCAGGGCTGACCTGCTGGCCAGCCTTGTCTCCTGTGAAGGACCTGGGCTCCTGAAGTCCATGAGCCAGGACAGCAGTGTGCCCTTGTAGCCAGGAATGACAATGGTAACCTAGGGTGTTTTAGGGAAAACACTGTCAGCAGATTAGGGAGGTGATTCTGCCCCTCTTCTTGGCCCTGATCCACATCTGGAGAGCTGTGGGAGTTCTGTGCTCTTCAGGACAAGGGAGACAAGGATCTCCTGGAGCGGGTCCAGTGCAGGGTTACAGAGATGATCAGGGGACTGGAGCATCTCTGCTATGAGGACAGGCTGAGGGAGCTGTCCCTGTGCAGCCTTGAGAAGAGACAGCTGAGAGGGGACCCCATCAGTGTCTGTCAGGGTCTGCAGGGAGGGTCAGAGCAGGGACCGGGCTCTGCTCGCTGCTGCCGAGCAATGGGACAAGGGACAATGGGCAGTGAGGGGGGCACAGGAAATTCCACCTGAACACGGGGAAGAATTCTACAGCACAGGGGACCAAGTACTGGAACAGGCTGCTCAGAGATTCTGTGTAGTCTCCTATAAACGAGATGTTCAAGGACTATTTGGACACAATCCTGTGCCATGTACTTTGGGGTGATTCTGCTCGGCCAGGGAGTTTGGACCAGATGACCCATTGTGGTCCTCTAGTCTGAACCATGCTGTGATTTGTAACAGAATAATAGCATAGCTGAGGTTTGAGAAGGCCTCTAAAATCATCAAGCTCAACTCTTAACACCACTAAACCATATTCCCAAGTGCCATATCCATACACCTTTTAAATACTTCCAAGGATGGTGATTCCACCATTTGCCTGGGAAGTCTGTTCCAATGCCTAATTACCCTTTGAGTGAAGAAGCAGAACAAAATTTGTGTTATATAATTGTAAATGTACGTTCTAAAAGTCTCCATATCTTTTTGGTGGAGACAAAAGTCAACGCCATCAGGAGTTGTTTACAAAATCTGCCAGGTAAGAAAATACAGGATGCTGCCATGTTTCTGTGTATGTTTGTGAATGTGAGCTTCAGTGGACCACTTGCTCAGCTGATGTGGGCTAAGCGAGATACAATCTTCCAAAAGCTCCAGAGTGGAAATCAAGATTATTTTCCCATTCTTCTATTATTTTTTTAAGAGCTCCACTGACATGTAATGAGGTGTTTCTCAGCCCAGCACATATATACCAAGTGATGGAGTATCTTACTAATTTACTTGTTCATAATCTGTTGAAAAAACCGAACATTTGTCATTCACTCATACTTGTGGCAGTTGAACACCAAATGGAGACGTTTTATTGAGTTTCTTTGTCATAGCTGTAGTATTTTTTGCTTATTTATCAGTTTTGTTAATTTGTTTGTTCTGTTTTCAACATAAAATTAAACAGTTGTCTCCAGGCTGTGACTTCATAGAGCTTGTCTTTTGGTGTGTCCATCAAACAGGAGATACCTTTTTGCCATAGAAAATTGGTGCTTCTGGCTTCTAAGTCTCTTCTGCTGTTATTTGCATACGTGTAATCTACAAGCAAATTGGAAGAAAGACTTGGCATTGGAATCATTTTCAGTGTGTTTAAAAATTAATTTTGAATTGTACTTCTCTTTGCGTAGTCTAATTCATGTAAGGTCAGTTACAAAAATAAAAAAAAAAAAAATTGGGTTTTTCTTCTGTTAACTAATTCAGTTTTTTGTGTAAATAGTGTACCTAATTTTTCATCTGGTCAATACCTAAATGCCTTCATCTACCAGTTCCCAAGGCACTTCATCAAAGGTATTTCAGAAATGCAATTTGAAGGTTTTGTTTGGGTGCAATCCCACAGTTACTGTCTTCCAAAAATCGTAATTTCTACCCTGTATTTGTGATGTGATTTATTGTAAGGTTATAAGGTTCCAAAGTGGATCTCAGAACACAGAGTGTTGAGAGTGGCTTGTGTCCATGATGAAAGGTTTTTTGGAACCAATTTTATTTTGTTTGAGGACAAAGGCTGGTCAGAAGTAAAGCAATATGAAAGGTCTGGTTTCAGGATCAAATGCTGGCCTTACTGAATAGAAAAGGAGACTAAAGCTGTGACAGTAATAGGAATCCACTGAAGAATTTGTAAGCATTCTCAAAGATAAGAAAGCAAAAACTTGAAGATAGAATTATTCACTGTACAGTTACTGAACATTTGTGAAATGTTGATCTGCTGTGGCATGTTGTGTGCAGATACTGAAAATGTAAGAATGTTGTCAGTTTATAGCTAGTAAGTGGTGAAAGAATACAATTCCACTTGCATCTTTTCAGCTGGATCTTATTCCTTTCTACAGTTTCACCTAGAAAAGAGTAAAAGCATGATGTGTAGATGATGATGTACTTTCAGCAGATCATTAGAGAGGTCCTTTGGCCCAAAGTTGTCACCAGCATAATTTTTTTTTTTTTTTTTGTATTAAAGTTTCAGTCGTATTTTTTTCATTTCACCAACTTGTTGGTCAAAAGCTGACCCCAGCATAAAATCAGTAGCATTTCATATTTCAAGTTTATCCATAGCTTGCTTTGCTGAGTTTTAGTGTCCTTCTTAAGGTATAAAGTTTTGTGCTGATTGCATTACATCATTGATGAGCTAGATCTGAGATTTTGGCCTATTGCAAACAAAATCTCTTGCGAATTCTGTAGTTTCAGATGTATTATGGTTAAGTCCTATTTACTCTTTCTTTTGTATTTTGTTATAGATTGGCATTACCATCAGATGCCACATGACAAAAAACCTTGTTTTCTTTCTTCATCAAGTTTGCAAGAAACAACATTAGGACATAGAGCTCTGGCTCTAATAGAGATGACTAAAACTGGAAGAGAAACTAGATCACAATTTCCACACTTAATAAGGCAGTAAGTCCGTTGCTATCATGGGAAAGAGCTGGTTGAATTGCCATAACTATTCTGTAGGCATAAATCTTAGACGTGCACCAGATGCTTCACACTGTTCCTGCTGTGCAAAACAGCTGGAAGCTCAGCTTAAAGGATTTCTTTCTTAGAGAGAAACAATGGGTGACATGGAGCTGAGATAACCTGAAACTGACGGGAAGCTGCATCCCAGATACAGCATGGCTTTTGTGGCTTTAGGATGTGTATCTGATTATGGGTAAAATGTATCTGATATGTATATATGCATCTGATTATATGGTTCGTATCAGGATGGGTAAAACTGCAGTTCAAGGCTCAGGAAGCAATCTTACAGATGGATATAGGGAGGTGAAGATGCTTGGTTTCCTTTTTGTGAATGTGCTTTGCTGCAGTAGCTTTTGCTTTGCTCTTTTTTTTTTTTTGGTTTTCATGAGTATTTTTCTTTGCCCTGGAGATGCAGTTTGGGGGTAACAATTTGCCTGGTAATGTAATCAGTTAAGACTTTCTACTTCTTTTTAACTAGCTTTGAGAAATTGTAGTAATGTCAGATGAAGATGAATCTGCTTATTTTGTATTCAGTTGGGAAAGATTAATTTAAAAAATAGCAATTACATGGTGCATACCCATCTGGTTGATGAATTAGTTCTCCAATGGAGATGAACTCTTGCATAATAATTTTTCTGTAGAAGGAATAGATATTGTTAAAACACATTGGAAAATTCTTGCAATGAGACCCCTGTGAGTAAAATTGTTACTAAGCCAAGGCTGTCAGTGTTAATATTATTTCAAGCAATAAGAAGTTTACATTAAAAGCATGAAACATGGCAGGTTCCACTGATTTCTCATGTAGTACTTTACTATTTGTTAAATAACAAAAAATTTTACTAGGCCATTTCGAATATGAAGCTTGTTCTAAGCTTAAGGGTTGAGAAACACAGGTATTGCAGGATGTCTTCTGTAGAGGGTCTGAGCAAAACAGAAACAGCACCATCACAGAGGCTTTGTTTATACCCAGGAGTTTAACTCTTCCTGTAGCTGCAGCAGTGTAACTGAACGAGCAATGGTGAATGTGTTTATGGGAACGGGAATAAATTATACTGCTGTAAGCTGTATTTAGTAACTTCAATAAGGGTGTACTGAGGAGCTGCATTGCCAGAAGGAAAAATCATTTCCCTCGCTGGAATAATCATGTTGTACTTCTGTGTGAGGGCCAGGCCTAAATTAATTCCAGTTGCATTTCTGAGTTCCTAAATGAGAAAGCTGCTTCAGTAAAGGCTTTCTTTAGCTTTGGGAGGATTTGATGCTGAGAGGTGTTGAACATCTGCATCTTCACTGAGGTCTGTGCTGTTTAAGGTGCTGTAAGTCATCACGGTCGTGTGTTTATGGCTTGGCTCTAAATCTTGTTTAAGTCAGTGGGAAAATGCTTGGGTGGCTGGAGGACAGGAACCTTTGGGAGACCTTTGTTTGCCTGGCATATCTTGTTGTCTGACAAATCAGGTGTGCAGGCAGTAGGAAGCAGCTTATCCTGAGAGCAGAAAAATGTGCCGAAGGGCGACTGTGTGTGACAATCACAGAGGAGAGCTCTGATAAAAATCCAAGTTTTGTTTTGTTCAGTAGTTTTATTTCCACTTTTTGCTTCCATGATCCACACATAACTAACACGAGCTGACAAGCTGAAGCAAAGCACTACCACCTCTCTCTGGGGGAGGTGGAGTGGATTTATTCTCCCTGTTGCTGGATTCACTGGGCTCTGGATCAGATCCCAAGTTTGAATAGTCAGGTTTGAGACTATTTCTAGCTTGCATTTTCCTTAACCTTTTAATTTATTCCACCTCACAAGACAAACAGTGTGTTGTTTGGTTACTAGTTTCTGTTTGGCAGCGCCACAGCTGCTGCTGGCAGAGCTAACCACATGATGAAGAAAAAGGAAGAGAAAACTCAAGTTCCGTCAGGTTTCTGCACATGGTACACATTGACTAGGCAGAAGTTAGCTTTGAAATCAAATTCAGCTTCAAAGTTAGGTTAGGTTGCTGATGTCTTTTCCCAGCTGAATTTTGAGTATCTGCACTCAAGAGGTTGGGAAGCTCTTCAGCCCCTGTTCTTGTTCTCAATATTGGAACAAACCCATACCCAGAAATTCTGGAGGCAGCAAAGAGGTGTGCAGGCAGCCAGTCTAAAAGAGCAAGGCTCTTTCAGTACCTCTTTCAGTAGCAGAAGGAAGAAGTCATGGTCACAAACGTTTCTAGGAGATGGGGTTTGGTGAGAGCAGGCACGCACTCAGGAATTTTTTGGGGTATTCTGTTTTTTTTTCTGCGCCACAGAGCAAAATTCTCTATATATGACTGCGCTGAGATGTAACATTTCCTTATTTTGGAATATTTCCTTATTTAAAATAGTGATACTATACATGATGACAGATTAATTAGATTTAAATAACCCAGTCCTTAGGAAAAATACTCCCAAGATGAGGAGATACAGATGCTGCCTATTCAAAATACCTAAAACATAATTAAACCAGAAAAGTCATAAAATGTTGAATTTGTACAGTGATGGGATTTTAATCAGCAGTTGTGTGGCAAAATCCATGGTCAGCTGTAATAAATGCTCCTTCTGCTTCAATTTATGAGAGCATTTGCAGCTGTTTGTGTCTTAGTCAAACAATACATAAAATATTCTCAAATAGATGGTGTGCAGAAACAGGTGACAGAGCTGGGTGTTAATAGATCCCTTGCAGAAGCAAGTGTGAGGGAATTGATTGCCTCTTACAGTCGCTGGATTGTGAAAGTGGAACTCACTTAAAGGAAACCCTTGAGAGAGAAACATTAAAAATCATACCTGGCTTCAGTTTCTTGTCTACATGGAAGCTGTATTCATGTCATTTAGAAAGATTGTATGGACCAATTTTCAAAAATTTTTCAGCAAGTGCAATACATACCAAAATTTCTTAAGAGGACTGTACTATCCTGTGGCTTAACTCACTACAGACATGAGCCCACACCATATATTATTTAAATGTGTAAGCTGACACAATATATAAGATTTACAATTGCGGAGAATATGAATTATGCAGCAGAAACCTTTCAGTGTGCTTCACAGTTGAATGTTTTTAATACAGAAATTAGGATGCACACTAAAAACCAGAAGGACTTGGTGGGTAGTTAGATAACTGAGCAACCCATCACGCTTATTTGTCCTGCTCCCAGCAGCAAGTTTAGCGAAGATCTCACCAAAAGATAGGGAAGGCAGCTGTAACTGAGGTGCAGAATCAGGATGGTGCTTTTGAGTGACTGTTTTCTGATGAAAGAGATTCAGAAAATCCACGTAGTGAAGCTGCTCTTCAGTGTGTGACCGTGGCTCTCTCAAATTTTAATTTGAGCACAGTTTGACAAAAAGGTACAGATGCTATGTAAAATACAGAGTTTTGATGGAAGGAAGGAGCCCAAGACATCCAGAGCCCTTGGTGAAAATAATAGAAATGTACAACAATGAGAAGGGCCTCCTGCTGAGTCTCGAGTCAAATGCAGAAGCCAGATAGAGGAAGAACTGGGCTTTACTAGTTTCCTAGTTCTGGTGTTCAAAGAGTGACTTTTTTTTAATCAGAAGTGAAATGTTACTCTAAAGGGAATATAACGCAGCCTTGATACTCCTTTTAAGAACACTGAAATCGGGATATGCCAATTTAGCAAAGTAAGCTTTCAAAATGGGCATGACGCTTTTTATTTTCAGCTGAGCACTTCAAAAGCCATCAAAATCGATGTTACCTTCTGTTCTGGAAACTGTCAGGAAGCTATAAATAAGCATAAAATAATACAGGAGCAGAAAAAAGTGTTGTGCCAGCAGTTAATGTTGTTGTTTCTAATTTTGTTGTTGTTTGTTTTTTCTTCTTTTTTACAGTGTGTCCTATTCAGTGCATGTCTCTGAGGATTACCCAGGTACAGTGCAACATCCCTGCCTGTGACACACGTGTACATGTTACCACAATTTGCTATATTCAAATGAGAATATCTGAAAGGGTGCTGATGTCTTCCAGGTGCATCTTGTACTAACCATTTCCCATTAGTTAAGTTAAGTTAAGTTAAGTTAAGTTAAGTTAAGTTAAGTTAAGTTAAGTTAAGTTAAGTTAAGTTAAGATTATTTTCACGGTCCCTTCTCCTTTTCAGGCGTCGTTTATCAGCTGGGTCAGGGTGACAACACGGGTTCACGGATTCCGATGGAGGACTGTAGCTTGGGGTGCTGGAGCCAAGATAGGAGTGAGAAAGTGCCCAGCTTCTCTTTGGCATGGTAGATAAAGCTTGATCTTTCAGGAGCCAGAGGAGGCTGGCGCAGGGCCAGCAGGGCACTTGTGCTGGAGACCCTAATGAGGCTGCTGGTGCTCTCCGGGTTAAGCCTGCAGACCCTGTGCCTCTCGGGGCAGCAGCACTCGTGTGCAGCTCTTTGGCAGTGCTGGCTCACAGAGGGGCTCCCAGCTGCTCAGCCCAGCCTCCCTTTAGTGCTCTGAGCTGGGTTGGCAAAGGTGTTTGTGTCACCACGGGGCCAGTCTTGATGTGGCGTGTTATTCATGGGAAGCAGAAGCAGGTGAGAACAAAAGCGCGTTTTCAGGGAGCCTATTTCCCCAATTTCCTTCACAAAGACGCTGCACAGATACTTCAGGCAGCACAGGCTATCAGAAGCAGAAGAGGGAAGCGAGGATGACAGGTGCTGTGCAAATAAAGGTTTATGGTAGTGCTGTTGGACTGCACCACATGGTGCACCTGTGATTATTTTACAGTGTAAGGACCGTGAATGATATGAAACCCTCTGCCCTTTTTTGTTCTTTATCTGTAGCTTTTCTGAAATGTTTCTCAAAGAAGTACTGTTTCTTTTAGAAACTCTAAAGGAGTGTGTCTTTGATCTTCTTCACTGATAAGCAGCAGATTCTGTCTCATCAAAACACCGGTGTTTGAAGCAGATAGAGAAAGAAATCAAGAGTGGTGCCAAAAACATGGATTCTGTGAAAGAATGCTAAAACCTCTATTAGATGTACTTTTTTAACCAGTAAAAACTGTGGAGGAGAATGATACTAGTCTGTTCAACATGAAGAAATGGGAGAAACTGAGATTCGTAAAATGCACAGTCATACCAGTGATAAATGGATTTACAGATTACTGCATTGAGCTGACAATGAACAGAGGGACAAATAGTTGGAAAAAATCTTCACCATGTGTTATTAACAGTTTCTTCCATTAAATATCACAAGATTTGACCTCTGGGAGCTTCTAAGTAAATGGCAAGCTGAAGCACTGAATGAGCAGCAGTCACTCCCACAGCACATGGGAGCTCGTTTCCTGGCCAAGTCTTCTGTCTGATAGACCTCAAAATTTCCTTCTGAGTGTTATTTGCAGCATGTCCCGATAGCCTACAAGCCTGAGTGACTTTAGTGTCCCTGAAACCTGATGAATATTCTGTGCCATCACGCCCTATATTTTCAAGGCAGATAGCAATTGAACATTTCACACTGTTGTTAGCTTGGAGCGGAGAATAAATCAGTACATGTTTACTGATTAAAATCCAGCCCTTCAGGGCTTTAGAAGAGCTGATTTCATTCACATCTCAAGCTTGTGCAGCATATATGTGTGCTCTGTGATGAAGAGATGTTCAGTGTGTTGGGAATGGGAAGGGCTTTCTGCCATTTTGCAGCTTTGATCATAAAACACTCATTTTGACTCAGTGAGCCCGGTTCTTTGTCATCTGTTTTTGTCCTAAATTTCTAACCTAATGTTATTGCTGACTGTGTCTTCCTTCTCTGACATGTGTCGTAAGGAAGGTTTCAGGGACATGCCAGGGTGTGAGGGTGTCAAGTCTGGGAGGCTCTGTGCTGATGTCCTCAGCTGGAAGGTGTTCTTCAAGTACTGCTGCAAGTTGATAGAGTTCAGAGCAGCACATGTTCTCAAATTACATTTCCCACAGGATAAACCTTTACAGATTAAGGTTTAAGTCCATTAGGGCATAGCTACAGCAAACTTTTATCCTGTGTAGATTAAGACTGTGTAATACAGAGTGGTTCAGATTTGTAAATCCAAGACAAGGCCGTCAGAGTTGATCATCAGATAAATTGCTAACGTGTGCAGTAAATATATGAAAGTAGGTGAGATTAGGCCACGATACAAGTGGTATAATTCAGCTAAAATGCTACCACCAAAAGTAAATTTTGGATGCTAAATGAAGAGCCTTGGGTAGTGTACATACTCCCACAGCCTGCTTTGCTGTAATGTGCACAGCATCACCACTTTGGTACTGACAACAGCGTGTGGCTGTTGCTGAATTACTGACTGAAGCATCAAATAGGAGCAGCTGAGTTGTAAATCGTGCCTATGGAAACCATAATGTGACATGACAACTTTCAATAATGGAAGGTGTTTGAAGGTTTCATATTTAAGAGTGAAAGCTAAAATGTGCTCACAAAGGCACAATGAGGACTTAACAGTGATAGTGTTGAGACAGTAGTGTCTGAAAGTTACATATCCTTTGCTGGAGTTGTGAAAACAGAACTGAAAAGTTTAGAGCCCGGTAATAACAGTGTTAGCAAAGTATTGCTGTTACAATTTTCTAGTAACATTGACACAACTGGAGAAAATAATCCTTCTGAGGAGCAGTTATAGAATATAACATCCATGGGTAGACTGAAGTCCCACTTACATGAGTGTACCATGGCTCCTTTGGGAGCCAGCAGAGCAACAAGCATTTTGCAAATGAATTTGTGTTCAGACTGATTTGTGTTGGCTGACAGAAACTTGTAGAACTGCTGTAGTCTTTTATCCCAGTGATTTGTAGGTTACACACCTACTTAGGCCTCAATAGATTGCAGCAGAGATGGAGAGAACCAGTTTGGCAGCTAGTAGTTTGCTGCATCCCTCTGCTAGGTCCAGGCACTACGTCCTCCACTGAAGAGGAAAAGTAGTCCTAGGTGTCAAGTGTTAGAAACAGGTTGTTAAAGAAAACAAATCAAAGCCATTGTCATAGTTTTCAAGTCTCATCATATCAATGGAAGGAAAAAAAAACCCCTGAATAGCTGCTGAATAGGAAAAGGAAAAAACCAGCTTGGCAGTGAAAGTCACATTATCCTGCCAAGAAGGAATGACAATGGACATAAACATGTAATTAAAATCTATAAAACCTGCAGCTGAGCAGTCCTTTTCCCATATATGTATGTTTATTCTGTACAGAGCATACTCTGTTCCTAGTTTTCTGTATAGCAATGAGCTGTAGCACAAGGATTCCCTCTCTCCCTTCCATGTATGTGGCGCAAGGTCTATTTATAGCCAAATGATGGCCTCAATTATCCCAGCTCATTAGACTCTATAGCAGTAACTTCACTCCCAAAACTGGGAAGAAGCAGATGTGTTTGTATAGTAGGTGCAGAGTGGACACGGAAATGATGGTGACAAGGTGGAGAATGTCGGTAGAGTCAAGGCTGGGCTTCTTGCAGAGGGCAGGCTGCCGCTGTCCTGTGGCTGTAGCTCACAGTCCCTCCTGCCAACAGACAAAAGGGGGAGGAGGAATGAGTGCTGACACAAGGGACCCCGCTTTGTTCACACGATGCCATGCCTGTAACACGTGTCCCCGTGGCCAGTGTGGAGCTGAGCAGCCGCAGACTGATGTTTTGCTGTGCCCCACAGGAGCGCAGGGCTTGGGCATCACTGGTGTTGGCCTCCTGCAGCACTGCCTGCACACACCATGTGTGTGTGGAGCCAGCCACAGGTCCCTCAGATTGCCTCCCAGGACAGCACAGCAGTGGGAGCGGGCAAAGGACAGAATCAGACTGGCAGATGTGTGTGAGTGTGGCAGAAAGGCTGTTTTGCAGTGGCAGCCAGGGAAACCCAGGTGTGTGCGGGGTTAGCTGCTGCCCTGCTCAGCCTGGCACACCAGGCAAGGAACGGCCACATCCCCCTGCTCCCTCTTGACAGAGGTGGCCGAGAACTGCTGTGATAGAGGATGATATCATTGCACTTTCCTCCCAGTTAATGTTAACACCTGCAGTGTTTCACTGGGAGCACTCAAAAGCTTTGAGGCTGCAGCAGTATGCTTAAAATTGTGTGTGATTTCATGCACGCTGCTGATGTAGGACCAAAATGTTTAAAAGTATAATACGTAAGTCACTTTATCTGTGATTATCTTAATTGTCAGCCTTTCTGCTCTAGAGCATAGGTTTCAATTCAGCCCACACCATTAGAAAACAAAGTATCATTACTTTCATAAGCAATTCAGCAATACATGCAAAATTAGCTCCTGCAGATAGTACAGAAGACCCTGGTGCTTCTTGGTTTTTCTTAGGAAACATTAAGTTGGAAAGAGAAAAAAGAAACCAAACCAAACCAAAACAAACAAACAAACAAACAAAACAACAACATACACATTCCTTGGTCTAATCCCTACATTTTAAAAGAATATTTTGTAAAATAGTTGTAATATTCATACATACCTAAACATTGGTTTAATCCCTGGGAGGGATTTCTTTTCTCCCTGAATCAGGTGGAAGAAAGGTTATCCACAGATTTGAAGGCACTTCAAATAACCTTCTAAAACTAGGCAAAATGAGGCACAGGTATTGGCATAATTGGCTGTTAACACCCAGCTCTCAGTGCAGCTTTCACTCTGCTTGTCAGATCCAGCTTGAGTTTTGGTGTCAGACACAACAAAAAACATGGAGCAAGTATTAGTTTTAGGAAAGGTTGGCCACCCTCAGCCTTCTGGGTTGGTTCAGAGCACTGCTTGGTGTGATTCAAAAGAGCCATGACATCACACTCCATGGTTTTGCGTTATAAAGTTTGGGTCTGAATCTCTGGTGTTTATAACATTTTTCTTTTTGTTAACAATTCAAGGGAAACAAGCCAAACACACCAGGAAGGTGGTAATGATCAGCTTCCCTAAGCATCTGGGTACTGGTTCCTTGTGGCAAAAATCTGGGGTAGGAAGCATTGGAAGGGACCGACAAAGCACAATGGAACTTCATCATGCAAAGTGTTTTTCTTTCGTAGATAACACTTACGTTTCCAGTTCTGATAACGATGAAGATGTGCTAGTTACAACAGAGCCAATTCCAGTAATTTTCCACCAAATTGCTACAGGTAATCCTATATCCGGAGAGTTTGTCAAATTCATTCATTTTGGAGAAAAGCAAAGATGTCTGCACTTAGAGGGAGATGTGATCTTAAAGGGTTCAGCTGTACAGTTTGTTATTTTCCCTGGGCTTGTTCTAGTAAATTGTCCAACATTTCAGAATAGAGGAAATTAAAATATTTCTTCTGGGGATCACTACAGTTGTGTGCAGTATGTATTTTTTGCTTTTAATGTCTTGCAGCCTGTGCTAGAGCAATTCCCCTTGAATACAGCTAGAGATGCTTAATACTTTCCAATTATGAGTTTCCATGATCACTTGCTTAAAACTTCACTAAATCTTTGCCACTGTGGATGAAACAGTCTGTAACTACTACTGCCTCTGGTGTATTATTTCAGGAAATGGTTTGGCTGTTTCACTAAATTCTTCTATAGAAGATGATTTGTTTTTTCCCAATGATTTTGGGGGCCCTCTCATTATAAATTATTCCCTTATTTTCAAAAAGTAATTGATACATGAAAGGGAATACTTGTCAGACATACCAACACATTTATATTACATTTAGTAAGATTTGTGCACACACTTCATAGAGACAGTTTAGATTCTAGCATACAGATTATCTGGTTATTTCAGGCTGCAGAATAAACTGCACAGAGCACTCTTAATTCTGGCAGGTCTTCAGATAGGAACACGTGACTTAGTATATTATTATTATTATTATTATTATTATTACTAATACTACTACCACTACTATTACTATTACTGTTACTGTTACTGTTACTGTTACTATTACTATTACTATTACTATTATTATTGACTTTTGCATAACAGAAAATTATTTGGAATTCCACTGGGGGACCAGTATGGTCTTCACTCTCTATCTCATTAATGCAGATGTAAATCAGGAATAATCTTACTGAAGTTATTACAGTGGCAGACAAACACAATCTTGCTATTATCATCTGAAGTTTGTGATAAATTTCACTTGCAAATATTTCTTTACTTTGAAAAGAAATTAAGCCTGTAATTTATAAGAGGGTAAAAATCTATCTTTCGTAGAGAAGATTTTGTTTTCCTGAGGGGTTTGATCTTTCATTCTTTTATAAATTATATTAAATTAATGAATGACACTAAATTGTAAATCATGAATTGGGAAAAACAAATGTCCTAGATGGATCAGCTGAGTTTCAGTTCACACTTTTAAAAAGTCTTCTGGGAAGTAGAAGCTTCCTTATTTTAGACTGTTGCATTGTAAACTCTGTGATGCATTTCATATCTGTAACTTTTTGTTCCTTATTTGTTCTACTACTGCAACTAAGAATTCCAAGTCTGCATATGCAAAACTATTTCTTTTCCCACACATATGTTCCTTGTTTTCCGTTTTTTTCCCAAGAATTAAGAAAAACCAATGATGTCAACTATTGCTTATCCATAAAGTCAAAATTACAGAGGGAGAATGGAGAGGTATGTATTTCTTGTATGTATATTTTAGCAGAAATTATTTTAAGGAAGCAAAGAAAATAATAGAATGTGAATGTTTACCACAGACTTCTATCAAAATGTGCTTATTCAATCTGTGCATGTTTACATGTTTTAGAAGGTTACCATATTTTTCTGGGTTTCATAAATGGATTAACCAGTGATTCACTTAGTTGGGATAGAGGTTCTCCTCCTATCCTAGGAAAAATGTTTTTGGTGATTCATTTTTTGTTCAGCAGTGTTATAGACTCTTTTGGCCCTAAATATACAGCTCTCCTGGAAAAGTAGATATGGATTCCATTACCTTTTAACCTGCTCTGGCACATATGACCTCATCTCAGTTACCTCCTCCTACTGCTTCTTCCTACAGCCCCCAGCAATCCCACTGCAGACCCAAGACCTCTGTAGGACTCTTCTCACCATGAGCAGGGTCTTGAGGGTTAGGGTCTCCAGGCACGGTGGCGTTTGCCCTGTGCCTCCTGCACAGCTCTCTGACCAGTCTTGCTGAGGAGGAGGTGGCACAAAGGTGAAATCCACCCTTGGGGCTCAGGGAAGGCACCACAAAGGCTCCTGCCTCGAGAGAGGGGCTGGGCATTGTCAGGTGCTTGACCTAAAGTCTTCCTTTGGTGAGGGTGGGTGCTGAGTTTCTTACCCTGGAAATGGGAGGTAAGCGTGCCTGGATGCTATGTGTATCATTTTTTTAGTAAATGAAATGTCATTTGACATGAAAAGCTGCACTGAAAATACTTTGCTTCTGCTGCCTCATCATTGTATTCAGTGCTCTGTGAGTATAAGAAAAACAAGTGTGGGAAGAATTTACCCATTTCCTTAAAAGCCTGAAATATAGTTAGCTTCTGTGGGACTGAGTTTGAGCTTCTGTTTTGTTACTAGTTGAATCAGGTACTTAAATGTGAAAGTACTGAGAAAAATCCCTTTACAAAAAAAATCTCTTAACACTGATGATTCCTGTGTGCTAGACAGTTCAAGGTTTGTTTAGGATATGATGGGTTTGTCACTATTCTAATGGGAGAGCTCTATGTGGAATTTTTGTTCAGTTGATTTCTGTTTTGAAACGTACTTCCCTCTGAAGTAATTTTATTATAAAACAAAGAAGACCAAAGTTATTTTATCTGTTTTCAGTGAAGTAGAAGCAGAAATTATTTTTTCATGTCTTGGCAGAAATTGCCATGAGATTGGGTAAATACACCTTTGCACTGTACGTGTACATACAGTGAATAGAGCAGGAATTTAGAGGCAGAGGTAGAAAAATGGGATTGCAATGTCTGACCACAGAAATTGGTGATAAGTGAGTGTACATACTGACATTTACGGCTGTGGAATTTAAGGGTAACTTCTACTTTTTTTGATTCATATTTCTGATTTCTGTTCCATTTTGGCATGTCTGTGTAGAACACGAAAAAGAAAAAAGGGGTTAAATACATTACGTTCAGGTTGAAGTGAAGAATTATTATTTTACTGGGTGTTCTTTAGGGGCTACTAGTCACCATAGGGCATAGAAATAACACAAGAATAACAAGAATTACTCTCTCAAGGAATTACATTATTATAAGTAAAGTTTCTAGTGGTGGGAAACGGAATATATTTTATCTCATGCTGAGTTGCAGTTGGTACCAGGATCATTTCAGTTTACTTGATATTATTCACAGAGCAGCCTATCTGGAGCAGATTTTACTTAGGTAAGCATAGGACTCTCTAATCCTTACTTTTCACTGTCTCAGAGAAGAGCTACTCAGAAAATTAAGTTTGAAACTTTCGTAGCACCAGGATGGAACATCTTGTTAAAAATAATAATCAAGCAGCAGAGTCTCAGGTTTTCACAGAAGGAACCATAAGATATTCCATGCTTGGACTTGAATTATTTCCTGAAACTATTAGGGTTTAATTGCGAGAATAAAGTAAAATAAAATTGTAGTAGGTTGCTGACACACCAAAAGATCTATGTCCCGAGCCATTCTTGATGAGAAAGTTATGCTTTGTGAAGCAGAAGCACAGAGTGAAGTATCCCCACAAAGTCTGCTGAATTATCCAATTCTTTAAAATATCATGCTGTGTTTCTAACCACACAGGTATTATTTCTCCAACATATATTCCAGGTGTTTTTATGTATCCTGTATTAGGTGCTTTTTTCATGTGATATTTCACCATTCTTAAAATGGGTCCTCTGGAAAAATGATGCTAAAGGATCTCATAAGAAAGGATGCTATGAACTTATTCGTAAAAGCATAATTCCTGTAGTTACATTTAGATCTGTATATGCAAGATCAACATATTGCTTTTATCATTGTTAACTTTCCTTTTCCATTAAGGAGTCACGACACAGCAGCACAGTTGAAGAAGACTCTGAAGGAGATAATGACTCTGAGGAATTTTATTATGGAGGACAGGTAATGCAGGAAATTTTTTGCACAAGTTCCAAGAAAGTAATATTTGAGAGTTCTTATGTTCATTCCATTACAAATTTATAATATTTATTTTCTTATGGGTTTTTCAGTCTTGAGTAGAGTGGCATGTGTATATATGTACCTAGCATTTTATGGCATAAATATTGAATGTGTTCAAAGTTATAATTGTAACATTTTCAAAATAAGATCCTTTTGCTTACTTTTGCAAAGCTATGAGAATGGAAAAAGCAAATACCCTTCAGAAAGCTTGAAAATAGAAGATACTTGCTTACTTCCAGGAAACAGATAACTGACTCTGTAAAGCTTACTCCATTATTAATACAGATAGGAAGTCAGGCTGGATCCAAATCTGTTTTCTTCTGGAGAATTGCCAATTTTTAAAGTAAAGAGCGCTGCATTTTTATGGTGAAAATCATTATTACAAAACAATTTTGGTCCAGGCAATAGTCCATTCTTTTTCTGAGCTCTAGAGTAAAAATCACCTTGAAAAATGCTGCATATTTTAGCTGATTGCACTGCTCTGTGTCTTTCCTTCTTGTTCCCTCAGCAGAATTAATTCTTCCACTCTCTTGTGTATTGGGAAATAAAATCTTTCATGCCTTTTTCTTTTGCAGAGTGCTTTGCGCTGCTAGTCTCTTTATTCAGGTTTCTCTTGTGTTTTAGCCTCACTGTTGCCCCAAGGAATCATTCCTGGCTTATGTTTATTAGAACTGTTTATTTCAATGAACACTTTAGTGAATTATGGTCACTGTTTGTGAAGGTTGTCCCTTCCCTCAGCCTGGAGGCTGAAGCCATCCGTGCCCTGGGTGCAGAGCCAAGGCTGCAGGAGCAGGCCAGCAGTGCCAGCAGGGTGGGTCGGTGCAGAGAGCGTGGGATGCTGATGAGCAGGACATCACTGAGCCTCTCCTCCTGCAGCGCCAACAGTGCCCTGGGGTTAGCACACAGACTGCATGTTGAGATGCTGTATGGTTAAAAAAAAACAAACCAACAAAACCCCACCAACAAACAAACAAACAAACAAACAAACAAACAAACCCCATGCCCCTGAAAAGCTATTAAAAGTTACATTGAAGCTGGAACTGAAATAATTTATTTTCATTTTTTGAAATAGCTAGCCTGGGGAATTGACTCATGTTCACTTTGGAAATGACTGCAGGAATTGCCTCCCTTCAGCTGCTGACTCCTACAGCCCCATGCTGGGGAGTGCTGGGGAGGACCATACACATAATTCACTGCAAAGAGAGATGTTTTATTTTAATCTGCCTGAGAGGAAAAAGCTTCTGATCTTGTCCTGTAGTGATGAGTTGTGTGTACTCTCTTCATTTTTCAGCTCTGAAGGAAGGGCAGTAACCTCAAGGTGAAGGAAAAGGCAGAAAACAGCTGGGAGTGCTTATTTCTTGAAGCAGGGCTAATACATTCGGTAAAGGATGCCTGGCAGTGCCCAAATGAATTAATAAATTTTAGCACTGCCTGTGAGATATGAACACAGATAGCAGTACAGCATTTTGCAAGGCATAAAAGACCTGTGTAATAGACAAGACTGGTTGGAATTTAAGTGCCTTATATTAAAATGGAAACGAGATTATATTGCATTGTCTTCGCTATGAGGTAATACATTTAATTGAAGGAATAGTAACTGGCAAAAAAAAATCAGGTCTGCAATAAAAATAAAATATCATTTGATTATGATTGTTTTGAATATAAAATATCCATAAACAAAATACGGTGAACAAGAAAAGAAAAAAGAAGGCATCACAGAAAGTGTATTTAAAAAGAGGAAAAAAGGACATATCTAATTTAAAATTTCATGGTCAAAAAGATAAAAGTCTAACAAAGACGTTTAGAGTTAAAAAATAGTACTGAGGGCTCAGAAAATAAATAGGAAATCGGGTAATGAGCAAAGTCTCTTGAAAGACAAAAGAGAACAATCCTTTTTCAAGCAGAGTGTTTGTAGGAGTTGTCAAGTGAGCACCAGGTGTATTGGGGAGACAAAAGATTTGACAAAAGATTACGTGGGGAACAAGCAAGACAGGCTCCTTCCTTTGAGAGAAGGGCCCACAGAGAGAGGGGGCAGAAATACTGACTTGAACAAATGGAGGGAAGAGGTGCCAGTGTAATTGTGTGCAATACAGGTGGGAAGGATGGAGGTCAGGGTAATTCTTATAATTTCTGAGTGGCTGCAGCTGGAAAGGCAGGAGAGTTGCTGCTGATGAAACAAGGCCCATGGAAGATGGGAAGTGGCATTTGATGGGCAGTGTAAAGAAGATGCAACCTTTTGCTTGTAAATTAAATGTTTGTATCCACTTCCTAAGCACCTGCTTGTAATCCTCCCCAAGGATTTAATGGATAAATACTTTAAAGTAGCTAAGTGGTTCAATAGTCTAAGGCCTATTGATTTTCAATGGGATTTAGGTTTGTAAATCTCTTAATCTCCTTCTAAAAAGCAACCTTTTGTAAAATAATCTGAATAAGGTCTCAGATTAAAAACAGAGACTTTCTGAACGCAGACCTTTCAGTCACAACAAAGTTATCAGATTTTTTAGCTTTTATACTCACTTTTTTTGCAACTCTGCTAATTCTTGCTTTGAATCACTATCTTCTACATTTGAAAATAAGAATAGGAGATGAAAACAGAAATACTACTGCCTTTGGCTCTCTCTCTGGATGTCTCTTGTGCTTCAGCTGCAAGACATACTTGAAAATGCAGAAATACAAAACCCTGACAGCCTCCTCTGCATACATCAATATGTCTGTGGCACTAATTCAAGGGTGGGAAGCACCATGCTGTGGTCTTAAAATTTGCCAAAGCACTGCTTTATTTCCTTTTTGAGTTCATAGCCTCTTACCATGAGGAAACAGATTAGAAAAAACTATTATTTTGAGCAGTGTGGTGTTCTGCATAATGCTCCTTTTTTATTTTACTATTATTGAAGCAGAAGATTCATTTAAAAATCTGGTTTAGGACCAACAAAGGTGGCAAGTGCACCACAGATACGATTTGTGAAATGATTGCTGTGCTTTCTTTGGAAGCAGGACAGCAATTATTTACGCATCTTTAAAGAATTCTTCTTTGAGTAATGAGAATGGAAAAAGGATTGGTTTCCCCCTACCTAAAGTGAAAAAAATTGCAATAACAATTTTCTTCCTGTGCTCTTCTACTTGGAAAATTGTTCTGACGTGCCTGCCTAAACAAGAGAAGGATACTTTTTTATAATCTACTGGTCATGAATATCCTTGGTATCTGAAAAATACATGTCCATGCCATGCTGATGAATTTTGTGCCTTATACTTAAAGAATTCTAGGTCTTAAGTCTAATCAAGTTACTCTCTGCTGATTTTCAAATGTAAAAAAAGGCGATCATTTGATTATTATTTTAATACTACTGACATTTAATTAAATTGAAAAGTGCATCTCTAAGTATCAGAGCTGAAAGTGTCATAGAACTAGTTTCCTATAGATTTGGGTGTACAAATAGAAGAAATAGTCCTGCATATGAATGTGGCTCTGCAATAACAAGAATTCTCTGCAGGATACCTGTATAAGGTTTTTTATATATATATATATATATATATATATATATGTGGGGGGGGGGGGGGGTGGGTCTAAAGGGATAAATTGCATTTGGCTGCTTTGCTGTCAGAATTTGTCAAACCTACAGATCAAATCCTACACTCATTTCTGAAACTGTTCAGATCTAAAGAGTTCATTGACTTCTGTGGAATTACTGTCATTCTAATTGTTCTGAAGACATAGATTTAAGTTCACAAAATCAGGATAATTTTGCTTGAGAAGAAGGTAATAATAGACAGATGATTAATAGATTGTTACATGCCCAACAAGGTATTTTGGACCTTGTAGAAGATAGAAGGATATTAATTATTTTGACTTCATACAGGCCAACAAACCATTTCACAAGTTTTGCTTTTTGGTGTAAGCACAAACATAACTTCTTCCATTTTTCATGTAGAGTTTGAAAAAAAAAAAGGGGGCGTTGTTGTCTAGATGTGTACTTTTTTTACCTTCTCTGGTGTAATACTTTACATGGGAAAGTGTTCTTTTAATTTTATTTTTTTTCATCTGATATTGTTGGACTGGTGGGCAGAATGTAGCCAGTGAGTAAGCTAAAAATGTAATTTAGATGCTGAGGTGCTGGGTATCGAGAATAGTTTCATGCTTCTCTTGTGCCCAAGCCATTCTTTGTCTAGTATATATGAGAGTGTGACAAGAGTGAGCAAACCTTTGTGCTGTAGGGGTTGGACTAGGGTGACAAGACTGGGGACATCTGGTTCTTACCCTACTTAATATTTTTAAAATACACAAGTGTCCCAGAACAAACCCTGGGACAAAATAGGACAGATGGATGAGTCCTTTGCAGCTTCTCTTCCCACAAACAGGAAGAGAACCCTCAAAACACTTGAAGGCAGAGGTGCCTGCTTTGGAAATCTTCCTGCTTTAGCAGATGAGGTGGCCTCAGGGCTTCAACTTGTCCTTCTGAGTGTGGCATTAAAGAATCTAAATGCAACGTATTTTACAGAGAGTAAATAGTCTAAATCAGGTGCCAGAAATGAAATACAGAAAAATACAAGATATTTTTCTTTCCCCAACAGGTTAGCTATGATGGAGAACTTCATAAGCACCCACAGCTGGAGGCTGATTTAACAGCAGTGAGAGAGATCTATGGACCTAATGCAGTATCTCTCAGGTATGCCACTGGCCTTTCCCTAGAGTGGAACCTTTAATGTTTTGGACTTTGAGTTCTAGATGGACCTTCCCTGACTGCCAAAGCACAAGTGCTTTCTGGTGATCTCTGCATGCTGTGTGACAAAAGGAGGGAGCACTGCAAACCAGCATCAGTGCTGGGTTTTTAGGGGTTCTTTTGTTGTTCAGCTTGGGTACAAGTAGCTGTGCTGAGAACAGCCCTGTTCTAAAACATCATTGTCTTTTGCAGTTCTAGTCAGGCAGTTCAGTGTTTTGTTGTAAATTACTATTAAACATTTCTCTAAACCCTTGTTAAACTCTTTTTCTGTCATATTCTATATTTTGCCCTGGAGGTGAACAAGAGGAAGGATAAGAGATTTAATAAATACTTTCCCTAGGGAACAACTAGGAACTGGATTTGTCTAGTCTAGGAGAAAAAGAGAGGGAGAAGACACAATAAGAGTTTTTCTTCTTCAAGAAAGCTGTTTGTAGGTAGAACGAGTGATGTAATACTCTGTGTTGTCATCATGAGAGAGACAGTAAGAAGCTAGGGTTTGATCAGAGATTAGGGAAGTTTTCAGACTGTAGGGGTCTAAAGTGTCCTACACAGGGAAGCAGTAGAACTTTGGTCAGATGTGAATTGCTAAGAGTAATTACACACTGATTCTGTTGGGCATATATGAATGTGCATGATTCTGCCATAGAGCGTACCACATATGTATTTTAATAAGCATCAGGTATTTTATAACTTCATTTTCCATCGATGTAGTCTTAATAATTCCATAAAAATAACAGGTAGGTAAGATGTAACAGACCTCTCCTGTATTGCAAGGAAAATATCAAAGTTGTCCTACAACCAAGTAAGGAGAAGAGAGAGCATACCTCCAGCTATGGTGTGCTATGCCTTTTCAAAGTAAAGGGAAATTTATTACACTTCAAGAACCTGGGGAATCAAAATCAGAATAGCTCTGAATGTTTCCTATATAGGTTTAGGAAACAAATAAATATTTATTTGCTAACCTGATAACTATGAAAATCCTTTGAGCTTCTAAAATGGAAATATTATATGCAACCTTTCAAAAACTTAAATACATATATTTTATTTAGTCACCTGTTTCACTGGAAACACTGTGATCCCCTTGAGCTCACTCTTGTAGAAACTGGCACCTGTGGCTGCTTTTGGCATGTGTAAAACTTTAATGCTTTATCCACTCTATTGCAGCTGAAAATATTTACAAATTCTTGGAAATAGCCCCAGAGCTTTAAGCGTTCATTTTCATCCTCCTTGTGCAGCCCCTCTTCTCTAAGAGAGAAGTTTGTCTGACAAGGGTATCTACTGAGAGTGGATATTTCCTAGACAGTTGGCCCTCCTTTCAGTAATCTCTTGCTGTCACAGAGTCAGTTTTACGTGTAAAAGTGATGTTTCTGTACCTGCATGCATTCCGCCACTGCCATTAGAAATCTGGCCACAAAAGCCCTGAGAAGGTGATCCATCCAGCTGGTCTCTTTACATTGCTTATTCATTGATGGGCAGAGGACCTCTGGGACCTTCAAACTCAAGATGTGTTGATGAAGCTATTGTAGACAGCAGATCATAAGATGCAAGTGTTGGAATGAAACATGCTTTCCTCCTCATGTCAGCTTGGGAAATTAAAACTAGACTTAGCATCATATGTCTAAAATCCATCTTCTAGGATATTAGTGGGGCGGGAGCAAAGGCATTTCAAGTGAATATGGAAATGTCACAGTTAAAACTAATTTTTATCTTATCATTCTTCACTAATCTTTCTCTTCCATTAGTTTAACCTAATGTAATAGAAAGAGTCCTCAGTTTTATTTATAATATCATTCTTGTTTACAGCCTTTTGAATCTCAGTTTTGTGAGTAACACCAGCGTGCAGCCATAAAAATTTCTTAAGATACCATAACATTGTTTGGATCTTCTGGAAGGTGAACACAAAACCTGATGCTGCTGTTGTGTAGGGTAGTGGCTAAGCCATTCAGTAGGTGCAGAACTTCGCTGTTTTAAGCCGGGTTTTCAGTGAGCTGTGGGAGGTCAGAGAGTGCCTGCCCAGCACCTGCTCCCTCTGGGTGAGGTGACACTGGAGAAGCCCTAAAGGTGGGGAAGTCTCCAGTAACACAAGAGGCCCTGTCCTGCTGTTCAACTGCCCTGTGATCTAGAGAGTGGGTTTTCCTTGGGTTTTCCCTGACCTGAGAGAACCATTGGGTTGCTGAATTTTGGTGGGAGGGGCTCCCTTCTCAAACTGTGCAAGAGCTCCACGATTTCCAGTGCAAACTCAGCCCTACCACAGCTGAGAGGTCACTTGGGTAGGAAACAGTTACACTTTATTCTTTCAGAACTGCCCGATTGACTGATTAATGCACAACTGCTGCTATGCACTTAGTCAAGTTTAATAGAAAAGCATGGAAGTCAATGTGACAATAAGCAGAGAAATGGAGTTTCAAAGTTAAAAACATCCTAGTGGCTGGACGCTAATCTGCAAAAATTTGAGAGAGAGTACTTTTACAACATTGTCCACTTAAGTAATGTAAATGAAAAGAGATTTTTGTATAGGTGTAAGAATAAGCATTTTCTAGCTCTGTTTTTCAGAAGTCTTCAAGTACATTGAGGGAGGGCAATCAGAGGCAGAAGATAAGAGGTAGAAAAGTCACAGTTTAAATGTAAGATTTCAGATGGCAATGAAATACCTGTTAAATCTGAATCTTGCAATACTACACATAACAGATAAAAAAGGTAACTATTGCCTTGACCACATTACGGAGCAGTCTTTATTTTTGACAAAAAAATGCTTGACTGTATGAAGTAATCCCCCAGGTATATCGTGCCATCCTCTAGGCTATGTTGTATTTGTCTTCAGTGGTTTATCTGAAGCCTGTTCTTAGGTTACTGGCTGTTAACCTGAAATACTTTTGAAAATTAACAAGGGTTTTCTTGTGCCATAAATGGGAGTAGCATGTGACTATTAATTTTTCTTTGTTCATCTGTGCAATAAGTGAGACAGAAATACATAGTAGCAATGGAGAGATATTTTGGGGGAATTAGTGGAAAAGCAAGCCTGTTTAAGCAAGATCCTCTGAAAAAAGCTTTTAAGTGCAGCAGACGGTCACCCACTGGGGATATTGATCCAATCTATGTAAATGTGTATTTTATAAATATACTGATTTTACAGATAAGATAATCCTTTATAAAATCTTCCATGTTCTAAGTACCCCTGGATTGAGGAGTGTCTTAAAGAGCTCTAATGTAATGTAATTATTTCCTTTCAGGGAATATGGAGCCATTGATGATGTAGATATTGATCTACATATTGATGTTAGCTTTCTTGATGTAAGTAATCTAATCACAGAATTACATAATGAACATTAATACCCATTTAATTTCTCTACACATCAGACTCTCTAGACAACCACTGATACTGTCCCTTTTTTGGGAGACTTGATCTTCACAAGTGGGTGTCACATTATTGATTGATACACAGTGGAAAGGTTTTCTTCACTTTCATGACCACATTGTTAAAATGCTGTTAGGCGTTTATTTGCCATGTGTGTATTTCCTTCCAAATATTTTTTTGTGAATGGTAAGTGTTTTAATAAATATAAATGAAACACCGTTATTTTTATGTTAACCTAGGCATGAGTCAGGTGAAAGCACTTCTTACAGTCCTGAAGGGAAGAGGACTCTGTCAGGAGTGCTCCTGTACAGTGATTAGAGAGAGACTTGACTGGCAAAGGGACAGTAGTGCTGTTTCTAGGCTGGCAGGACGGCACCTCTAGCTGTTGTGCTGTCATTCAGCTTCACACTTCCTCACCTCATCTGTGCAGCAACTTCCTGGCCTCTGTATAAAGAACAAAAATGAGAGCTTTTAAGGTCATCATTAGCTTCTGTGCAGATATGTCTTATTTTCAGGTCCACACAGCACATAAGACAGTTACTGAGCCTCTCTAAATTTTTAAGAAAATCTGATCATAGCTTGAATTATTTAGACAAGTTTTAAGGAGCGAAAGTTCCCTTAGCCCTTAGTTATGGGGCTAATTTCTATTCTGGTTTTTGTTGCTCCTTTGCTTCTCAGCTTTGAAGCAGTACTTGTTGGTAGATGGGAGTGTCTCTGCCTGTACATGCAGTGTTGTGTATAAACCTCTGCTTGGTTTAAATGAGCTCAGTCATAAACTGGAAGTAGTCTGACACTGCTCTTCATGGGGTGTTGACGTGCCATAATTTGTCCTGAGTCTAATGTGTTATGTTGGAGTAGATACTAAACAACTGGGTAAATGGATGGATGGTGTTTTTAGCAACCCTAAGGTAGACTGGCAAAAAGCAGTAGTTCCTCACAGTGGCTAATGATGTCTGTTGTTTTCTTTTTGTCTTAACACTAGGAGGAGATTGCTGTGGCTTGGGATGTAATTCGCACAGAGCCCATAATAGTGCGACTGCACTGCTCACTTACCCAGTACCTAAATGGTCCAGGTTGGTCAATTTTGTATTCTTCTTGTGCCTTATGTGGTGTCCAGTCTGAGCCATGGGGCAGACACTTCTTCACTACCAAATCTTTGACCCTGCTTGTGCTCACTTGTCCTGCTGAGAGGAGTCCTGTTGATTTGAAATTAGGCTGACATGTATTTGCATGGCTGGGCCTTTCCTAGTGACACAGGCATCTAATTTAAAGTATCATAGGTTGATTTTCAGAACCTCTTTTCCTGTTATCCTTTGAGATGCAACTGCTTCCCCTAGGAATCAGGGTTAAGCAGTAAAGATTGAGAGTTTCTAATACGTAATTTCCTCATTTTTGAAACCAAGCATCATCTGCATCGATGAGATATGACTGATAATGAAGACTTACACAGACCTGTGCAGCATATTAACATGCCCTTCTTCATGCAGCTTGAAAGAGTCAGGCCATGGTAATTGCCCTTGCAGCTTTTGGTTTCTACACGAATATTCTGGTGAACTCTGGAAATCTTCAGATTTGAAAGAATTTTTAAGTGATTTAAGTTTCCTCATTAGAGAAAAATGGCCAAGCTAATGAAGAATCAACTGATTTTGAAGATTGGGAAGCATTCATGTACGAGAATCAGCTTCAGATATATTTTTATAGTCCAAGTCAGACTCAGTTTGGACAATAACTTGCCCAGCCTTGGAGACTTGCAGTACAGGCTGTCAGTTCGTGCTTTTATCTGTGAGAGAACTCTGCCTCTGGAAAATGAATAGATATTTCCAGTCCTGTTTAGCAAAATCTGTCCCAATGAGCTATTTCTGTAGGATATGTTGTCCGATGATTCTAGCTATAAGCTATATTCTGTTCATTCAAATAAGCATTTCATTACACCAGTCTTTTTTTTCCCCCTTGACTGTGGTCTTTTTGTCTGTGGTTTATTACTTCAGTCAAATCTTAAAGTATACATTTGCGATAGCAGGAAGCAGTGTTAGTATTCAGAACATTCCCATCAAAATGTAATTTAAAAAATAAAGAAATGCAGCAAATATGAGAAGGTGAAGTGTGTAGAACAGCATGCAGTGAGAAATAAGAACAAGAATATATATTCTGCATCACTGACAAGGTTCAGGTGGCAAACATAGTTGCCTGTGCTGCAGCTGACTGCTTGTGGGATTGCCAGAGTTCTGAGAAAGGCAGGAGCAGAGCCACAGGCAAGAACTTTGCTGACGTTGGTTTTATGAGCTCAGCTGCTGTTGCAGCCATGCCTCTTTATTTACTAGCAAAGCACAGTGAGATGCACCATCTTGTGTGTTAATTATGTGAATTCCTCTTCTGTTTTCTTGAGATTGCAGAGCCAGAATTTTATGCTGTATCTTTTTCTGCTGTACTGCATTCTGTTGATTGAGAAACAGGAGCACAGTGCATTGCAAAGCGCAGTGGGGGATATGAGCACCACCCTGTAGCTGTGTAATGTACTGATTTTAGATAATTCTTCTAGTTAATAGCTTGTCTCAGTAGTGCCTGTGTGGGCAGTTTGTCCCTCATGCTGTAGAAACCTGTCTTAGAGAGGATGAATCAGCCAGTGGAGATATTGGCGTGTCTCATCTGATTGTGGAGTCTAGACAGAAGTTTTGGTCTAGATGTCAGATTTTAAGATTGCTGATTGTAGGTTTGGTGATATTTAAAGTATTCCCCATCCCACCAGCCCCCTGCAGTGTGTTTGAAATTTGACAATCCAAAGATATTGCTGTACTTAATGAAATTATTCATCCCTTTTGAAAAAAAATCATTGGTTTGTATTTAAAAGATGAGTTTATATTTGATGTTATTTGAATAATAACATTAGAGGAGAGGTAACTACTGACCTTTGAACTAAATTGAATTGCATGGCAAGCTTAGATATATTGTGTTTAAATTTCAAATTTAATCTATTGAAGCAAAAATAAAGTACAACTTGGATATTCTGAATAAAATTCTGCTGAGTGTTCAGAATAAAATCACAATATTGATTTCCATTTCTAATAAAATTTGAACAAACCCCAGATTTTTTGTTTTAGTTTCTTTTTGATTTTACCTTGGTCATTATCACCTTATGCAATACAAAGTATGCAGTCTATTGTGCTTGTAATAAGCTTTGGTTGTTGTCCTGCCTTGAGGCCCTGTGGTTCCCTCAACAAGTACTGGCTTCCATCTGCCACTTCTGTCTAGCAAATGTTATTGCAGGATTTCAGTAATGCCACTAGCTAATTTCCATCCTTTGCCTGTATGTTTGCAATTTCTAACATGAATATGGATGTACCAGTGTTAGGACAGGCCTTGAGGAAATTTCAGGGTAATATTTAGCCACTGGAATTCACATATTGGGCATTTAGATGATGATTTTTGATCTTGTATTAAAACACCCTCAGAAACAAAATCCAGATACAAATTAATTGCGTTTCAGTCTAGACTTTCTGTGCAGCCACAGGAACTCTACTGTGTGTAGACTACTTACTTGGGATAAAAGTTTAAAATATTAGGTGAGACAAACTGCCTGTCCAGATACATTTAATCTGATGCTGCTTGGTACTTGCATAGTGTATATGTAAAAAAGAGAGATATTTTTGTAAATAAAATGGATGGGAAGAGATACATTTGGGAGAATTCCATGTGTAAAATTGTAAATTATATTGGCTGAGATTTTCAAAAAGGGCCATTCCTTTCTTAATATGCTTAGATGGCATGTCCAGTCTTGCAGTCTCGCCATTCAATTTAATTGTCTATAGCCAAGCTCTATATAAGCCCCTCAAGAAGAGGGGCCTTAAATAAGATTTATGTGGTCACACATTTGTCATTACTGTTGTAAGTTCATGTATCAACAAAATATCCTTTTTCCCTAGTGCCAACTGTGGATGTATTTCAGATCTCTACTAAGGAAAGATTTGGGCTGGGACATCAGCTGAAAAAGTAAGTCTAGAAAAGTACAAACCCATGTTTATAGGCAAATATTGTACTCTTTCTAGTTTCCGGACCTTGTCAAGTAGAATAAAATTCATGTTGTCAGGTTTGTTGTTGGATCAAAGTATCTTGAGGTTGTTTATCTTTAAATAAGAGTCAATATTTGCCATATTAAGTTTGGGGTTGACAGCTGTTGATCAGAACCTGATTTGTGTTACTTGCCAGGGTTTTCTGTCGCTTTGGTGCCTTTTAGGAAGTAAGCTATCAAAGGTATAAAGACCATATCTAGGAATGTTCAATTTAATGATCTAGGTAGCTGGTGAAGCCTGTGAAACAGGAGTCTTTTTGAGCTTCATGCATACCCTGAGGGGGCTATGCTTTCATAGTTGCCTCCAGGATATACCACAGAAATTAGGCCATCAATGTTTTGAGAACAAGATGGAAGGACAGTCAAAAAAACTGGCAGTTTCTTGTGGTCATAGTGCAACTCTTTTTAATACCATTTTGCTGAGTCATCTCTTTCCATATGCTTTTATACATGTAATAAATTTTTAAGTATATAGGCTTTAGTATCTCACCATTACAACATTAAGAGACCCCTGAGGGGAAAAAAAATCCTGTTTAGTGTTTTAAGAAATTCAGCGCAACATTTTCATAATCTTAAAAATGAAGCAAGTTATTAAAATCTCTGTGGTACGTGACTTTGAAGAAGAAAAAAAGAAATGTTTCCTCAAAATTACTAGTCTCCTAAAATGTTTTGCTATATACCCTTCTGTGATTTTTGCACCAGGTAATTACTAAAGGTTCCCATATGGCATTTTCAAGAGCACAGCTGACAGTTCCCAACTGAGCAGGAGTAAAAACAGCCATGAGCCCAGTGGTTCCTCATGGCTGTGGCAATGGGATATTTGCTTTTTGTACCAAATTCAGCCTTGACTTCTATCACTATTAAGACCCCCACTGCCAGATTAGTCAGAGAACAAGGTTCTGCTTAGCCATGCAGATGCAGTAGCCTGTGGTCATGTGAGAGGTAGACCCCTGTAGCTGGAATTGATGCCCTTGACCCAGTTTGTCTCTAGATCTCCATGATAGGTATAGTCTGCATAAGTTTTGCAGTTGCAGTGGTTCTTTACACAGACTCTATTCTCATTTTGAGTCCCATATTAAATTAGTTCTATGTGTTAAAGAAAGGGTTTTTGAGGAGCTGGAGCACCCAATCACTAATCCACATATGTGACAGAAAATCTCGGCTGTGGAGTGAGAACACTGTGTTGTCACCTGCATGGTGACCACTGAGACCATAGAATGAAAATGAGTATGTCCTGTCTGGGATAAGAAAACCTTTCTTTTCTTTTCTATCTTAATTTGCAGAATCATGCAGACATTTGTTACACAACAGTGGAAGAACAGTAAAGAAAAATCTAACTGTACGCACAATAAGAAGGTGTCTGACAAAAAGGTGAAATCCCCTCTGCACATCTTTTCTACATTGCGCAGGTAATAGCAAGAAAAATGAGCTGTTATCACCATAAACTGTTCCCAATCCACAGCAGGCTTCACAAGGTGAAATCTTGACTTTTCTCCACAGAGAAGTTCTCTATTTATATCTTACCTCATGGGTTTCCTGTCCTTGCGTTGCATGACATCAGGAGTGAACTAGGTACTGTTGCAGCTTCTAAGATTATTAGAAGCCAGAGCTTCAGTGCCCCGCTCTCTGAAACAGCCATGTTACATCTAGGACTGGAAATAATTAATTTTATTTTAACTTGTGTTTGTATTTTTATTTTATCTTGAATAGCAAGAATAAAAATACAAGTAATACATATGTAGAGCATATGTTATGTATATTTAAAAAGACTGGTTTTCCAGCTCTTCTTTATACACCAGTTTGTATATTTAGTTTTTTAAAACTGGAATGATCATAACTGAAAGAATGATTTTTAAAGATGCTGAGCACCCTCCCCTCTCCAGTGTTTGACTACATTAATGTTTTCCACTTCTGAAATGCAGGCACAGAATTTCAAAGAGAAAAGGCATTAGAAAGCGTAAGAAAGAGTTTATGAATAGTTTGAATGAATTTGACTTTAATACGATTTCTGCCAGTTGCTCATTCTCGTAAGTATATGTAGAATCAGGCTTTGATTTTACCTTTTTCAGGGTTGTGACTATTTACTCTAGTGTGTTTTCCTCATTATGGAGGGTTGACAGATCACCCCTTCAGTTCAGCTACTGAATTTTAATCGAATGCTTCTTTGAATATTCCTTCTTTTTGATGAATTTTACCATTCAGGGTATGAAAAAGAGATAGAATACAGCAATCGCTCAGATTGAAAAGGGAGGAATGCCAAAAATGACAAAAGATTGTCTATTCAAAGGTAGAGGAGGAAAGACAGTGTTTTGAGTAGAAGTCTTACCCCTTCCCTACCACACAACATACCCCTGCCAGGCACAGGCTGTATCTTGGGGCTTGTTTTTTTCAGAATGGGCATACAAAACCAGCCCATTATTTTTCCTCTTGGTTTGGGAGCTGAAGTCCAGAGATGGCTCAGCCCAAATGCAGGGACCCTCTCTCTTCCCAGGGCACCAGCCCTGCCTCCCATCTGCAGGAGGGTGATAGTGAGCCAGCTGCTTAGAGTGAATCAGCAGCCTCCACGAGCATCCTCCACTGTCAACACTTGCTAACAGGGTGGGGAAACCTGCCAGCCTCTCCCCTTGGGTTTTTACTGGTCTATTTGATGCAAAAAACCCCCCACCAAAAAAAGAAAACCACCAACAACAAAAAGCCACACAACAAAAAAGACAAAGAAAAGCAAAACAAAGAACAACAACAAAAAACCCAAAACAAAGAAAAAAAACTCCAAAGGTTGGTGTTCCTTATAAAACATGGGAAAATGATTCAGCATACCTGTTACATGTTCTTTGCAAGGACAAGGAAATGTGAACCTTACAGAAATGTGACAGTTTTTGTGAATGTTGTTTCCTAAAACCTTTTGTTCTTTACTTCCTGCATTCATAATTTAGGTCTCTCACATTCTCATTTCTGAGGTGTTACAGAGTTAGAATTTGTCTATAAACAGAAAGAAGGGTAAATTTGTCCTTCACAAAGCGCCCAGGTTATTATGATGGTTTTAAAATAATATCCTTTTCATCCAAATTAAATTTAATGTCTCCCAAGTTTCACTGCTCATTGTGTCTTCCATTGGATCTGAACACAGAATTTCTTATGCTGCTTCTAGAATACAGTATCTTTCATGGGATCATGCTGTGATCATTACATAGAAAAGATAGATTTTGATAAGGAAAATATGTTATTAGAGGTGGATTTCATTTCAAAGATAATTTCTTGAGTAATTGGTTTGTTTTGAGACGTAGAAGACCTTACAAAAAGCTGTAAGGTCTCGGCTTCTACTTCTGCTTAAGTAGTCTTTTTGATTGATGAGCTGATGTGTAAATAGGAGTAAGTTGTTTTGATATTGGAAGATGTTTTATGTACATTTGTTTATTAAAAATTTGGGTTGCATTTATCACTAGTGAAAAACACAGACATAGGTGACACTTAGAAGTCTTTACATCTGTGTGATCTTGCTTGATTTGCCCAGGATTTTGATTATTCTCCAACTTTTCCATTTTCATTCTAAGGTCGCCAAGTTATCCTCCACCTGGCTGTGGTAAGAATAAATCAAAACTGAAGTCAGAACAGGATGGCATCTCCAAGACTCACAAACTACTGAGAAGGACTTGCTCTAGCACAGTGAAGGCGGAGGATGTGTGTGCCACAAAATCTCACAGAACCTTTGGCCGCTCGTTATCGAGTGACCCTAGGGCTGAACAGACAATGGCTCTTAGATCGCACAAACTGCTGAGTCGTGCTTGCTCTGCAGCTGTCAAGCAGGAGGAGTGCATCACTTTAAAGCCCCATAAGGTGTTAAATAGGTCGTGCTCTGGGGATCCTCGATGCGAGCACAACAGCACCTTGAAGCCCCACAAACTTTTAAGCAGATCCTACTCCAGTAACCTTAGAATGGAAGAATTGGATGGATTGAAGAATCACAAGTTGCTCAGCAAGACTTACTCCAATGCCCCTAAATCATCCAAAATGGAGCCTTTCAAGGAGTCCACCATGGCAGAGAGCAGGAGGCTCTCTCTTACCTCAGGGCTTATTGGTATCTTAACACCATCCTCATCATCACCTTCACAAGCTGCTGTGCGTAATATTTTTTTTTGTATTCTGCTCATTTTCCTCCTATTATTTTCCAAATGTGCTATTATGCGTTTTGTGCAAAGGCATTAATACTTAGGATATATGATAGTGGCTGTATTAGACATATTAGAAGGCAAAAGCAATGAAGTCAGCTTTTTAAGGAGGATTCAAACAGCTGTGTATACACATATATTTAAGTTATAAAATCAGAATTTGCTGGGGTCAGGACAGAGATTTTATGTGTCGTGTTGAAATGCAGCTCAACGCACAGCTGCTGGCCATGGGAAAAATTCAGTCACACACTTCTTCCCTGCATACTTCCTGCAGGAAGAAGAGAGAGTGTGCACCTCTGTGCTGCAAAATTAGGTTGGTTGCAGAGGACTTCTCTCATTTCCCTGCTGGCTTCGTGGGGGAAGCAATTGTCTATTAGATGGCTTGAGTGCCACATCACCTCTCCTTCTAGTCTTTGCATCTGCCATCATCATGATCATCATCATCATCATGAGCTCCATTGGATGGTGGAGCTCATCCCGTATGAACTCCACCATCATACTGGAATGAGCTCAGTCATGGTTCCACCCACCTTTTGCACATTTGTGATTTGTGAAGGGTTAAACGTAAACCTTCAAATGTGCTGGGGTATGTAGGAGGCCACAAAAGAAACTGGGCCCATGCTGGCCCCTCTTACTTTCTGCAGAGACATGATCAATTGTGGAAACAAAGGGCAGCACAGAGGATTGCAAGAGGAAGGCAAGAGCATTCTTAAACGCTCTTGCATTTAAGAAAGAGCTTTCAAAATCGATTCTTCTGCCTATACCTCCTTAAAGATGGCTTTTTACTTTAGAAGGAAGAGTGGGTTTGTTTGCAGTCTTTCAAGGCAACAGCCTGTTTTTTGTGTTTGATGTGGGGAGAAGTGTTTAGAAAATAGTTCTCTCTACTCCCTTTGCCTGGTGGTACCTTGGAAGCTGAGTCTTCCTTCAGATGGCATACATATGTTTAAAATAGTGCATTCTAAATAACGAAATTACATTGAGTTTGCTATGTTTCATGGTAATTTAGTTTAGTAAGCTTTAAGCTGTACTGTTCAGATCTAAAGGCAGGGATACACTTTCTTAAGATCATTTTTATGTATGCTCTGTGGTTGATTAATGTGATGTGCACAGCAAAATTAATTTAAAATCAGACTTTATTCTTGTTGCAGTTTTAGAGCTGCACTTTTTTTCTGATTCAGCAGAGGATATATTACCATAGCAAGACTTTTCTCTCCTGACATTAATAGGAAAAGTCCCTCTGGTGTTTTAGGATAATGAAGAGCTGACCAGGTGTCATTACTGATGGCATCAGCTGATAAGGAAAAGAGGCAAGCCCTGTTTGCCAGCCTATAAAAACTACCCATAATTTATTGGTTCAATGCAGTTTGAGGAAAGATCATCACATACATGGTCAGGTGTAGTTTGATTTTAGTGGAAGGGCATCAAGAGTCTATTTCACATTTCATATGCATATATGGATATATGGGTATCCTAGGTGCCAAACTGCAATTTGAAGTCAGTGGAATGTAGGAGTGATGAATCAAGATACTGAGTTCTCTTCAGTTCTCAGTTAAAATATGAGAGTCTCATATATGAATACAAGTAGGATTGTTTCCCAGAAGACAAATGAAAAAGCAGTTAAGCAATTAAACAGTAGAAAAATGAAAGGAAATAACCCTATTAAAAAAACCTGCCAAAACACTGCAAATGAAGCTGATGTAACTCTATTCAAAACAATGTTTGATTGAAATAGATGTCGATCTGGAGGGAAGTCCGAACCTTACTGACTCCTGTTAACAGAAGTTGCTTCTAATTTATGTTGTTGTGTACTGAAAGAAAAATAATTTGGGTAGTATCTGAGCATAAAGATCTGTTAGCCCAGTGTTGTAGAAGTGAGACCTTAATACATATAAAATAAAAAGGTTTTCAGCCTTACTGAGAGTTATAGTAGTCTTTCAAGCCTTAACATACAGCCCATATTTGGATAGGCAATACGCAGTGAAAACACAATGGAATTTACCAAACTTTACTTTATTAAGATGGAGTGAAGGCACTGGTGTTTTTATTTTTTGAGATTAAAGTTTCTCAGATGGTGAGATACAAAATTTCATCAGATTTAAGAACTAGAAAGAAACACTAAAAACCTACACCAGACTCAGTAAACAGTAAAAGGATTGATTATTTGTAATGCCTGGTTCACGCAAGTGGGTGATCTCTTTAGATGCAAATTGTTTACATATTTACATGCAAAAACTTACAGATGCTTTTACCATTTCCTTGTAATTAGTCTGCCAACACTGAAGTTGCCTCAACTTTTCCCTTGCAGCAAAATTATGGTGCAAAATGCATTCCAGTGCGAGACCGTGGCTTTCTTGTGCAGGTAGGATGTCATATCCTATTCATATATGAAACACTGTGGAGCATGAGCTGATTGTTAATTATTTTTAAGCAGATGCTGTTATTCTCATTTTCATTGTTCTCAGACTATTGAATTTGCTGAGCAGCGGATACCAGTATTGAATGAATACTGTGTGGTTTGTGACGAACCTCATGTGTTCCAGAATGGCCCTATGCTGAGGGTAAGTGGTGTGCTGGTAAAACAATGCATTTTATAGTGCCTTGAATAGCTGTGGACCATGCAAACCTGTTGAGGGTAAGTGGTGTGCTGGTAAAACAATGCATTTTATAGTGCCTTGAATAGCTGTGGACCATACAAACCTGTTGGAAAACCGTTAAATTATTTCAGATGGGTTTCATCCTAATACTCTTTTGAGATGCAAAAATATGAAGCACATTAACTAGATTTTGCTGTAAATTTGGAAACAAAAAAAGTCTTACAAGGAAGGGAGAGAGAAGTTAGGCTTGTATCCTTCCACAGACGTGTAAAGGGGCATGTATTTCACTGAACATTATTGTGCTGCAGAAGTCACAGCCAGATAACACAGAGAAGTGCATTAGAGTGTTTTCCCAGTGCTCTGGCATTCTTCTAAAAGCTTAGGGCAGCTCACCCCTGAGCTTTTATCAAACCATGACCACGGGATTTACATACACTGGTGTTAATGCCAGCAGTCTCCGAAATTCTTCTGACCTTGTTTTGCTCACAGGCTGCTGGAATGAGATGAGCCATTCTCAAATGTGATAAAAAAGGCAGTAGAAGGAGATGTTCTGTGAAGTGCCTGATCTAGCAGTGACCCAGTCTAGGAGCACTGTTGTTGCTCAGTATGTCCAAAGTCTGGCCACTTAGCTCTTCCTTTCATTCCTCTATGATTGGGAACAGAATTTTGCCTGCTGACCATTGTAGCCTCTCATGCTCTTGGTGGAGCAATGGCAGAGAGTAAGATTGGTCATGAGAGACACACTGCCTGGAGCTGCTGGATCAGTGCAGCTTTGTGAAAGAGTATATTAACAGAATACAGTTCTTATCTTTAGGACTGGTCTTGCAGTTTAGAATCCTCTTGTTTCACCTGCCCTTCATCCAGTAATGGAATTACATGAGTAACCTAAAAAGATTACAGCCATGGAAAACTAACTCCAGTGAATAAATGGTCTGATACCAGGCAATTTCTCCACAGTGTGGCCAGCAGCTACGCATAAGCTGAAGCAGATCTTGTCTATGATAGTTCCATGGAGCTAAATTTAGGATTATTGCTCTACCTGGTAGCAGAACTCACCTCAGTGTCACTCCCCATAGCATTGACTGGCACCAGGGTCAGGCATCCTCACTGCATGCAGGATGTGCAAATGGGCTGCTGGTAGGATTTGAAAAAGATATTCATACCCAGTTAACACTGTTTAAGTCATGGTTAAACCCCTATAGTTGTGGATATCCAATCAGAGTTATTTTTGCCTCTTCTAGCTCGTATCTATCTTTTAAAAGCAAGGTTTTCTGACAGGTTTATCAGTAGCCAAAAATGATTAGAAGCCTGTAAAAAGGCTCATCACCGTTTGTCTTTGAATGCACTGCTATGTATATTACCCGTGACAGAAAGAGATAAGACAAAATCAGTAATGTTTGAAGAATGATTAAAGTTTGAAAAACATTATTATTTAAGTTATTGGAGTTTATCTATTATCTGTAGGTCAAAGCAAACAGTAGAATTTATTCTATTAAAAAGAACCAGAATGTAAAGTTATCTGCTTTATATTTAAAAAATCTAAATTCCTTCTTTTCCATCACAAAGATTAAAACCTCTCAGAATTACTCTTTTGTGTCTTCAATTTAAAGGATCATTTTATAGCTATCTGTTTAAGAGTTCACAACAGAAGAAGCTGCAACCATCTTTGCTCCTGAACGTATATTCATCTGTGCCTTTGAAGCAGCATAACCTGACAAGCTTGGCAAAAATGAAAGTGTCATTATATAACCTAGGAAAAATTAGATACCAGGAAGAAATCTAGCATACTATGTGTATGCTTGAATGACTCAATAAGCAATATAGAGCCATTAATGAGTTTGCACTTTTGTAGAAGGTGAGAAAGGATCTCAGTGTGAATTGAGCATTAGCTTGCCCTGGAGTGTGTTAAGGAAATTTATGTTTCATTCTACTGAGAGCTCTGGCCAGGGCCAGCTTGAAGAAGTCAGTTTGTGGGGGTTATATATACATGCTTCAGCTGAACACACACATATACATACAAGCATACATATATGTGTACATAATTAACATGTGTGAGGAGAAAGAGCATTTTCTCTTTAGCACTGCTGCAGGAGCAGATCTGAGAGCAGAGCAGAAATTGAGTGCTTTTGTTACAAGAATGCAGCAAGTTTTCATTTAAACCAAGGCTGCATGCAGTGTAGCCTTATTGAGAATCCCTGGCCTTTATGGAGAGATCTTTCTTTAGATACCACAGTAACCTCACCAGGTTTTGTAATGGTGGGTGCCTTGCCATGCTGAGCTTAGCAAGAGTATCCAGATCTCGTTTTCTGCAGATGCCTACATCTCAAAAGCATTACATGATAGGGTCTCTGTGCAGCAGGTTGTGGCACAGGACGTGCCACAGGCTCTATAGTGCTGGGTCATTCACCAGTTTTTCCCTTTAAAGTTTAGTTCCTCCACAGAGATGCACACAAGTTCATGTCTAGGTATGGGTACTCTTAGTAGTGATTTTCCCTTCTACATTTTGGACCTTTTTTCCACCAGCAAAGAAGACTTGTTAAATTAAAAAAGCATAATAAAGTTACTGCTTGAAAAGTTACTTTAATATGTATATAGGTTTGATTTTCTGATCTTTTATGGAGTTTTATGCAGTTATAAGAAGCCACAGAGAAATTTGAATTTCTGATCCTCCCATGTGTCAGCCTGGTGCCTTTGCTGAACTATAGTGTAGTTTATTAATTATCTTAAATGCAGTTTAAAAAATGGAACAATTTCCATCACACAATAATTACAGTCTTTTAATACTGTGAATTGCTACACCTACTTACAAACTCTTATGCTGTACATAGTTTTTTTGTGCTAGTTATTACTGACTTGGGAAATTCAGATGTCTCATCCTCACAACAGCTGAAGAAACATCTGAAACTGAGAGATAAAGTTTTTTTCTTTCTACAGGCTATAATTTTATCTTAGTTGTAAAGTATCTTTCAATCAATTTCTCTCAGCAAGTATTCTTCTCAGTATTCTGTTTCATTTGCCTAAATAAATTTTTCTGGGGGAGTAGTCTGGCTTTACTATCTACTTAAATTTAAGTTACTTTTTAAAAATCCTGACATCTTTTTTCCCATAAGATAACAACCACTTGATGACAACAAGATTGTATTTTTTGTTCATTTTGTATGGCTTTATTTAGGCACTAGATCCACATGGCAGACATATCACTGTATAGAAGATTCTGTTGCAGAACAGCTGCATGACACGATTGTATATGTTTGACTTGATTTTACAGTGGGCATCTGTTTTGCTCCAGAGTCCTCAATAATTATCTGATCATGCAAATCTTCCCTACTGGTTCAAGGATCCCTTTGTACATTGAAATCTTTGGGTGTTGTAAGGTCTTCTTAGTCCTTTATTGAGGATAAATAATGGGGCTGCCTTATTGGTTTACTGAAGATGAATAAGTAAGAAATTCTTATAGTTCTCTTAGGAATTTCTTTACAGAGCAAATGAGTATCTTTGAGAATAATCAGCTTTCTTTTGAGCTCCAAAATTCCCTGAAATACAGAAGACTGGACTTAAATACTCAGTTCCTCTGTGTACTCCACAAGTTTGTGTGTGTGGAAAACAAAACAAATTTGGTAGAAGGGGTGACCTTAGTACATGCCCAAACCTAATACCCTCATGAGGAGCTGCACCTGTATGACTGTGAAGGAGAAGAACAAAGGTTCTCTTGAATGGAAGAAGGAGTCTTGGAAAAGTACTGTAACACATCATGAAGTTGTAGCACTCTTCTTTATCAAGGCTGACGGTCCACAGCTTCATTCCATCCGCTTAAAAAAAACCCCAGTAGTAAAGTGGGTAATGTTTTCCTGTAAATATTTACACCTTCCCCAGATAAGATGGGGATGAATGAAAGTTCTCATCATAGCATGTTTCTTCTGTATTTCTTTCAAAAGCACAGTGAGATCTAAGTATTATTTGCAGTGCACCAGAAGTTATAAAAGCCAAATTGGATGTTTAGAGCTACACACTTGTATAGAGTACCGCCACTTGAAATCACTGCATGGAATGATTTGCAGTTGTTCTGCAAAGCAGAGGAAAAATGCAGTGACTGCATGGATCTTAAGAATAAAAAATATTATTTAAGCTCTTACATAACATGGATCAATGCTATTTCATGCAGTCATTTCTAATGATGGTTGGAATCCTGCATATTTCTCTTTTCACAGAAAGATTAAGAAACAGCTTTGAAATTATCAGCAAGTGTTGGGACTGCAGTCTATACATCCAAACAGCTCCCTTAACTCATATGAAGAATGACAGTGCATCTTCCTGCAAGGCTGCCTGTGCTACAGAGCTCCCAGGAGCTCTGCCATCTTCTGAAGTTGCTCCTTGCCTCTGTTTTAAAAAAGGGGGAAATGAAAGGTCAAACACAGGTTTGAATGGAAGAGACACACAAAAGGCAGACATGGCAAATCTACTGAAAAACGTGAGGGTCTGGTCATTTCAATTATCAGCCTCATGTTCCCATCTTTGAGTTTGTTTTCAACAGAGTTGTTGTTTTGATGAGTGAGAATGGACTATTATTTATTTGTAATTAATGGCTAGATTTGGATTGTCTCAATAGCGTTGTGAAATGCTTTTTCCCCCCCTAACATTCTCAAACAGTTGGTATTTAATTCACATCGATGTTGTTTAAATAGTTACATAAATTATCCTGTCAAACTACAATATTAGATTAAATATTAGAAACTAACTTAGGAAAGTTGAATGACTTCCACAAAACCCATTATTAAGTACTGGCAGATTCTTGCATGGGGTGTGTGTCTCTAGTGAAAAATTCCTGCAAATGGAATTTGTTTCATCCACTGCCTTTCACTGGCTTTCGAAGATCTCCAAGGTTGGAGACTGCACAGCCACTCTGAGCAGCCTGTTACAATGCTTGATAAAGCTTTAGGAAAAACTTACTTTAGTTTTATCTAAAATTTTGGATAAAGTGTAGATAAAGTTAGTCCTGTATGAGAGAATAAAAGTTCTGACTGACCTCTAAAGGTCCTTTTCAACCATCTGATTTGGTTCATCTATCTCAAAAATGTATTTTCCAAAGCAGATTTAAGAATGTAATAAAGAAACCTAAGGATTATTTGGTTCAATGTTAGAAGGCTATTAACTTCTCTTAATGCTCTATGAAAGTCTTCATTTTATTATTACTAGAATATTCTGGGGAAGGACTAAGTTGCATTTTAATAATGCAACAGTTTTGCTGCCGTAACAGTAGAGAAATAAGTTGTTTTAGGAATTCAGCATGTACTTTTATTACAAACATTTAATGTAATGAGATCACGAGTCACTAAGAAAAGTGGTTATTATATTTAAGGATCTGATTAAAAGAAGTGCAATAAAAATGTGATATCATATTTGAAGACTGGAGTAAAGAAAATGTCAGTCCTCTATTAAAGGGCAAGAAGGAGAGGATCCAGAGAACTCCACGCTGGTCACCCTCACCTTGATCTGTAGAAAGGTGATGAAGCTGCTAAGCCTCAAAACCATCTCCAGGCACGCTAAGGACAAGAAAATCTTCACAAAGAGCCAGTATGGTTTCACCTCTGGGAATTCATACTTGACTGACTTGATTAAACTTCTTTGAGGAAGTGACTGGTCTGGTAGATGAGGGGAGAGCAGTGGATATTGTCTGTCTGGAAGTGAGTAAGGCTTTTGGCAGTGTCTGCCGTCAGATCCTTTTAGACAAGCTGTTGATGCATGGACTAATTGAGGGGATGGTGAGGATGTCTGGGCCTCGAGTGTGATGTTCAGCTGGGTAAAGTCTGCTTAGAGGTCAGCAACACACGGTGTACCCCAGGGGTCAGTAGTGGGTCCAGTCCTGTGTAGTACCTTGATTAATCACCCAGATGATAGTGCAGAGTGTATCCTCAGAGAGTTTGCAGATGCTGGAAGAAGTTGAGAAATGTGCAGTACTCCGAAGAGATGGGCACTGCTCAGAGGGACCTTGACAGGCTGGAGCAGTGGGATGCCAGGAACATCATGCAGTTCAGCAAGAAGTGCAAAGTCCTGAAGCTGGGGAGGAACAAACCCAGGCACCAGCGTATGCTGGGGGCCACCCAGCTGGAAAGCAGCTTGGCTTGGGCAGGAAAGGACACCAGCTTGAACGCAAAAGAGCAGTGTGCACTTGTATGGAAGGCTACCAGTGTTCTGGGCTACATTAAACAGTAGAATTGTCTGTGTGTGTGGAGAGATGTGATCCTGCCCCTGCACTAAGCCCTGGTGAGGCTGCACTGTGCCTGTTCTGTTCTCCTGAGCACAAGAAAGGGATGGTGCTACTGGAGACAGTCCAGGGAAGGGTCACTAAGATGATTAAAGGAGCTGGAGCACATCACATAGGAGGAAAGGCTGAGAGCCTGGAAGAAAGAAGGCACAGGTGGGATCTTAGAAATGTCTGTAAATATTTGAAGGAAGGGTGCAAAAAGGATGGGGCCAGGCCCTTTACGGTGGTGTTCAGTGGCATGACAAGGGGCAGAGGATGCAACCTGAAACACAGGAGGTTTCAGTGGAACAACAGGAAACCTTTTCACCATACCTTTTTCACCTTTTCTGAAGGTGACTGAGCATGGGAATAAGTTGTCTAGAGAGGCTGTGGAGTTCACATCCATGGAGAAATTCAAAAGCTGTCTGTTCAGGGCAGCTGGTTCCAGGTGACCGTGCTTGAGCAGGGATGTTGGACTAGATGACCTGTGGAGATCCTTGCCAACCTCAATCTTTCTGTAATTCTTTGATCTCATTCGGCTTTTACATAGTGTAATTTGTAAAGCTAATGTCTGTCTTGCTGTTCTGTGCCTTCCCAAATTCCTCATTTGCAAATACTAAGGGCATTGACAGAACAGCATGACTGAATGGGTTTTAAAGACCTGTGAGACAATTATACAGGACAAAATAATCTCAGAATATATTCAATAAGGTAAATAAAAGACCATCTGTGTACCAGGTTGTTTTTTTTTTTTTTTTTTTTTTGTAAAGAAGTCTCTATAGAGTGCCATCTTGTGTTGAAAGCTCAGACTGAGACCTCCTTACCTCCTTAGAACAAAGAAAGGATTAGCAAAAAAAAAATCAACAAAATTAAATATTACAACTAGTCATTTCTGCTGTTTAATGTTTTTCCCATAAAATATAAACAGTAAAATACCATAAAGTAATATTTGAAATACCTGTTCATATTATTTAGCTGTAAAAATAAGCACAGTCTTTTAATTCTGATACATTTCTTCATTTTTTTTTAATGTTTTTCATCCCAAAGTGCTCTCAGTTATGTTTTATATAGGCAAAATCCTGACCTTGGAGGGTTCTGTTTGACTTGAAGAGATCTTGGATTTCTCTATGCTTTGAATACAAGAGTCTTAGATGCTACTGAAAACACAGGAGCATTGAGTATGCTGCTTAATCATGGGAAATTTCTTGAACAAAATAAACATCACTGAACTGTGGAGAAAAGTGTAGGTGTACAAATATGTTTAGTAAGACTGGAATTAAGACAAGATGCTAATGGAATTCCAAGATTTTTGTGGAATAACACTGTGGTCTTTCTAATCCTTATGCCACAGTATAGGCTGGTTTTATCTCTTTTTATGAAAAAAGCCTTTCCAGCTACAACCTGTATTTTAATAGAATAGGTTTCAATTAATTTATATTTTACTGACAGAACAAAATGACCGAAGTATAGCTTTTTCTGTTGCCAACAAATTGCCAAGTGCATCATGCCCATCTAGCATTCTGTAAAGCTTGTTTGTTCATCATTTTTTCTGTATCTGTGAAGTAAAAATATATTTTTGAAAGTGTGTAAGATGCAGAAAAAAACCCCCTATAAAACCCCAGAAAATAAAATTTAAATCAGGCAAAACAAAGGCAAACAGAGCAAGTGGCATTTATTACTCAGCTACAGACGACTCTCATCTTTCTTCAGGTTTCATCTGATCACAACTGTGGTATCTCCCATGGCTTTGAGCAGCTTGTTCCATGTAACACATGAATATCGAGAGACTATTCAGAGAGTTTACCTTACAGTAAAACTAAGACTTGACATAATGGAAAGCAGGAAATAGAACAGAGATTCGAAGTTTTGTCTCCTTGTCTGTTGCTTTCATTAAGAAAAGTGGGATGGTCACTAATGGTTTCAGCTTCACCATTTAATACATTTGCTGTATGTCAGTCAGTGAGCCTTGCCTGAAGCATCTCATGTTAGATCAGTAGTTTTTAGGTGTGTCAGTCATGTTACAGGCTCTTTAGTGTCTGTGTGATATCCCTAAGAACACAGGAAAGGGTGACACGTTGCTCTGAGCGCAGCTGCAGCCCACATTGAAAGTTCCTAGATTGATATACTCTATGAAAGTTTCATCTTTTTCAAATTGAAAGAATGTCTAGAAAACATTTTAGGTAGTGAATTAGTCCAGGAGCCCAGGATATGTCATAGTGCGTAGGTGGTTTGTGTGTCTGCCAGTCTCAGTCACTGCAGAAACAAACACATTTGCATTGTAACACACGGGAACTCTGCTTTTTTCACCGCAGCAGCAGTTGGGTGGGAGCTACTGATCATGCAAGGAATGGGGGTGGCTAAAGGAGAACTCTGAAAACTTCAAACATTCAGAAGATGTTCTCTGGTTCTGTCATTGTCTTCTGCCTCCAAGCATTTGCAGTCTCAGGTTAACTGCCTGTGTCTTCTTTTTTTCCTGTTTTTTCCCCACTGGAATAATGATCCTCCTAATAGTGTTTCTTCACTTAGCTAATAGTTCTGTGAAGACCAACGGCTTTATGTTAATTTTCTATTTTCAAGAGAAAAAATACCAGGGTCTCTATGTGAGACCCTGGTAGCTGCTGCTTAGGAATTACAATTGCCTTCTTCAGGAAGCAACAAAGCCCCCAGCCAGGCAGCTCATATCCTCAAGGTGGTCGTTGTAATCTGTGGAACTGTGTGCACCTAGGATGAAACTCACATTCAGAAATAAATGTTTAAGTGTCTAAGCCCTACTTTGTTTTGCATATTCCCCTTGAAAACAATGGGAGATAGTAATCCAAGAAGAGCTGATTAATCTGTATGTTTGTGGCTGTGAATTCCACATCAGTAAGAATGTATTCATTGAACATTTCATGTACAGACACAAAAACTCTTAGAAAGTTTAGCTCATTGAGTGTTACATATAAATGAACCAAAGAATATCTGAAGATGACATTGGAACAACATAGCTTTTATAAATATGTCAGTGATATTCTTGTTTGTTTAGTGTGGCTGGGGACATTTCTCATATTTATGATCTGAAGTCAGAACAATACTCTTCCCATCCCAAAGGCTCGCATCCTATGACAAGAGAAGAGTGGGCACCATACTAAGGGAAACACACTATCAATATGCAGAACATTAGCATCAGGGTAGGAACCAGCCTTGAATCCCAGTTTCCCTGTGAAGCTTGTGGTTTTCTTTAAGCTCTGCCTTGTAGAATTGATTTATTAACTCAGTTTTCATATGTTTTCATTGGTTCTAGCATGCACAATTGCAGGCAAAACATAAGTAAGGAAATGTTACACTGAATAGGTAAGTCACAGAGTGTGACAAACAATCCCTCAAACATTTGCTTCCTAATTGCAAGCTAGTATTTTCATTTTGTAGGGATTTACACAATACAAATGGTTGATCTTAACTAGTGACTGGAGTAGAGGACCCTGAAATGGCCATATCAATGTCTCTTGGAATACACTGCTAACACCTGTGGGAAATTTAAATTAAAAACATCTTATTTTGGTAAACTGAGACAATTCCAGAAACAGAATTCAAAAGTACTTTTAAAATGACTATAGGGAGGGCTAAAAGGCATCCAGACTAGATTGTATTGACAAAATACATAGTGGACAGAAAAGTTCATCAAAAACACAAGATGAGAAGAATTGTTTAGATCCTAGCAGAAATATCTGTTCCACTTCAGGGCTACTATTCTGCTGTCTTGCTTGTCCTTATATCTAGAGTTGTCCAGTGTTAGCCTGAGGCAAGAAGACATGATTATGAGAGTTACCCCAATGAACAAATGATTTAACCATCTTCTAAATGTGGAAAACCCAAGAATAATGACAGTAATAGATACTTCTTGTCCAGCTTGCCATGACACAATGAATTTGATCATGTTTGGCTTCATCTGCTGCCTAATGCAATGTAACATGACAGATAAACTAAATCAAATGGGTGACATTATCAGATTTGAGAGATAATAGCTCTTTTAAAGCAAATTAAGTGAGACTGTATCAGTCCAGAAGATTTCAGATTTTTATTGAGGTCTTGAATCTTTGAAACACAGCAAATGAATGTTATAAGTTCTGCAAAGCAAGTGACTGCAAGGACAACAGTATGCTTGTTACTGGCAAAGCTGTTGCCTGAGACAGATTTCATCTAAATTTCAGGTTTTCTTTGTGCGTTTAATTAATTTTTTCATTTCTGCAAGTGCTTTGTAGAGGCAGTGGCTTGAACTTCAAAGCATACTACTACGAATGCTTTTGTACTTGTTGTGATCACTAGACTCAGAACTTTGATTTACAAAGATAAGTTTAAGTTTCAGTGAGCTAGTATTTAATACTATGCATTCAACTAAATAGTATCCAGGAAGTATTTTTGATTGTTTTCAGCATTGTCATAACGGGTTGTGTTGACTGGGTAGTTTTAAGGAAGGTTTTAATTCATATTTCTTTCAACTATTTGTTAATTTTGAATACTTGTAACAATTCATGGTGTGATATTACTTTATAAAGTTGGTCTGCTAGTTATCTTTCAGTGAATAAGATGGAGTTGCTGTAAGGGTTGTACTGTTAGGAAGCCCATGAAGACATGCCTATTTTCATTACCTAATGCTGTGTTCCTATTTGTTCCTGCTTTGTTTGCCTTAGGAAGGCAAGATGTTCTTTTCTCACTCAATATGTGGTTTAGATAACATTTTTTATTTGTGATGACATCATTAATTACTTTTTAATAGGCAAAAGCTTGCTTAGCAAGAAGGGGTATTATTTATTATTTATTACCTGAAAAAAGACTTTAAGTATCTTTATGTCTTAAAATAAGTGGGCTTCAAAATACAGTGTTTATGCTGTAAAAATGTATTGGATTTCCTTATAGTCTACCAATAATTTGTTGAATTGCCAAAATTTAAAAATAGCCTCTTCAAGAAATTTGTTTTCCAGATCAGATTTTTATGTGTGCTCTGAACATCAGTGTAAGAAGCTATGAAGAATAGACCTGCTTCCATTAGCTTCAGGATTTTTCTCCATTAAGTTTAATTATGTAGGAAGTTTTCAGATAGATAGTCTTAAGAACATTTTAGTACTATGCCTGTAATTTTAGTTTTGTAAGCGTGCTGGGATTTCTTTTAAATTTAGCCACTCTGAGTACTTAGGAGTTTTAGAGTTCTTCACTTTTGCTCTTCAGGTCATTAAAATGTTTCTCTAATGTATCTTCCTCAATAATTGATATGTATTAATTATTTAAAATTAATGTTGCCGTTAAAATATGAAGAATTAGAATTAATTGTGTTTGGGTTTTGTTGTAGCTCATGACATGCTAAAAGCAAGAATTAAATTAGAACAGAAGTAAAATTAACTTTCTTTTTTGTATAGCCCACTGTTTGTGAACGGGAACTCTGTGTATTTGCTTTCCAAACATTAGGAGTGATGAACGAGGCTGCTGATGAAATTGCAACTGGGGCACAGGTAGGATTGTCTAATGTTTTCTGTAGTTTACTCAGTCCTCTCTGTCTCTTCTAGTATGTGTTTTGACTTGTATGCACCATATGAGTACTGTTTGGTAAGTATTATTTATTTGTCCACTGTTATAGCTGTAAATGCACTGGGTTTATGCATGGTGTATTCAGATAGTACTAATGAGGTGTTTCCATTGTTTTGCTTCCATGTAATTAGAGTAACTGTGGTTTTGTGCCCTGTTGTATTCAATTAGGTCACCTGGGTTGTTAATAAAGGCAGCCATTGTAATTGGGAGATAATTCACATTTATTTTCACCTAATGAGCCATTACTACTCTCATGCAATTAATAAGTTACTTCCTGTTCATGGTCTTGGGATGCAGGGATCCACTGAGCATCTGTTGTTTTAATCATTACATAGCAGTGGGAAAGTCCTTACTGATATTGCTACATAGGGTTCTTTCTTTTTCTGAAGGATCAGGAATTTAATATAAGCCTGCTTCCTGACTCCAAATTCAGTTTGGAGTTTGATGTAGTTATAACCCTATCATTGTTTTCTTAAAGTATTTTAAATTGCACTTCCAAATTGCTAACCTAATTTTTCATTAAAAACAAAAGTTAAAAGATCTTACATTTAAGTTCCCTATTTAAGACCTTATGGTAAAAAAACCTGCACATCTTAAGGAAAAGTGCATTTGTGTCCAATTTTCTGGTTACTGTGCTTCTACATGGTAAGCAGCATGGGTTTTTTGGAAGAACAAACCTTCTGTTTATTTAACTTTAACTAGCACTAGTGAGTATAGTCACTGGAAGTAAACTATTCAGGTAGGTGGCTGAATACAACCATGAGCATATGCTCAAAGGTAGAAAGTTGCAGCAGTGTAGATCAGCTTCCTCACTTGAGAATGTGACTGTGGAATCAGAACAGCAGGTCTTCATCTGATGTCTGAAGACCACTGGATTTGTAATATCTAGATACCGAATATTGGGATAACAGTTTAGGCTTGTAAGAAATGGAAGAAGGTGTGCAGATGAAGCCCCACCTCTTCCTCAGCCTGAAGTCCTGTGAGCATTTAATTTTTTTAAATTCAGGCACATGTTACCTTACATGTACATTTAGAATCATAGAATAATTGGAGTTGGAAGGGAGCTGTGAAGGTCATGTAGTCCTATGCCCTGCCATGAGCCACGACAACTTCAACTAGATCAGGTTGCTCAGAGCCCTGTCTGACTGGACCTTGAATGTTTCCAAGGATGGGGCATCTACCACATGTCAGTGTTTCATCACCCACACTGTAAATCTTCTTTATATCTAGTCTGTATCTCCCTCCTCTAGTATAAAACCTTTACCTCTGGTCCTATCACAGCAGGTTCTGCTGAAAAGATTTTCTCTATCTAGTTATCCCACTTTGAGTACTGGAAGGCTGCAATAAGGCTTCCCAAAAGCATTCTCGTCTACAGGCTGAACACCCCCAGCTGTTTCACCCTGTCTTCATCAGGAGGGCATTCCAGTCTTCTGATCATTTTTGTGACCCTCCTCTGGACTTGCTCCAACAGGTGTAGCTCTTCCTTATCTTGGGGACCCTAGAGCTGGACACAGTGCTCAGGTGGACTCTAATGAGGGTAGAGGGGCAGAATCCCCTCCCTGCCCTGCTGCCCAGGGGGCTCTGGGTGCAGCCCAGGACACGTTTGGCTCTCTGGGCTGTGAGTGCCATGGCAGGGCATGTGCAGCCTCTCACCCACAGCACCCCGAGTCCTTCTGGGCAGGGCTGCTCTGGGGCTGCTCATGCCCAGCCTGTGCTGGTACCAGAGGTTACCATGACCCAGGTGAAGTACCTTGCCCTCGGGCTGTTGAACTTGGCAAGATTCCCATGGGCCCATTTCTCCAGCTTGTACAGGTACCTCTGGATGGTTTCCCATCCTTCAGGCACATCAGCTGTGCCACTCAGCTTGTGTAATGTGCAAATTTGCTGAGAGAGCACTTGAACTCACTCTCTATGTCATTAAATAGCGCTGCTCCCAGTATTGCTCCCTGAGGGACACCAGTCGTCATTAGTGGCCATCAGGACATTGACCTCTACCATCTGGATGAAACTATCCAACCAGTTCCTTATCCACAGAACTGTCCATCCATCTAATTGATCTCTCTCCAATTTAGAGAAAAGGATATTGGGAGGGACTGTTTCAAAGACTTAACAGAATATAAATGACATCTGTAGCCCTTCCCTTGTCCACTGATGTGGTCACTCCATCACAGAAGGCCACCAGGTTGGTCAGGCAGGACTTGCCCTCAGTGAAGCTGTGCTGGCTGTCATGAATCTCCTCCCTGTCCTCCACATGCCTTGGCACAGCTTCTGGGAGGAGCTGTTCTATGATCTTCCCAGGTGAGGCTGACAGGTTGGTAGTTTCCAGGGCCCTCTTTTCTACCCTTTTTAAAAACAGGTGCAATATTTCCCTTTTTCCAGTCACCTGTAACTTCACCCGACTGCTGTGCCTTTTGAGTTAGCATGGACAGTAGGTTGGCAACTTTATCAGCCAGTTCCCTCAGGATTCTGGGATGCATCTTATCAGGTCCCATAGAACTTTCTACGTTCACATTCCTCAGGGGCTCTCAAATTTAATCTTCGCTGGCAGTGGGAAGCACTTTGCTTCGCTACTTTCTGTCTTGAGCTTCATCAGCTCAAGAGGTGTGTGAAGGGGAGACTGCCAGTGAAGACAAGCAAAGAGCTGTCAAGTTCCTTGGCCTTCTCATGTCTGCAGTTACCATTTTGCCAGTCATGTTCAAAGAGGGGTTCTTTGACCTTCCTTTTCTGTCTCACATGCCTTCAGAAGCCTCTTCATTATTCTTTGCATCTCTTGTCAATTTCATCTCCAGTTGCACCTTGGCCTCTCTCGCCCCATCCTGACACAAGCAGGCTACCTCCCTGTATTCTTCCTAGAATATCTATCCCTGCATCCTTTGCCTGTGAATTTCCTTCTTTCCTTTTAGTCTTACCAGCAGGGCTGTAGTTATCCACGCTAACATCTTGTCTTCCTTTCCTGATTTCCTACACATGGGGATTGAGAGCTCTTGCACTCCATGGAAGGCATTCTTAAAGGTCTGCCAGCTCTGATCTGGTCCCTCGTTCCTGAAAACAGTTTTCCAGGGAATCCTATTGAAAAAGTCTTTGAACAGCTGGAAGGTTGTTTTCCTAAAATGAGTAAAGAATTAGGTGTAAACTTTTTTAAGTAGAGCTGACTAAGCAGAGGAGATGTGGCCCTGGTTAGCTCTGTTAGCTCTGGCCCTGTTTTATATAAGTATCAGTGTTGCAGGCACGTGCAGAGCTTGCTGTAGATCTCTGCAGTACCTCTGCATTTACCAAGCTTTACTGTAGAATTCTGAAGCTATTACAACCTTAAGAGTGCTTAAAAGAGTTAGATAAGGGGTTTTGTCTGTTGTCCCATTAGACCTAGGTAGCTAAATTCTGCTAAGTTTCACTCTAGTGATAGCATTGCAGCCAGCTCACTCTATTGGATCTGACTGAGCCCCCCCCCCCCTTTCTGTTTGCAGAAAAAAATCATCAATTCTAGAGTTTGATCCATCTGAGCTTTTTTTGTCATTAGTTTAGGACAGGGTGAATCACAGCATAGACTGTCAGCACAGAGGTTATTTCTCCAACAGCCTAGCAAGCTTAGGCTGACTAGTGAAAGGTAGGTGTTCGCATTTTGTCTGATTAATCCTCCTCCAAATCATTTTGTCTGGTGAAGAAGCCTAAATACAAGTTCCCATCATTAGAAATCATATCCTCTTTTGTCTTTTGTGCTTTCATCTAGTTTCCTGAGGTGCGCAACCCTACTTTGCACTCCAAATAATCTGAGTTCTCCTTGATAATAAGTGATTGTACTTTCTAAAACTTTCCATCCTGAACTCAGATTACCTTGTATTAGTCATGTAGGCAAAATGCTTGAAAATTAGATGACTGATTTCTTGATAGTTCCTACTCCCTGTAAAGAGTCTCTTGAGAGTAAGAGGCACTGTCTGAGGGATTGATGTCATAAGAGAAATTGTCATCAGCAAGTGTTGTCTTGTCCTTCATGCAACTATTTTAATCCTTACTTACTTCAGTACCTCTGATTGAGGAGGAGTTCACGCCCAGTTTTAAGGACATCTGCTAGATCCACAGTACTTCCTATTGCCAATGAATGCATACGCAAGGCTCTATTATAGGGTTTCTCTTAGATTTACCTCCCAGTTTTAAGTTGTTTTGCATTGCATCAACTCAAAACAATGACCTCGGGGAAGTCAAATGTAAAAAAAAAGCAGAGTTGGAAACAATCTAGGAGTCAACAGTTTGTTTAAAGGAGGGCTTAGGGATGGTATCTGAGTAGAACTGTGCCAGTTTTAAGACAGTGTCCCATCATGTAAATCATAAAGCAAGACAACTTTGACTCTCTGCATTAAAAGATCTGGGGACTCAAACAGCTCTTCCCTAGGAGTGTTTTGTGACAGCAGGCTAAGAAGTGCTTCTTAGAAGCAGGGTGAACTCATGCTCAATTTCTCGGTAATACATTTTCACAGGGGCAAGTCTGATGTCTGATCTGGCTGCTGATCTCCCTTGTAAATGCTAGTGCATATGCCCTATTTCAAAACATTCATCTCACATGCAGATAGCATAAACTGGAAAGTAATCAGAGAACCATTGGGGAAGGGATCATTATTTAAGTAATTTCATTTTTCAATATATGTGAGATATTTAGTAACTGGAACTAACAGAATATATTAAAACTGACGGAGAAAATTGTCCATTAATGCTGAAGGAGCAGAGGAGGAGAATGGCAGCTATATGACTCACCACAGCACAGTTCTTTTTCCCCTTTCATCATTATTCTTATTTTCATTCTGGTTCTTTAAAGGACTGTAATTTTTTTCCATCTAAATGATCAGGTACAATGAGAGACATAGAAAATCTTCTAGATGAGCAGGAGCTGTGAGATGAGATCTGCTCTGTGTGGAGTTGTGGGGGGAACCAGGAATGTCTACTAACTCCAGCTTGTCTCAGCTTTTCCTTTCTTTTGTGGAAAAGTCGTTTTCATACAGGAATATTTTCAGAAGGCACAGAAAAAACACGAGGAAATTAGTTAATCTGCAGCTACTTTTTAATGTAGCAGTTTTGGATTTCATTATGAGCTGGATTTATATTTCACAGCTGCCAGAAATCTGCATTCTCACATTTTGTTATTGCTGCATTCTATTTTTAACTTCTGAATTGCATATTTTGAAACAATTACATGGGACTCTGTGTCTAAGTGGTGTATTTACTTATGTACACACATCTGTGTGTGCATTACATGCACAATCCTGTGGAGAAATTGTGAAAATCAAAGATACTCAAAGTGTTGTAATTTTGTATAACAAGATAGAAAGAAGAGGATGCCCCAGTGTGAGCTGTGCAGATGACTGTTAAATCATTGCAGTACTCTGGGTTTAGCAGAAGCAATGTTTTCAAGTGTTTCTGTGATTACAGTCTTCAGGAGAAGAGCAGAAAGTGGTACAAATTTGACAGACTATTCCTTGTTCTTGAACAAAGTTTTTACTGGTGTGTCTATACAGAGATACAGAGATCTAGCACAATTTCATTTCCTTAGTGAATAAATTTGATACAGGAATTCACATGTGTGCACAAGAGAAAGCAATACTTTAAGCAATATATTTGATGTTATAATACTTTCAGGACCAGATACTGGTCCTATGCACATGGAATAATATGCCATGGCTGAACCCAAACTCTGTTGAGGTCAGTGGAAAAAATTTAGTCCTGTACTATCTCCTGTGAATAACACAGTTTGGGCAATATACGCAACAATGAAATACAATATATCTATAACATGTAAAAAAAGGCAGCCTGGAAGATACACTATAAAAGTACTTATTTTGAAAAAACATAATACATACATCTTTCTTTATTCCCAGGTCGTTGATCTGTTAGTATCTATGTGTCGGTCTGCATTAGAATCACCTAGGAAAGTTGTCATTTTTGAGCCATATCCTTCTGTGGTTGATCCTAATGATCCTCAGATGCTGGCCTTTAACCCCAGGGTAAGTAGCTACCTTTTAATTATGTCATTACTTGGTTTTAGTCATACATGAGATTTCAAAGCAAAGACTTCTCATGAAGGAGTCTCCTTTATTATGTGATACAGCTCCAGAATATAGTACAAGTGTGTTTTCAAAACTTTGCATCTTTTATGTATTGTCTCTGCGAAAGTACTTGAATATAGACTTGTCCTGACTTAATTTTTGCAGTAGCCAGTATGGGGTATGGCTAAGACCCAGAGATTATTCTATACCACATCATTTCTGGGAGCAGGGGGAAGGGAGTCTCTTTCAAGGAAAAGAGGGAAAAGAGTTCCCATTTTACTTGGCAGAGGGTGCAGTTGTATGTTGTCTGTTGCTGGTTTTCTTATCTCATTGCTGTTTCCAGCTGATTGTTCTTGCCTCAACCCGTGATCTTTACCTTTCTGCCTCCCAATTTTCTATCCCACAGCAGGGGGAAAGTGGAAGGAGGAGAGGGAAGAGGACAGTGTGCAGTGCTAGGTCTCAGTGGGAACAGTAAATTGGAGAATACCATCCTAAACCATGACAAAAGTTTACTATGCTGTAGGTTGTTTAAAGCCAAGGAACTTTTCTAAGGGACAAATTCTGGATGCAAAATTTTATATTCTAAGTGTTTTTCTCTCAATGTGCACATTGGACACAAAAAGAAAGATGGCCTTTGAGAGACAGAGGTCACGTAAGCCAGGGGATTTCCAGTCCATCTTTTCATTCTTAGAAGCGTCATTGCTGTCATCTCATTTTCTCACTGCAAGCAGTTATTTCCTTGTATGTAATTTTATCAGATGTTAATAGTTGAGTTTTGTCAAGCATAGATTTTGAAATAATGAAAATTTTGCTTGCGTTACCTGCTCCTTAGGCTCCAAATGCTGCCTTTCAGGAACACCCTCAGGCTGTGAATATTCCATCTCCCTAAAGCCATCTCCCCAAATGCATAGACAAGAACAAGGCATGTCCTGCACTGGGATGCATTTCACTCTTTCTGAGCAAAGGCCAGCTAGCAGGAGTTCTTTGTCAGGAGAGGCTGAGGTGTTCTGTAATGTGTTGGCAAGACCCGAAGATGGGGAACAGTGGAGCTGCTGAGGAGTGGTGAAGCATGGGCTGTTTAGCCTGTTCACTCAGTGAACAGACAGGTGGAGCTGTCTGGTAGTGATTCCCAAGCAGTAGCTCAGCAAAGATCAGGGTGAGGCAGAGGGACCGCTGAAGGATCTATGACGTTTTATAAACCTGCTAGCAAAGGAAACACATCTGTTTATATGCATTTTATTTAAAATCTGTTTGAGTCACTGAATTATTTGCCTCAAGAGCATGTTGCCCAAGTAACTGTTTAGTTACAAATATTTATTTAAAAATTAGCTGATTTTTGGAGTCTTTTGGAGATCCCAGTGAAATTCAAAGAAGAAAGATCATAATATTTTTTCACAGAATTTTTCTGGATGATGAATGACAGTCTGTGGAAGAAAGATAATGGTTTGAAATGTTTGAAAGAATTGATTTGTTGAACATTTCTCTAGCTTTGGTTTTATACACAAAGAATTCAGGCTTTTAGAGCCAAATACTAATAATCTTTGAACTTATTTGTGTATTTTATGCCCCATCAGAAGAAGAACTATGACCGAGTCATGAAAGCATTGGACAGCATCACTTCCATCAGAGAGATGACACAGGTAAATGTAAAAATATTTACCTAACTTAATCACTATTTCTAGAACTTGAAAGATGTTTGTATTGCCTGCCTGTGATGGCTTGGGAAGTAAATAGTATCATCTCGTATAATTGTAATGATACTGAAATGTTTGTTCAAAATAACAAACCTATCCCTAATGCCAGTTAAATAAAAGCAATGAAGTAGAACTCAGATCTTTTGAAGTTTAAATAAGAGATAATAACAGCAGAATGAGACATTGTAATGAGGTAACCACCAACTGCTGCATTTCTGGAAATATCAAAGCCAGAGACTTTACTTCCAAAGCAAAAGAAATTGATCTTTTGTCAATGTTCTGAATGGTATTCTGAATGACATGATATTTATTTCTATTATAGCAAAATTCTCTATCAACTAAATATAGTTGGGGACTTGGAAGGTTGGGTCTCTTGGGTTTACTGTCATATTATCTGATGGTTGTATTTCTGTTTATTTTTATGTTCCTTTCTCAAACAAAACAGCTGATGATAAGTTGTTGTTTAAATCTCTTCCATATATCTTGCTTTTCCAATTGCTATATAAATGCATCCTCACAACAGTTTTCAATCTTGCTGTGTGTAGTAACAAAATACTTTGGGATTCTTGAGTGAAGATATATAGAGAGGAATAAAATTAATTGAAAATTAAAATTCCCTTTTTATTTGTTAATTTGTGTAACATTTTGTAAAAATTTTAAAAATCAGGTGTTTCTATGATTTCTTATGATGTCTTTTAAAAATAAAAAAATTACCATTCTGGTTTTTTTAAATGTTAAAACAATTCTTGGACGAATTAATTTTAAAGGGATGCTTTGCATTGAAATCAAGAACAGATTTCAAGTGATTGAAATCAAGAACAGTTTTCAAAGATATTATAATATGACATGATATTTATACCTTGAAATGGTTGAAAATACCAAATGGATTATTTTGGATTTCTTTGAGGGACTTAATTTTGTGAAGTCCTGATTTCTTAATCGAGAGCCATACAAAAATAGATGTCTTCTTCTATTCTCCCTGTGATCACCAATGTTTGCTGTAATATAGTAATTTTGATGCTAATTATATGCTTATTATCTTACTCTAGGGACAATAATCACTATATTAATTCTTGTTGTCAAAACACATTTATAACTCTACTATGCTGTATATATCAGTAAAGCTGTGATTTAAACCTAATAATGTATTCATTTTAATAGATGAAATAATGGGCAATGTAACATATAAAATCCAACTTAGAAGTGACATAATTACTCTTTTCTAGGCACCTTACTTGGAAATAAAGAAGCAGATGGATAAACAAGACCCGCTTGCACATCCTCTTCTACAATGGTATAAAGTTGATTTGCATGAGATAATAATTATTAAATTATCGTTTGTAGTGAATAATCACTTGACAGAGGGATTGTAATATGTGTAATATGGTATAAGGTCAGCCTAATAATTAACATTGATATTTTCAACTGCAGCTATTCTGGACTGTTTCTGGACCTCATCTGGGTCCTCTGATCTCATTTTCTAGTGAAGGTTTGGCCTACTTCCATCTGATAGGTTTAGAGGCCTGCAGCTGCATGCTTTGTGATGGCCATTCATAACACATTTTTAAGTTTGGTTTGGTTACCACGTCTAATACATCTGTTTCTTATTTTAGGGTTATTTCTAGTAATAGATCACATATTGTGAAGCTACCGGTGAATAGAGTAAGTGTCTGTGGGTTTTCTTATTATTTTCTGATTTTTTTTTTAATGGCTTGCATTAGTATTTTAGGTGGGAGTTTACTAGCAAAATGTAGGTGTCTTTATTCAAACTGATTGCATGGACTCCTTTAATAGACAAGGCAGTTTTAGGTCCTGATTTTTAGAAACATGAATATCTGAAATAGGTCAAGGGAATAATGTTCATAAAAAACCTATTTGAGGTGAGTACCTCACATTCAGGTAATCATCTGGGATTAGGGGAGAAAAACATCACTTTTTGTTCTGTTACCATATAGAATATTAGATGCAGAATTGTACAGTAAGCAGTGCACACAAACATGCTGTATCAGGAGATCCACATGTAAGTAACCTCTGATTAAGGGCGCAGTAATGTGCAGCCTTCCAAATAACCTTGGGGAAAAGGTCAGCTCTGGTAGAATACTATGATGAAATTGTTCAGTTTAATTACTAAGGCCATTTTAAATTGAAATCTAGTTTCCAAAAACTTCCATAAGTTTCATAAACTGAAATTCATTCTTATTATTTGATTTCAGCTTGAAACTGTGGAAGTGAGACCAGTTTCAACTTAGTTCATTAGTTATTTAGATGCAGTCATGTATGGTATGGAAAAGCATGATATCTTAAGGATTGCTATCAGAGAATTACAAAACTTTCATATTAATCAACTTCTTTTCACATGTGCACTCTTATATTTTACAGCAACTGAAGTTTATGCACACTCCCCACCAGTTCCTTCTTCTCAGCAGTCCACCAGCCAAAGAATCCAATTTCCGAGCTGCTAAAAATCTCTACGGAAGTACCTTTGCATTTCAGTGAGTACATATATTCCTAATAACCAAAGGTTGTTGAAATGCCATGGTATTGTTTTTACTTCTGGCATTTGAGGTTTGCAGCTGTGAATGTACTGTTTTAAAGGATTTCTGATGTAATTTTTGCATTTTACACTGTGAATTTTACCGTTTTCTTTTTCATTTTGTTCAGTGGTTCACACATTGAAAACTGGCATTCCATCCTGAGGAACGGCTTAGTTGTTGCTTCCAATACAAGGCTGCAGGTAAATAAACAAAATAGATTTTAGCTAACCAGTGCATACTTGGTTACATACCAGCTTTGGCAAGTTTTCAGGGGGTTTCATTCTGGTAGCCATATAGCTAGAAGAAGGGATAATTTCAAATACCATCTTGTTTCCTGGGAAAAGTACTTTTCTGATGCAATGAAGATGAAGCAATGTGTCTGCTAAAACGTCTAGAAAACCTCTTTGTGGGAATCAGTGTTTCAGTTTTACGTTGCAGAACAGCACCTCTAGGAGGCTTCATTTGGTACTGCTTAAAAGCAGTTGCAAGTAAAAGTCAGAGCTGCCTAAACTGTCTCCGTGTCATAGGATCCAGAAACATGCTAGCATTGCAGGAACTGGGCTTGCAGCACTTTCTCTGCCTCTCTGATTTCTTTGGGATTGGAAACATGAAGTGTGACGGCCATAAGGGATCTAATGCAAACTTCTCAGACTGAATCATCAGGAGACCTCTATTGCAGAGCAAAGTAGGCACTACAGAGGGATTGGGGAGCTCTAATGCAGAGTATTTTAGCATTGTGGTTTTGGCAGCTCTCCCCAGAGCTGTCCATGTACCTTGGAAGAGGATCCCAGGGCATATTTGGTCAGGTACGGAAACACTCTTGTAGACTTCCTCTATTGTAATATTAGATTTAAAAACAGAAACCACAATTTTATGTATAAGTCTTATGTAATATTTTGTGTGGGCATCTGGTTTTTTTGTTTGAACATAATTTCCAGGAGATATATATATTAGTTTTATGCTCAGGGTGGTTTTTTTTTAAAATACTTCTTTGAACACTGTTAATTACCCAGAATAAATTAGTAGGGTGGGTAAATGTGCTATGACCTGTTCCTGTAATTATTATTATTTTGTCCAGGTAACCAAATTAATGCTAAGTAATCACTCTGCTCTTTTTCAGCTCCATGGTGCAATGTTTGGAAGTGGAATCTACCTTAGTCCATTGTCAAGCATATCATTTGGTTACTCAGGTGATATTTATAAATCACTCTAAAGCTGGACAAATATAGGACTGTGTCTTATTCTGCTGTTTCTTCTTTAGCTTTGCTGTTTAAAACATCATATTCAATTTAATCTTTGTTGACTGTGATTAAATTTATTCAAAAAAGAGATTTTTTTTAATATAAATAATAAGATAATAGAAAATTACCTCATTAAACACTGTCCTTATTTTTCAAGGTACTTAGAATTCTTAAACTGTGCTTGAAGTAAATATTAGCTAATACTGAATGCTATATGTAGTAGGCCTTGATGATTCAGCTGAAATCCAACTTTGTGATTTTTGTGAATACCTGCCTAAGTTGCATCTAACTTCACCTCTGAATTCATGGTCTTTTACAACTTCATCGGACAAAACAAGTATTGATGAGCAGACATGCTCAATGCTGTATATTTAAGAGTATTTCCAAGTATCACCATGTCAAGATTACATTAGAAAGTACAGTTCAGTGTATTTTAGCCTGAGAAGGAACATCATTTGTCCCACTAGTGAATCCTAAAGTGATTTGTGCAGAGCTTTCCATGTAAGAATTAAATAATAAACAAAAGTATTAAACTAATAAAAGCATTAAAACAAGACAGTTGGTTATGTACATTGAGAAATTAAAGGTATTTTAAAATATGGTGACTTTTTTCTTTAGGTATGTAGTATTTATCATTTCCTCACATATGAAAGTGCAGGTATATAGTTTAATGTGTGTTCATGTGCATGTAGATGATTTTTAGTTTGCTTTCTGATACTCAGTGTTTCTAGGTCATGTTTTAGGAGCTCAGCTTTTTGAGCTACTATTTGAGGAACTTCAACATCAGTTATTCTCTAGATGCACTTCTAGCTTGTCAGAGATTACATGAGTATGAAGGCTTCTTAGGTATCACTAAATGTGCTGGTTGAAGTATCCTTATCTAACAAAATGTCCTTCTTTCTGGATAATACTGCTTTGTCAACTTCAATGTGCTATTGCTCCTCTCTGCCTATCTTGGCCCCTTCCATCCTGTCTTCTCCAGAAAGGAGGCTTGTGTTCCACTGAAGTGTGTAATCCTTGAGGCAAATAAAAACCATGAAGGAGTCCTACACATTCTGTTCCTTCAAAGAGTTAAACTTCCCCAAAATTCAGTCATATTTGCAAAGAGCCAAATAATGGAAGTGTTCAAGGTCACGTTAGATGGGTCTCAGAGCAACCAGGTCTAGCAGAAGGTGTCCTTACCCATGGCAGAGGGGTTGGAATGAGATGATCTTTCAGGTCCCTTCCAACCCAAACTATTCCATGATTCTGTGAAATACAGGATCCTGGAAACTCAAGGAAGCCTATAGTATCATGCAAAACAGGAATTTTATATAAACCGACATGAGGGATATGAATGAAATCTAAGGCACAAATGTTGTTGTTTCAGTTTCAGAGATAGAATTGGATCAAATGTGACTGGCTAATAATTTAATATTTTATGTGTAGATAAGGAGATCAAACCAAGGTAGATTTCAAAACTTAAATTGCCTACTTATACAAATTAATTAGACTTCTAATAAAGTTCCAGAAAGGGCTAAAGATGTATATCTAAAGTTCTTTCTGTCATGATTTTTGCCTTCCCACCCACAGTAATCAGATTTTTATTTCAGCCTGAATAGGGTCAAATGGACTGAGGACATGCTGACCTACAACCCAATTAAGTCACATCATAAGAATATTTCTGGTCTGAATTCAGTGGCATTTGAGCTCAGGTTTATCTGCTTTTGCACCTACTCAATGCTAACATGACTTTGCTAAAGTCTTTGCAATACATGCAGAGGTACCTGTAATTTACAGGATTTATATTGTGATATTCGGTGACAGAGTTAACCAGCTTTTTGAGTGCCATGCAAAAGACTGTGATTCTCACTGTGCTACCTCTTCCATTCTCATACCGAACTCTGCTTTTTATGGTATTTATAGGCCAGGGTATCTTACATGATTTTAATATTCCTAGGGATGAACAAGAAGCAGCAGAAGGTGTCAGCTAAAGATGAACCAGCTTCAGGCAGTAAGGGCAGTAATACATCACAGGTATGGTACACCAACTGTCTCTGGAAGACTTGTGGGATTTATTATTGGGAGCTCAGTAACTGAAAGAAAGGTAATATTTCCTTTGTGCGACTTATCAGTGTTATTGCATTGAATGAAATCAACAACTTCAGAGACTGCAAATATCAATACAGTCCAACTGCTCTAGTAAAAATTTACGGAGCATATTGCAGACCTTGTGCCATTCTTTTCCAAGCAGAAGAATTTAGGAAGAGAATGAAGATGAAATACAGGTTGCATTATGGCTCCTAGCAACCCCTTGCCTTCTGAGTTTAAGACTTCCAAAATGATGCAAAAGAAATTGAGAATGGTTATTGCTGGGAAATGAGTAGAACTTAGTTTATAGCAAGTAATGTTTTCTTTTTCACAATTTTTACATGTTGAACAATTAAAATTCTGCTGTATCTAAAGCAAACTCACAGCACCTATGCATAGGGCTAAATTTCAAGAAACTATCTTATATCTGTCTCCATGATTAGCACACAGAAATTAGAGAATAGTCTGGCTTTGAAGGTAGATTGGCACATCCCAGTAGAAGCTCTCAGAAACAGGAAGGCAAATAAAATATCAGGGTAGTGACCAAAGAATTAGTGACTAAATTTACGTCTCTTTTCCTCTTTTTTTCTGATATCAATTTATCAGCAACACTGATATTTCTGGTAATATTTTAAATTTTGTAATAATTAGGCACTTTTGGATATTCTTCTGGATAAAGGAGTTCAAATATCTCCTACAATAATGTAAATAAGTAATAGGGGCTTTTTTTATAAATTCTATTACATTTAGAAATAAAATAGAGACATTTTAGAAAGACTGCCTCTTTTCATTAATAAATCACTGAAAATAGCAGCTGTCTTCTTTGTTGCTTTTTGTCTCTGTTTGTTTTACTGCACTAATTCTATTTTCTCACTTTTTTACATTGTAGTCACAGAAGAAAGGACAGCAGTCACAATTTTTGCAAAGCCGTAACTTAAAATGCATAGCCTTATGTGAAGGTAAGCTGAAAGCCCTAGTGAAGCTGTTTTAGTCACGGCCACAGGATGCACAGGTTACAGGCTGCAAATCAGTGGGAGCTTTAGTTGGTTGTTTAGGTAAGAAACTACTGGTAGGCATAGGAGTACCTGCTCAACAGCTGACCTTTGTGCTTCAGTAAGAACATTTCTCCTCTTTGAACAGAACCTGTAGCAGCTGCTGAATTGTCATGGAATATCATATACGTGTAGTGACTGATCATCTGGTCTGTGCTTCTAATGTGATCCTCTTCCTAAACCATCAAGAAAACCAAAGTCCTGTCCTTTATTTGAAGCACTGACTTCCTGTAACTCTTGAAAAATGCTTTAAACACATGAAAGTCAGAAAAAACCCACCTTTTCATACAGAACAATTTTTCACTGTTCAAACAAGCATACTGATCATCTGGTAACCAGTATGTTCTCTGTGCTTCAGAAATTTTGGGAAGTTAAAATCTAATGCTTGAGTACAGTCATTCTTGAAAGAATTGGCTATTCTGTTAATAACTGGTGAAACCTCAGCAGGTTTTAAGAACAAATTGTGACATTTGAATAAGAAGTGCATCTGTTAGGAGCTAGTCTTAGAAATTATATTAACCCAATTTGCCTATAATTTGGAGCATTTGTTTGTTTTAAAACGTGAAAATTAAGACAGAATGTGGAAAATGTGGTATTTCAAAATAGAATCTTTCAGCTGTACAGAAGTAAGGATGTGTCAGTCAACATGAAAATGCAATTTGAACTGTACAGAAAAATACAGAATTTTAGTTCTAAATCTTCCATGTGGAACAATATTAATTACTTGGCCTTTAATGCCTGAATTTTAAAATGTAAATTACATCTTTCAGAAGGGCTTTTTCATCCATGTTGTTCTTTCCTTGCACTTATTAATAATTACCAATTTTATAAGAGTCAATTTTAAATATTTGATAAAATACATTTTGCAGCTTTCATATTCATTTTTCTGTTTAAGAAGGTGGTTTAGGAGAGATTTTTAATAAAGATTTTGTGTAAAATTAACTGCAAGAAATGTTTGTTAAAAATTGCAATTCATGAAAAAAATAGTATCAAAATTGGATATGCATGCAGTTATGTTAGTGTTTGAATAAAATAAACCAGGCTATTTCAGTGCCTGACAACTGTCACCCAGGTCCAATCCTGACGAATTCAGGGCTGCATGTCATTAAGAGCAGTGTTTAAATGCCTCTTAATTGCTGACTGGTTGGGCACACCGACCACTCTGTACAAAGCCAGAGTTTGACCAGCTGTTACGGTTCAATCCCAGCTAATATCCAAGCCCCACAGAGCCACTCACTCACTTTCTCCCAGCAGGGCTGGGAGAGAGTCCAAAGGGTAGAAAAGCCCGAAAGCTCATGGGTTGAGATAAAGACAGGTTAATAGGGAAAGCAAAACAAGAAACTATTTCACTGCTTCCAACAGAGCTATTCAGCCATCCCCAGGAAAGCCCGGCCCCATCACTTGTAGAGGTTACTTGGGAAGACCAACACCATCGCTGCCCTTTCCTCCTTCTTTCCCTCACTGTGTATGCTCATGCTTTTCCCTTATGCTTTGTATGAGCATGATGTCACACGGTCTGGAATATCCCTTTGGTCAGTTTGGGTCAACTGTCCCGGCTGTGTCTCCTCCCAATCTCCCATGAATCCCCAGCTTTCCTGGAGTGTGGCAGTGTGAGAATCAGAAAAGGCCTTGCTTGGCTGGCTCTGTCTGAGCCCTGTTCAGCAGTCACAAAAACATCTCTGTGCTATCAACACTGTGTTCAGTACAAATCCAAACACTGGCCCCTGCCCATCACTGGGAAGAAAATTAATTCTACCTCAGTCCAACCCAGTATACCACCCTCTCAGTAAAGAAATGCTTTGAAATGTCCAGTCCAAACCTCCTCCAGCACAGCTCTGAATCATTCCCACGCACACATCCTGTCCCTGCCTACCAAGGAGAGGCGCTCAGCACCTCCCTGTGCCCTTCCCCTCCTCAGGAAGCTGCAGAGCGGTGAGAGCGCCCCTCAGCCTCCTTTTCTCCGAACCAGACAAGCCAAACCCCTCCATCAGTGTCCAGGACACGTTTTCCAGCCCTCCCACCGGCTGTTTCCCTCCTCAGGATGCACGGCAGGACCTTCCCGTCCTCCTCCACCCGCAGGGCCCGGCGGGCCCGGTGAGGCCGCCCCGAGGCCGAGCCCAGCGGGACCCTCCCCTCCCCGGGCCGGCCGTGCCGCGCTCGGCGCTCTGCGATGGCTTCGGCCTCGGGGCTGCCCGGGCACTGCTGAGCCGCCCCGAGCCTCCCTGTGCCCCGTGTTTCTCCTTCCCAGGTGCACAATTCAGCGTTTGGACTTGACACGTTTCACCCCATTTAAGATTGCTCAGTTCTCCCATCTATCCAGATCCCTCTGCAAGGCCTCTTGTCCCTCAAAAGAATCCACAGCACCTCCCAGTCTGCATCATCAGCAAACCTGCTACTGGTGCACTCACCTGCTGCATGCAGATGGTGGATAAATACACAGAAGAGAACTGGAAAGGAGCCCCAAAGAACAACCACTGGTGTGACTAGTCAGCAATCAAATGTTGTCCCTTTCACTACAATCCTTTGGGCTCAGTCCCTCAGCCAGCTCTTCACCCACCACACCATGAACCTCCTGCTCATCCCACAGCTCAACAACTTGTCCAGAAGGATGTTCTTCAAGTGCATTTAGATATCTTCAAATGTGGACTGATGGTGTAGCTTCTAGTTAGCAATACAAAGCTTTCTCTCCTGTGCTGTCCTCATTCTACTGGTAAACAACCTATCATCAAATATGTAGAGCAAGTTTTGGCAAGCTTTTTGAACTTCTTGAGTCATAATTGCTATTTGTTTTTAAATATTTGGTAGTATTGCACATCCCATGTATAGCAGTTTCAGGCTTTGTCTTAAGCATCTTGGTTTCGGATCAGCCATCACTGAATACAAATATCTGTTCCAAGTGCTGATTAGATGTCTCAGACCATCTTTAACGGCCCTATGGCTTTTTAAATTCAGGTTTTAATAACTGCATTTTTAAGCTTTCATTCAACTTAACAACTTTCTCCCATACATCAAGCATCTGTGTTTTCAGAAAAGTATATTTTGGAAATAAGAATCAAGTTCATCTCTCTTTTTGTACTAGCAGCCAACTCAAAATCTGCACTGCAGCACAGACATGTAGAGGAAAGCTGCATGTTCCCAAAAGACGATTTTAAATATATAAAATGCAAAATCTTTTAGAGCAGTGTTTTCCAGGCATGTTTTCATCACTATGAAATTTGTTCTTTCTCTGATAGTGATAACCTCACCTGATCTGCACAAACATGGGGAGATATGGGTAGTTCCCAACACGGATCACGTGTGTACAAGATTTTTCTTTGTGTGAGTACAAAGCTTAACATTCAACTTCATACCAGACCTTTTTCTTATGTTCCCTCCAATAGTTGTAATTAAAGTAGATAAAAGACATTTCTTCCTAATTCCGTTCAGTATTCCTTCATTTTTTGTCTTTTACTGTACTTACTTGTCCTAGAAATTTATGGATAAGCTAGTGTCAGAAGCTTAGTAAATGTCTTTAATACAAATGAGCAGAGAGTTCATGATTTTTCCTATTCAATGGCATTACTGCATGTTATAGTAAGTCTGTCCATGTATTGTGAAGCATAATTTCTGTTTGGCTGTGTGTATTTAAGCTGAGGAATTCATTAAAGGCTTCCTGTCTGTGCTGTAAGCATTTCCCCCTTTCACCTAATATTTGTCCCCTTTGGGTCCTAGTGGCTAATTCAGCCTCAGGGTTTCAGTGACAATGGCAGCCTTCCACTCTCCAGAGTTTAGGATCTGCATATAAAGATGAAGCATGGCAGAGCACTTCAGTAGAAACATGTGAACATATGGAATAAGCACTTAGAAAACGAGGGGGTTTTTTAATGTTTTTACATAGATTAATAAAACACTAATATGATATTATTTTCTGTACCTTTTTTTTTTAGTTATGAAGATGGTCAAGTGGGTGATACAAGTATAAATACACAGGAACCAAACATTCATAAAGAGATTCTTCGAGTCATTGGCAATCAAACTGCTACTGGTTAAAAGGACCACTCTTATTTAATTGATGTGAAGCCTTCCTCAGTCTCAAAGCTGGATTTTGAACTGAAGAAGATGCAAAAAACTAATTTATTATTACTACACTTAGCAAATTAACCATTTGAATACTTACTGTTTTCTTACTTAGTATTTCGTATCTCATCAAAATACCTGAGATGGTATCAATTAGCAACTGTAGGGGTGCAAAGTCTATTATTATACTAAAACAATTAATAATTAAATAGGCATTTGGGTTGCTCATAATAAACAGACATTAAAAAGGACTTTTGTGCTGATATTTTTATACTAAACTTCAATTGGAAGTTTTAGTACTGTATATTGGTATTTTAAATTTAGAATGAATTACAAGTAAGAGAGAAGATTTTATAGCGGAGCACCTGTATTATGCAGGATACTTTGCAATAAGTAAAATATTCTCGTATTAAATCACAATAAAAAGGTTGTCTGGAATATGTAAAATTGAAGAGATTGGTTACCTGCAGCTGTCTTTGATTCTTTTTATTTTACTCAAATGCAGTTAGCATTTAGACTCCAAGGTGAAAACAACAATGCATTTTTTATTTACTGGGTGCAACAAAGCAAAATGAATGTGATGGTGTATGTTCAGCTTTCTTTATCTTCTCTGGAACACTGTCTTACCCATTAAGCAGCTCAGTTGCATTTTTTAATTATACAAGCCTAGGAAACACCTGGAAAACTTAAAGCTGTTTATTTTCTTTTTAGAATTTTTGTTTTTATATACTAGATTTACAATTTCATTAGATCAACAAGGTTTTTTAATGTTTGCATCTTAACTTCAGTGAAATTGCTCTGTGATGAAATTTATCCCCATATTTTAAAGTATGTGCTGAGTTAAGGCTTTTACATGGTTGAGTTGATTGTTGGTGCATCAGAAAATATATACAAATGCAAAATTCTACTGATTTTTGTCTTGGTAAAGTAGTTTTATTAGTTAATTTCTAAGCTATAAGAAATCAATTTAAATATCTCTGTCTTTTAAATTAACAACTGTTTTTTCCAAGTGAGTAGGATGGCAACACAGATAGAGAAGGGTCCAGTCTCCAAGACAAAAAGCATACCCTGTGCCCTGCTGAATGCCCTTGGCAGCCCTCATGGTGGCTATCCTGAAGCATCAGTCACACCCTTGAATATGGAGAGCAGTTGAACTTACCCATCTGTGCAACTACTGCAAGCCACCTCAGAAAGCAAAAATAGACTGAAACTTCTCTTATGTTACTTTCATAATAAAGATACTAAAGCACCAAATAACAGCACAACAGAGCACAGGTGTGTTTGTTTCTTTTAAAGAGAACTGAATTAGATATGCTGTAATGGATGATTCCTTCTTTCTAATTCATGCTACACTCCTGTATTACTTGCTGCAGTTGAAGTGCCCTACAAGTTAATAGTGGTATTTGGCCTAGGAGCATACATGGGATGTATTTTAGCATTCTACACTTATTTGCTTTAGTGTTAATTTTTCTGGGTTCATATCCAGACTTGTAAAGCAAATTCTGTTTGCATATCCCCATTTTGCTGTTAGTTCTATTGACTTGCACTCTCATTTGGTGGACCTCTAAATTAGAGAAACACTGCTCTAATTGTTGTCTTTCATGTTGGGACACAGGTTAACTTCTTGAAACAAAGAGGTTTCCTGAAATTTGACTGTCTACATAAGGACTGCCATAGGTTATGTGACTGCAAAAAGTCATATTCAGAAGTGGAGCTGAAACCCTGGCGTGACCATCTCTGTAATGGTGCTGCCATATGTGTCTGAATCACTCTGCCTAACAAAAAGAAACTGGGAAGCAAGACCACAAAGATGTTCTATGATTATTTGCTGGGCTGGTAGTCCACCATTCTGGGATGCCTCTTGCAAAAAATAACAGGAGAAAAGAGAGATGACAATGGGTGAACTGGAGAAGCCAAGTAAACAGTCATCTTCCCCATCCCCTTAAGTTTATAGCAAGGTCAGAAATGAAACCCTTGAAGAAAGGAATCTGAAATGTAGCTAATGGGTTGACCTCTCTTTGCATTGTGGGGTCATGGTACTGGTCATGCATGGTGCCATCATAAGTACAACCCCAGGAAATGGAAGAGAAAAACACATCGCTGCCAAATTTTAAGACTGCTCAGAGTCTTGTTTTAAATGGATGAGCCGCAGTAAGGGACAGTGTGCAGGAAAGCAGGAGTCCAAGTTGTATGGAGGCCTTGCTGTTGTGCCTGTCTCAGGGAGCACTGCAGTGACTGACTTAAGGGGGGAGAAAGATAGTGAACAAGAGTAAAAGGTAGAATGTGACAAGCACAAGGGTTACAAACCAGTGGAAGAGGGCAGAACCTTTCAGGGAGAAAGGTACTTGTGAAGGGATGGCAGTAGCAAGATGGCATTAGCAGCTCAGGTCCCACAGTGTGCGTAGCAGGAAAAGGGACTGGCAGAACCAAGCTGCAGCATGGGGATACACAGCCCGTGGCAGTGTGGGGCAGCACCATGCTTGGGGCAGCAGGGCCACTTGAAAAGCTGTCGCTAGGCTACAGTGCAGGGACACAAGCCTGGTGTCCTACATAAACAGTGATGGAGCTAGAACAAAATTCTTTGGCCAGAAACTCAGTCACATTTTTCTTTAGCCAGTATGTTAATGAGAAACTTCCAAGGCATTGTATTATTTGCAGGGGAATTTGAATCTTCAGATCATTTAGCAAAGTATTAGTTCTCATTATTTTCAAAAGATGAGGGGAAGGAGGCATGTTCATTTGGCATCTGATACTCCTTATATAGGAAATGTCAAAGCTGAAAGACTTTTATCACCAAGAACTGGAATGAAAAAGCCTGAGGGTAAGATTTTCTTTGAAGGATTTGTCCTTTGGAGTTTTATGCAAAGGTGGCAGTTGCATGTAGCCAAATGCTTCCAAATAACATGGGATCCAGGGGATGAAAAATAAAAATCCCAGGGTTGTTTGAGCAAGACCCTGCTATGTGTTATGCCCAGAGCCCTTGCATTTTCCTTCCTTGGTTACCATGCTCACATATTAGTGACAGACCAATTGTTGTAACTCCTGCTGTAAAAGATGCAGGCTTTCCAAAGATGGCTTTTAATCAAAACAAGTAGAGCCCCAGGCTCTGCCATCTCTCTTGATAGAAATTTCCATGAAGTCATTGCTGTCACCATACCCAGTATGGAGCAACCAAGGGACTTCTTGGTAAACAACTTTCTAACTTCTTGATACAACAAAATGCAAGCCCTCCTCACGGTAGAAAAGTTTTACAAAAACTTGCGTTAGTCCTTTAATGTTGCACCCTAATTATGAATTATGAATTATTAGTTAAGTATTTATACTGCTGAGTATTTAAACATTGTGAAAGGAATTCAGAAAGATGCTTTTAAATCTTCCTTGAGATTCAGGCAAGTATTTAGCATTCAAGGGCTGAATTAAGCAATTTGAGGTATCATCTTCTATGATATGAATCAACATGGCCCTGTTTTCTTCAACAGAACTACACTGTTTTGATAACTGAATCTTTGGCTTCCTATTACTTACCATAAAATGGCCAGGTTGTATAATACTTTGGTTAGTGTTTTACAGGAACTAGTCCATGACACTGGAATTTTTTAGGCTTAAATTTTTTTCTCTACAGCCCTTGAAAAAATTCTTAATGAAGCCAAATGATTTTAACAAAATAGCTGTTGGTACTAAAAATGCATCTGATGAATTATGTTAGGATTGTCCCTTTGTTAATGCAAATATAAAGTCACTCCAGATTAAGACTTCCTGCATAGATCAATTAAACTTTGCTTATAAATCACTTACTACTGGGAAAACAATTAGCATAATACCTACAGGGATAAATACAAAGGAAAAAGAAATGCCGAAAGAGAACAACTGAATTAAGAGATTAATGGTTAAGAAGGAGATACTAAAATACCCCAAACCATAAGCAAATGCAAAAGTAGTATTTAGTTACTTAAGAATTATAATTTAGACAGATTTTTTTTCTTGGCTCTGGGAAATGCAAGTGAGATACAAAGAATATGAGCCATTACTCACCACATGCAGCCTCTGCTGGCAGTGCTGCTGCAGCTGGAATGGCCTTGGCCACCCATTCTCTTCTCTCCTGTGGCACACAGCATCCTGTGGTGTTTTGTTTGCAAAATTCAGGCGTTAATCTGGTGTTTGTTCAATTTCTTCATTAAAAAACCACCTCAAGGTGAAGGATGAGCCTGTTGAGTAAACCAAGCAAGGTCTGTTGCTTGTAGAGTAGTTACAATTCTGTGAAGCACCTGAAGTTGTTCAGAAAGGATCTTGAGTCCAGTCAGATGAATTTATTCCTTAATTCCACTCAGGAGTGGAGTGACATGTGCTTCAGAAGGGGATAAATAAAAGGGGATAAATAAAAGGGGATAAATAAAAATGGGAAAGTTTGCTCCAAGCAGAGCGTCATTCTGTGTGCACCATTCTGTGTGAAATGCACAAGGATGTCGCCAGGAGTTTGAATTTCCCGATTTGTGTTTGGAAACAGGTCTGAAAGCACTGACCTCCTCTATCTCTCCTGGCATGTCAGTGTTGTACTCCTGCTCACTGGCTGCAGCAGCAGCCACTGACAAGAGCTGAAGGAATAAGACAGCTTGAACTGCTGTTCCATAGCATTTTGATTGCATGCTTCTGCTAAGTTTCAGTCTGACACAGAATAGCTAGGATGTAAAATACTGCCCATTACACTTTGTGTTGAGATTTTGTACATGTACTAGGCATAAGGCTTTTGTAAAAGGGAAAAAAAAAATTAGTTTTTAGATGAACATATCTACTGTGTTAAAAACCTGTTCAGAAGATTGCATTGATCGTTTATCAAAAAGTCAGTTAAAATATTCCTTATACATAGACATTTAATTTAATGTTCTAAAAATAATTTTTTAATTTACCCAGTACATATTGTATCCTTCAACTTTAACAAACAGCCACTCTTTTATGTAAACATAAAATATGCCAGTGTTTCTTTTAACTCCATAGCCTTTTTTTCTCCAAATAAATTTAATAAATTCTGTGCACAAAATCATACTGCAGCCTGCTATTTAGCCTATGGTGCCTTAGAGTTACTCAAATATTTAACAAAATGGAGATAATGTAAATACTGCCAGAAGATCACTAAGGCCAAATATTTTCTCTATTCACTTTTTACTGCACTTGCTTTCTATTGCTATTTAAGCCTCTTTTATTCAGCTTTGTAACAGCTATAGCATTGTAGCCAATGTAAATGTTTACCTTCAATAAATCAGAATTTGTTCAACAAGCACTGGGCATTTGGGCACTATTTTGAGAACTCTGTTCGAAGTTAAAACAGCCATCTAAGAATTAAACTGCATCTGAAGCAGTTTCTTGACTTTTGCTAATCTCAATGACATCTAAAAGCTATGCCATGCTTTTACACATGTTTTTGAAGTAAAATTTTTTTGCAGTGATCTTTTTAAAAACACTTAGATGAACAGTAAAACCAGCTTTTCTTGCTGTGTTTATCTGAATGGGTTACCCAACTATAATAAAAGCATTATTTTGCATGTACAGTATCATAAAATGCATAAAGATGTCTCAAGATGCTTTTTATAATTGCTTTTAAAGAAGTTCTCTGTTTTTCTGTAGAGCTGTTTTTGTCATGAAAACACAGCAAATATATGACAAACTGTGTCATACTTTAATGTGGCTATGTTTAAAGTATAAATACACATCTGTAACTCATAAAATATGCAGATGTTTGTGGGACTGGTTATTAATTCAGTGAGTGTACTTTTTTCCGCTGCCTGTGAGCTCATTTTAATTATATGGGTGGATGTAGCTTGAAACTTTTGGAAGTTTTACCATTTGTTTGTTAAATTTGTTATTTTGTGATTGCAGATTTTGGATTGAAAGAGTTGAAGTGGTACTTGCTATTATTTTGACTGCTGTGAAGCGTATTACACAAATATGACTGTCAGAGAGACAAAAAGATACATCATTGCTACTCTAAATGACTGATAATTTGCCTTCGATTTAAGTGTAGAGGCTGGAGCTTGAATTCTCTAATGGAAGAGATATTCCAAATTTCGGGGATCTTGAATTTAGAAGCACTAACTTCCAAACTCACAAAAGAAGAGCTGAATCAGTGGGGAGGTCTCAGATCTCTCTAGAACTGGTACCCACAGAGAGCAGGAGGGACAGAATTTATATTTTCTTTGGTTTAACTTACTTCATTTCCAAGTGGCTACATCACAAGTTCTCTCAATATGCACCAATATTAAGTTTTCTGCTGAGAAGGTCTTTGGTACATTTTATTCACCTGTTGAACATGTGGGACCCAGGAGATTAGTAATCCAAACAGTATATGACAGCAGTAACAAAATTATTGCAATGGATAAGAGCTACTTTCAAATGCACACATTGCATTTTTAACAGAAGGAAGAGCAGAGTATAATCTAAGAAAATATCACCATTGCAAAAAAGGACATATTTTTTATTGAGCCATGTTTGCACACTTGACAGAACTTCTCTTTTTTGGAATTGGTGTGCAGTGCAGATTGGAGCAAGTAATTTTGCACAGAGGTCACAGCCTTGGCCCCCTCCAAGAAGAATTTTTCCTCCTGAAATACTGTAAGGCAACTTAAATAGAGCTGCATCAAATGAATGAAGCCAGTAGTAGCTGAGGGCCACAACTTTGCTGTGCCCCAGTTCTCAGCACAGTGCAGACACTCTAAGAGAAGAAAACTTAAGGAATGAAGCAAAGGGCTCAGTGCCTTGCCAAAACCTAGTGTGAAAACAGATGAAAAAAAATAATGGCACTTGGAAAAAATATTAAATTGGTATTTTTATTAAACAACATGTCAATCCCTCAAGCTGTTTTTCCTAAATGCAAACATTTTCCATTCACAGTTAAGGGAGAGAAGTGTAATTCAACAGACAGAAATTGAAGCCTCTGAACAGGGCATAAGGCCCTTTTAGCATCAGCACTGTTTGTAGCAAACCCATGTGCAAGGCGTCAGCTCTTGGATTCCAGCCAGTTCCAGAAAACTGGCATTTTGCAAGATGCTGAAGCTGTGGGAATTACACTAGCAACAGGAACAGTGACTGCTGCAGAAGCAAGAACAGCACAAGTCTCCAGGGATTGTGTCTGGAGCAAAATACAGGAACTCCTGGCTTATGGTTTGCTCAACAAAAGCCAGAGCTTATCATCAGCAAAGCAATTCTAATTCATAACTTTTAAAGAGAAAGCTTTCCATTGTTTGGGAGGAATGCGAAGGGAAAAAAAAGAGTAGTTTTCTTCAACCTGCAGTCCTGTAGCTGGATAGTTCAGTCTAGTAGCATGTCTGGGGCAGTGTCCCACTGTACTTGCATGTAGCAGGTTTACTTACAGCACTAGTTAGCAACTTAGAGATCTCAGGCAGAAGGAGGAATGTCTCAATTAGCTGACAGTTCCTTGGAGCTGGTCGTATATTTTATATATAGTCTAATGGAGTCTGTACAGGTAACATATTCCAGAAAGGGAATAGGTAGCTGATACTGTCCTTACTGGTTTTCAAGTCTGATCAGACTGTTCTTCCCATGAGCTGCTGAAAAAACAATTTTGCTGATTGTTTTAAAAAAACCCTTAATCTCTCCTGATCTTTCCACCTCTCCTAGACAATAGCTTGGAGTTTGGGTGTATTTCTTTTCACAAACATCTATGAAGGCTTATGCAGTATGAAGAGTTTCAAAGATGAGAGGAGTCAGAAGCTAAACTAGTTGGAATAGGTATAAATGTAATTTGAATGTATATAGATGAAAATATGTAGTATATATTTAAAATTTTGCATATATTTGTAGGAACAAAAGTTGAAACAGAACTTTTGACTCAAAACTAAGGATCAAAATTTCACTGTTTTGCAACACTTCAGACAAATGCAGTGTATTACAAACAAGTTTTAACTACCCTAATGTGATAGGTTTTGGTAGATCTGACTTGCTGACTTTTTGCCAAGGACATGTTTTGCTAGAGGCTTTTAAATTTTTACTTGAATTTTGCTTGTGGGGAATTCAGTCACTCCTCCTCTGTATGTGTTTTCACACAGCTGGCATGTTGTACTTCATGCGGTATTCCATATGTGTGAAATTGTACTATTCCACTCTTTGGCTTTCTATTGTCTTACGCAAACTTTGATTTCATGCTTGCCATTCTAATCAGTAGTACCTGAGTATCAAAAATACCAAGATCTTCCAGCACCAGTCTCATTTCAGATTCCTGCTGATAGTTTATGCTTTGGAACTTTGCAGCTTTCTTTTTCAGCTACATCTCTCCATTTTATACTGCGGTTGTAAAGGTTTTTGGGTAGTTGCTAAACACCTTGCTAAACCTGAGAGGTGGCACTTCTGTCTCTCTGAGAGTTTATTTATATTTTTTGCTAAGATATCTCTTTTTTTTTTAAGTCTCCAGTGGTCTCCTCCACTACCAAAAGTTACAAAAAAATTAGAGGACTTGTTGGGGAGATGATTTTACTGTTTGTTATGTTGTTCAATGACTTCATATTCTGTATATCTACGCTAATGCGAGCTGAATTTCTCATTCATTGAATTTCTAGTTCTTTCCTGTTGCTCTAATTGCTCACAGAGCTATCCTTTAGAAAAGCATTAGAAATTAACATTAAAGGACAATACTGAGTATATTTCAGTTAAAATGCAAAAATAGGCAGTCATGAATAGAAAATAAGTATAGAAATTATGGCCTTTCAATATGAAAAGCATGTGTACATACTATTAACTTACACATGAAAACAAGAATGTGTGGCCAGATAGGTATGCCAAAAAGGATGCTGTTAAAAGGTAAAGAGTTTTATAAATACTATCTCCTGTCATAATTTCATTCCATCTAAGCAAATTTGGCAGTGTAAGTTCATAATACTCCCTACCTGTACTTCTGGCTATGTCTTTAAACAGGGTTCACATTGAACTGCTGGTCTTTCCTTCACAGATTCTTCTTTTCACGTGTTTTTATGAGGAAAGCTTACTGGGGTCTTAATTACTTTAAAGAGTGTTACTGATCTCCTAAATTAATCTGCTTTGAAAATTTCCATAGATTGGTTTGAAATGGGTTTTTTCATCAATAAGCTACCATAGGCATTTGCTTCCTTTTCATGGAGATTTTTTTATGTTTGTAAACCTCAAGTCTTGAGTTTTTACTTGAACAAATCTTTTCTTAAGGGGATTGAAAGACTTGATGGTATGTGTGCATGAGATTTATTATGAAATTTTACTTTTGTCTTTGTAAGTGGTGTCTCAGTGGCCTGGGCAGAAGATTCTTGGTGTAGTGCAGCAATTTATGAATTGGTCCCAGTGAGGACTGATTTGGATTTTGGCTTTTAGGGTATCATTGACCCATTTGATAAAGCTAAAAATTCTGACTATTCTTATCAAATTCTGTTGTCTGTAAATTATGTTACTTTGTGTAAACTGTTCCTTTACATTATCTGCTCTGTGAATCTCTATTCATATATATTCCTGCCAACTCTACTATGCATGAATGCAAAGAAAGAAACAAAGGTACAATAAAGATGTGGTTCATGGTCCCTGCTGTGTGTGGGTTCATGTAGGGTAAAATATTGCAAGAGGTCACTCTAGCAATTCTGTGAGTTGAACAGTTGCCTTTCATGCCCATCAGTGTTCTTGAGCCTGTTCATTTTGCTTGTATAGGCACAGCCATCCTGGTCAGACTTGATCTGTTTGTGTATCTGGGTCAAGCTCTTTTCTCTGAAGTGGCAAAGGTGTTCCTTGGTGGAAGGTTTCATTTGTTTGGGCACTACTGTGCTTGCTTTTCACTTTGTACAGTTTCCTGTGATAAAAGCAAATGGAAAACTGATGAAGGATACTAGTGTTTTGATTTGTAGCATTGTTCCTACCTCATGAGTAAGTAAAAGTGATTCCACAGCATTCAGGCCTCTACAAACACTTCAGTATCCACAATAATAGACTTAGATATTCTCTGACTAGATATAGATATGTATACATGCTTGTATCCTTTTTAATTTTGATATTTTGATTGTCAAGTGGGTCTTTGAACACAAGAAAGTGGGCACCATTGTTTTATATACAGAGATTGTCTAGACTTGCTAAGAAAGCTGAGCAAGTAGAACTCAGTTATGAACAACTATTTATTTCAGTGCTCTGCTAAACAGAGACTACTGAATCCTGTGGGTGGTTTTATGAAAAAATGTGAGCAAACATCTACTGGAAAACTAATTCACTCTGATCAGAACAGATTCAGAACATAGCTTCTTGAGGTGCAAGTCTTGTTGTTCAATATATTCCATCCCACCAGCCCCAAAACAAGGATTTGATTAAATACTTGTACTTGGTCTTTTTTGGTTTTTTTTCTTTCTTCCTTTTTTTTTTTTTTTTCCCTCCCCACCAGAAACTTTCTCTGGGCAAATAACTATATCCAAAAACTTTTCTAACTGTAAAAGCCATTGCCGGTTAATCACAGCTATGTCAGTTTAAGGATGTGATTTCCACAAGTTAGTCCCTTAGATTTATGGTGCTCTCTATGATTTTTATTTTCCCTCCACATTATGAATGCCTCATTCCTCTTGAGGCTCATAAAAACTTGAAAGGTATAGTAGCAATATACAATGCAGACTTCCTTGCACCCTCTTGCTGGTCTGCATAAAACCTGAATTGAGGTACTCATTTCCTGCAGTGATTAATCAGCATAATGTGATCACTTGATGAAAATCAGGCTATAGTAGTTAGATATTTTGAAGAGGAATGTTGAGCTTGAGGTTTTTGTTTCACAAAGCCCTTTCAGCATTGAGTAAAATTTATCCTTTCTCTTGTGATTTGAACTCATCTCTATATCTTTGATTTTATTTCTTTAGGTCAATCAACTGAGGGCTACTTAACTGAGGAAGCAATTTTGCTTACAGCATTTTTCATTCAGTGTCCATACTAGACCAAAATATCTGGTATGAAATTCCTTTCTAGTGTGTTTCTTGGTGGGCAGGTTTTGTCTACTGCGGAGTGTACCAGGCAGTGTGCCTTAAAATTGTCAATTCCTACAAATTCCCTCTGAACTGAGTGCTATCTTCAGTTGCACCAGAGACATGGCCTCCTCCACCTTCTCCAACTAGCCCAAATGCTTTTTACTTTTCTCGTGGAGAGACACAAACAAAACCTTTTTTTTTTTCTTTTTAAACAGCTTCAGCAGCTCCAAAGGCTCACTTACAGTAGAACACATATTCTTGCTCAAGAAAGCACTTAGTTCTGTGCTCACATTTTAAGCATTTGCATAAATGCTGTCTTGGAGCTATACTCTGTTGTTGCCACAAAAAGTATCAGGGGGTTGAGGACAGGCCAAGAGAGCCTGGGGCTGTTCTGTCTGGCAAGGAGAAGGGTCTAGGGAGACCTTACTGCAGGTTTCCAGTACCTGTAGGAGATTTAAAAGGAAGACTGAAAAATTTTATGTGGGTCTATTGCAATAGGACAGTGAGTAAATGTCTTAAAATAAAAGAGGATTGATTCAGACTAGATATAAGGAAGAAATTATTTACAATGAGGACATTGAAACAGTGCAACAGGTTGTCCAGAGAGGTAGCGAATGCACGTCCCTGGAAACATTCCACACGGGATGGGGCTCTGAGGAACTTGATCTAGTTGAGGCTGATTAGAAGGAGTTGGACTAGACAGCCTTTACAGATCCCCTCCAACCCAAATCATTCTATGATTGTGTGGAGAACCTTTACCAGAATTTAATCACCTGGCTGTCTCCTGGTCAATCTCTGAAGGCTGGAAGCCTGTCTCCTCTCTTTTCCCAGTACTGGCTAGACAGTATTACCTCTCTCTTTTCTTGTATACACTTACAGGACTTTCACAGGAAAAGTGGCCATGCCACTGGGGCACAAGCATTGGACCAGCATCAGAAAATCTGGCTTATCTACTGGCTGTGTTTGCCTCATTACCAGACACACACATCTATTCAAGTGATTCTTCTCCTATATAAATGAGGTCAGCTGGTAGAAAAATAAAACAAAATGTGTGAAGTCCCTAATGGATGTAGGCAGTGATACTTTTGAGATCTAATGCCACTGTTGCAATAGCAAAAATATAACAGCCTGAACTTTCAAGTGGTTGTCAAACTCTCTGCTCACCTCAGTATGATCAGATTTGGATTCTCATCAATGCTATGTGAGATGAATGCGCTGTACCCTTTCCTTCACAATCCCATTAAATACGGGTGTGCATGCTAAATTCAAGTCAGAGTCTGTTTTCTACACAGCAGTCCTGAGAGAGATCAGCCGCAAAAACTACAGAAATGCATACAGTGTGTCATACCTAAGGGGAAATAGTGCTAAAAATCTGTTACTGTGAGGGCAGAAACTTCTTTCTGTACAGGAAAAAAAAAGCCTTGTGTCAAAGACATAGAAACAGATGGTAGTGATTTATCCTAAGTAGGATGTGGGATTCGGGTTCTTCCCTCTGTTCCAAGAACCCCTTTTCCATTATCCTCCTTGTGGTGCAGGGTAGCAGTTCTCAGTTCATAACTCATGGAAAACCAGGCACACCCAGCACACAACACCAAAAGAAGATGAGGACAGTGGCATAAAACCACACATGAAATATACACCGAAATTAACTGAAATCACCAAGAATGCATCTTTTACAAAATGCAAAGTGTTCTTCAGCTTATAAAACTAGTGGTGTAAAAGCAAATATTTTCTGAGTTATGTCATTGGTTGCATGGGCACAGGGAGGAAAGCTCTTAGCAATACTGACAGTGCAAGAATTCCCTGAGGAAATCTGGCTCAAGCACTATGCTGATGAGCCATTCCTTCAGCCTTCACTGTGAACTCAGGACTGAAAGTCTCAGCCAGTACCAGCTGTCAGTAGAAGAGTCCAGGAGACAGGGAGGTTAATCTATGAAAGGTAAAACCATAATTTAATAGAACAAGATCTGCAGAAAAGTGGGTGTATATATATACATATAAATGACAGAGCTGTCTTTATTGCTGTTCTTTTCTCATAAAACTAATGCAAATGAATAATTCTCATAGAACTTTCTTTATTCCTCCTTCTAAAATTTCTAAGTATCCTAATCTGAGAAAGCTGGCTGCTAGAATTTCTATAGAAAACTGGACATTTCCCAAAGCTCAGAGAAGAAATCAGTCATGTCAAAGAAACAGGATATGACCCTCACAACTGGGTGTCTTCTTCCTGGTGGAGTAGATATGAAATTTAATGATCTCAATCTAAATAAGCAAATCACAGAACTGAGTTTTCTACTAGTGATAAACTATATTGTTCTTTCATAAAAGCCAGCGCCTTCTTTGGCAATAATTAATATGGAAAAGAAGATGAAAATTCTCCATTTTTCCTGAAAGAATATATATATTAACTTGCCTTCTGTGCTCATTGTTTGTAGAAGTATTTGCCTGCAGCCACCCACCAGGTATCTAATCTCTATAAAAGTGCTATCTAGCTCATGTTTTCTGAAATTTATGTTAATATTGGCCTGAATAGGGATTTATACTGTCATGGGCAAAACAAGACTCATCTTCAGGATATTGATTGAATTTATTATTAACAAAATGAGAGCAGGGCAATGAGAAATAAAATAAACCTTAAAAAACACCTTTCCCCCACCCCTCCATCCTTCCCAGCTCTACCTCCTCCCCCACAGCAGTGCACAAAGAAAAGGAATGGGGATTACAGTCAGTTCATCACACATTCCTCCTTGCCACTGCTCAGGGGGAGGAGTCCTTCCCCTGGTCCAGTATGGGTCCTTCCCATGGAAGATAATTGTCCATGAACTTCTTTAACATGAGTCCATCCCATGGGCAACAGTTCTCTTCCATGAGATGCAGTCCTTCAAGGACAGGCTGCTACAGTGTGGGTCCCCCACAGGTCATAAATCCTACCAGGAAACCTGCTCCAGCATGGGCTCCTCTCTCCATGGTGTGCAGGTCCCTGTGAGGACCCTGCTCCTGCACAGTTTTCCCATGGGGCCACAGCCTCCTCCCAGGCATCTCCTTGCTCTGGCATGTGTCTCCTCCAGGGACTGCAGGTGGATCTTTGCCCCTCCTTGCACCTCCATGGGCTGCAGAGGCACAGCTGCCTCACCACAGTCTGTGGCAGGGGTTGCAGGGGAATCTCAGCTCTGGAGCCTGGAGCACCTCCTGCCCATCCTTCTCCAGTGACCTTGGTGCCTGCAGAGCTGTTCTTCTCTCATATTCTCATCCCTCTCTTCTCTGGCCACAGTTACAACTGTGCAATAATTTTTTTACCTTTTCTAAATACATTATCACAGAGACATTACTATAGTTCCTGATGTTCTTGGCTTTGGCCAGCATCAAGTCCATCTTGGAATTGTCTGGGATTGGCTCTGGTGGACATGGAGTAAGCTTCTGGAAGCTTCTCACAGAAGCCACCCCTATAGACCCTCACTACCAAGACCTGGCCAGGCACACCCAATACATCAATACATTTTCTTGACTGGAGTAGGATAAAATAATTTATCTCTGCGAATAGGTGAATATTTGTGGGGTTTTTTCTGTGAGACGTGCAGTCCAAAAATGTGTAATGTTTCTACATGTTCCTTCAGCATGAGACTTAGGAGATTTGATTCTCTTGGAATATGATATTGTTTTCTTTCTTTCCATGTTATTTTGGTGTGAGAATAAGGGTTGTCTTTTCACTGAGATGTCATCTAGAGCAGGACTGTAGAAATATACCAGTTAAGGTTCACAACCTGGCCTAAAATTTTCACATTTGTTTTTTATATTATTTACACTTTAGAAGAAGGATTATTTCATAAGATATTTTAAAAAATTTATTTTTCTTGGAAAGAACACTAGCAATAGTCTTTAAAAAATAAAGATGTATATTGGCATGCTAGCAACTCTTAAATGACTACACGTTTGTATATATTAAATACTGGCAAAGAAGAACAAGGGTTTTGCCATGGAAAGATTGGCCCTGACATCAGCATGAGAAGTACACATGAGATACACATACAAACCTGACTTGCCAAAATGTACTAACATCTCATGGGGTAACTAAAATGCAGTGATATAAAATACAGCCACTCCCAAGCACTCTCTGGATGGTCCTACTCCTGTGTTTCTTCTGATTTATTGTTTTTTCTTGTCACACGTACATAGGTAAAGTGATACATATACCAAAGGACAGGAAAGCTAGACTGACAGTAAAAGTGACTAAAACCAAAAGTTATCTTTAGCTGTTGGGAACTAATATCCAAAACATAAGAGTAGGTATACCTGTTCATTTTAAACATTTGCTTGTCGGGAGCTTCTGCAGAGACCATGTACTTCCTTCTGCTTATTTCCAAGAATGCTGATTTAGCCAGGTGTTCTTGTTGGAATACTGGTAATAAAAATTATTTCCAAACACAGTGACTGTGGTATGTTAAATACTTTGTATAAATAGGTGAGGAAAATCCCTAACATATATTTGTCTTTCATCTGTTTTAATTAGAAATGGTCGCTGCCTACTAGGATGCCCTCATTGTGGCAATGCTTTGATTGACTGTAATGTCTTGTTCATTAATTATTATTCTTTTACTTAAATCTCATAGCTACTTATTGTATCAGCTACATTAACATTTTCTTACAATACTTTTAAGGGAACTATTATGTGTCTTTCAGAAAGGGCAACTGAGGCAGAGGGGAGTAAAATTCCCTATGGTGTGAAAATTCCAGCATATATGATATCCCACAGAAATCAAGGCAAAAAATGTGATTAGGGCAAAGGTAGAGGTAGCAGTAGGCTGGTAGGTGGGACACAAAAGGAGCGTGCAGTGGCCAGCTTGTGGTCCAGGCCATCTGCATGTCTGACACAATAATGTTTCATTTGTGGCAGAGACTTCTGTATGCTGGCACTGGACAATTAGATGACATAATTATGTAGCCTAGCAAAATTCCAGTGTGTTGTCCTACCTCCAGACTGAGCAGCAAGGGAGCTTCAGAGTTCTCTCCTGGGGCACAGGCATTTGGGCCAGAGCTCCTTACCATTTATGAAAAGATATGACACAGGTTCATGCAGCAGAACAGACTGGCACATCACAGCAAATTTAGGTCCTTCACTAAAACATGTATTTAAATAATCTTTGAAATGACACTAAGGTAATCAGTTCTCATTTATTACTTTATTCCTAAATAAGGTATTGAATTCATAGAAAGGTAAGGGAAAGAAAGAGAAAAACCAATGAGGTTTTCCTTCCCCTCTTTCTTTTTTTCTGATAATGACTGAAAGGAACCATTTCCTCAGAAAAAGATGTCAGGGTTTGCCGTGTGCAGTGGGTAGGTGTTGCTTAGGGGAGCAGGCTTATCTGCCTAGCAGTTGGCTCTGTGGGAGGGGCAGTGTATCACAGTATTTTGAAGTCCTTGCAAAACATATTTTCTGGTTATGCAGATAGAATGAAATGGAGGCAACAGCATTTCATCTTGAAAAGTGTGCTGAGCAGCAGCAGGATACCCTAATTGAAGATGTGCAAACGCAGGAAGAGGGCATTTCTTAGACTTATTTTTCAATTTAATTTATTTGTCAAAAGGGTGTCCTCCTGTTGGTGGCAGAGGCCTGAATGTCCAGAGATAGACTGCTTCCAACTACTTCTTTAGCAAGAAAAGATCTACAGTCTGTCCAAGGATCAAGGGTGAAGTTTTCGTGAGCATTTGATGTGTGGGAACCTTAAATTCCATTTTTAAACCCTTTTTGCTTAGAGTACTTCTGTAACTGCTTTACTACTTCAGCATATTAATTTCCATCAGAACTGGATTTCTAAACTTTTATCATTTCTGGGCACAAACATGGACAGCTGCAGCCAATTAGGTGCTTATGTACATCATGATATCTGATAACTTATTGCCCCAGAAACAAGACTGCATAGGAATATTTGAAAGACATAGGAATATTTGAAAGAAAAAGCAACTTTGTTGGGGAGTGGTAATTCAGGAAAGTTTAAGAATGCTTTCTGGATGCCCCATCCATGGAAAGGTACAAGGCTAGGCTGGCGGGGCTTTGGGCAGTCTGGCTTAGTGGAAGGTGTCCCTGCCCATGGCAATTCAATTCTATGAGTCTGTGTTCCTACATATTGTCTTCTGTGAATTAATATTAAATAGAGACAAGCAGAAGTACTGCCAGTGCACAGCTGAGGAGGCTGTGTTCCCAAATTTCTGTCTTCTGGGCAGTCTGCCAGCCCCCAGCAGTGTTTAGGATCTCGGCTTCCAAGGATACTCAAGGATTCCTGGGACTCTGTCAGGGCATTAGGAAAAAAGAACTGGGGAGGATTTCAGGATGCAGATGGTCAGTGTCCTAGAATTGTGCTACAGCACGTTGAGCTACCCTTGAGAGTCATTGAAACTGCTCACCTCTAATGTTTTATTTTAGAGTTTTTTTGTGTCAAATTTTCCACTCTCGTAGCAGTTTTGTAATGCTTTTATTTCACTCTAGGAAATAAGACTTCTCCTCAAAGAGCTTAGTGCTGAGTGCAAGTTTGGGCTTTGAAACAGAAACTATTCTTGAGTTTGGTAGGTGCCCATAAAAATATTGGACCAAACTTGACCATCTACAGTGCAGCTCAGAGCTTTGTGAGATGGATACCCAGGCACTATAATCGGTCTGTTACTGCCACTTGTACAGCCAATAGTCATGTAAGTTAAACTTGTGCCTCTGGTAATTCATACCTGATGAATATTGCACTCAGAGTGTTTTATTTTCCCTTCCTGCACTGCTCAGGTCTTCTGCAGATCTGGTCTTATGCCAGTCTTCATAAACCAATTAATATGCCATGTTGTTATGCCACCCAAAGTCACCTTTTCTTTGGTTTTTCTGCCCCAAATAGTAGTGTAAGTTAATATAATGTACCACCACCAAACTCTTTAGGAGGCAATCTAATTTGTGTTGCATTCCTTTGTAAGCATATTTCTAGCCTACGCAAAACACATTTATTTTCCTACTACAAACATCTTATTTTACAAATCTATTGTTTTCTATGGATAAAACCAAAACAACCACTCTGAGCTTACAGCTGTTTTTTTGCACTGCAGGTTATTTCAAAACATATTAAAAGAAAACTGTCTCCAAGCTTAGTGTCTTAGGATCTGAGTCTCTGTTACCTCCTCTTGCATAGTCATCTATGCATTGTTTTGTATTCCACCTTTTGTCCTGCACCTGATCTGCATGCGACAGCATGAAAAATATGTGGTATAGGTGAGAACTATTAAAAAAAATCAATTTGGAGTCACTGTTGTTGGACAAAATTTTTTCAGATGTATTGCAGAGAGAGGCCTATTCTATCTACAGAGTTGACTAAATTAGTTAGGAGATAAATTGCAGTGACATAAAGCTGGTTTTGTAAATTTCTTAGGAACAAAACCAGTAATTCTTGTAATAGATTTTAAAGCCTGGTCCCTTTTCTTCCTGAAGACATTCTTACCACTGTTTCCTGCACGGTTCCATTTTGAAATCTGTGCTGATTTTTGAAGGCTTTTGTACAATATAGCTGCTAACTCCACGTGGTTCCATAACATCAGCTGCAACACGATTGAAAGCAGTAATTGGACAAGTAATCCTTCCAGGGAAAAACAGATCATGTCTGGTTGTAATGGTCTGAATAGCTCTTATTTCCTATTCTGTGTAGTGTTTGTGATGTTTTGCTGGAAACAGGGAAGTAGATCTTCTAAAAAAAACTGAGGAGTCTGGCAGAGAAAGATCAAGACAATTTTACCCCTAGAAGATGAACAGAATACAAGATTACACTCATTTTTTTAGCAGATGTAACCAATGGGAGCGGGGTGAAGTTATCTGTAGTTTTCATCCTAGAAATATATGCTTTCCTAAAAGGCATCTGTAAGGCTTAAAAGACTTACAAAGGGAAACATAATGAGTTTCCTTTGCAGGAACAGAGATAAGATGGCTGTGTCTATTTTTCACAGTATTAATTATATAAAACTCTTCATTAACCTTTCCCTCTTCTTATCTGGTTGGACAAGTAGTAAAATTGCCATCTCACAAATTTACTACTACAGATATCTGCCTAGAAGTAATTGATAACTATTCAAATGTACAAAAACTTGCCCACTAGGGCCCTTCCAAGTCCATTGACTATAAAGCGGAATCTTTTGGGGAAGTGCAAGTACGGTAATACCAAAATTAATGAAAATATTCCCATATGAATTCCCATACATGGCTAATTCCCATAGGTAACAAATTCTATAAAAGTAACTTAATTTGTTTTTCACAGGAGAATTTGCACTTAATGAGACAAAGTTTTCTCCAAAGATGAAAAAAAGGTGAGAAAATAAGCCATTATTTGCAAATGATTTTCAACAAGAAAGAAACTGTGGGGTAATTGTGGATAGTCTTTTGAGAATATGAGGTCTGAATTCAGGGTCCAGATGACAAGTTGAATTTTAGGAGTTACTAGGAAGGAATTTCAGAGTGAAACCTGTAGTGTGTATACTGTTCAGACATATTTTATAATATAAAAATATTTTATATATAAAATACATATTTTATAATATAAAAATATAATGACATATAATCATAATCAGATATTGCAGGAGGATATATATGTGGCTAGGTACTCCAAACAAAACAGGCTTTAACTCTTCAGCTTGTCGAAAAAGTGTCCTTAAGGACAAAAGCTATGTAAAGTTGGCACCGAAGAGAAGGTGAATAGAAATGATTCATCATTATTATAAAACAAGAACCACAAGGCACACAATAAAGTATACAAAAGCAAACTTAGGTGCTTTCCTCATGACTCACAATGACATTATGAAATGCACTGCCACAGGGTGTTGTAGAGGCTAAAAAAATAAATAGGATTAGATAACTTAAGAGAGGGTGAATCCATCAAATGATACGATCCTACTTCAATCTGTAGTTCATCAGCTCATTGTCATTCTAGCCAGAAGTCAGTGGGGTAAATCAGGAAAGAATCACAAATCTCTTTTCAGTATAGGTGATACCAGACTTTGCTATAGACAGTCTACTGATAAAAACATGGACTTGTATCAGGTCACACTTTTCTTACCAAGCTATATTTCTACTTTCAAATGCATCTAACTTTCTGGTGATATCAGTCTTTGCAATTATTTTCCTTTCATATTTGAGTCATAGCAGGAAGAAATATTTTCAATACCCATTATATATCTAAGTTTTGCTGTTGAGTATACAAGAGGAATAATTTAATAGTTGTGCTTGTAAGTTATTTATAAATCTATATTTCACTTGTTACATAGTTTTTGAATGGAATGTAGAGAGGGAAACCTAACAGGAAGCAGGTAACAAGGAAGCAGGTAGCTGCTGCCTTGATGAACTGATCTGGCTTTACTAGAAATGCTGGCTCCTGTGCACACTTTGAAAACAATTATTTTATATGTTGGCTCTAAGTTTCATTTGATTTTAAACTGTAAAATTAAAAAAAAACAGATAGGATATTTCAGAGAAAATGAGTTCCTGAAGTATCATGTGGATATATCAGGTGTGCATCAATTAGGAGCAGGCTTCTTGGCAATCATATGAATACAATTCCTTTGCTCATGCTTTTAATAATAATCTTTTTACAATAAAATAACCAGTCAGTTTCCAGTTCCTGACTTTTAATTCTCCTTCCAGGTCTAATGTTGCTAATAGAAAGCAAGATCCTGACGGATTCGCATCCAACTTTGATGTTTTCCTGCATCCTTTAATCTACTCTAATTCACTTCTTTCCCTGTATTTTATTTCTCTTTCCCTGTCTTCCCTGCTCTGTACTCTCCCAGTCTCGAAATAAAACATAATTTGATCAAGTAAAGATACCATCATGGTATGCTTAAGGAAACTGCAAATATAGAAGTGTACAAACCTAGGGGCTGCAGATCTGATAAAGTTCCAGTCCTTCTGCTCAGGTACACAGTGCCTGGTACTTGTTTTCAACATTGTGTAAAAATCAAGCAGGCTTTGATATGCCTTATCAAGTAATTGTTTTGAAAGAGCAAGCTCACATGTCTTCTAAAGACACTAATCCCACATTCACATTAAATCATGGGATGAGAGATGGAAATACAGACTGTAACTTGATATCAATTATATAGAGTATGTCTCAGTTGCACTTGGAGATAAGAATGTAGGTGGAGGAAGAGTTTGCAAATGATCAGGAAAATGGTACAGGGTTTTAAGCCAATATTAGAGGATGAGTTAAAATCCCTATTCTAAAATAACAGAAAACATGAAACAAAAGTCATTATAAATTGAAAAAAACCCTGATTCTAAATCTCCTCATTAACATACACGAACTGAATCCCAGCAGACCAAAATGAAATATCTAAATCAGCAGTGTGCTCCTGGGTTTTCATAATACATACACTGAGAGAATATGAAACAGCAGGGTGATTTCACAACTCTGTCCAGTCAAAACAATGGAAAATATTGTGAATGCTCCTAAGCAGCTGTTGCTCAGCTACTGCCAAACACCTGAGACACATTACAAAAAGGACTAGACATTCTCTGTTAAAACATGGAAAATATGAATGATTAAGATGGCAGAGTGCATTTATCTCTATAGCCTCAGCTGAAGTGCCCCAAGCACTGCCTGAAGTTTTGCAGGATGGGAAGAACTGCAGTATCCTGGTACTGCCAAGCCCTTGCCTTTGCAGAAGGAGTTTGGTGATGACTTGAATTGTTTGTACAGTAGCTAACACAGTAAGATAGCTGTCAAGAGATGGGACAGTATATAGTAACAGCATGACAATAAAATAATTGTACTGCACTTAAGTTTCAGAAGTAAACCTTAAAGCCAGGAACACAAATACTTACAGTTACTATCAAATAACACCTATAGTAGTAGAAATAGTATCATCAGTTCTCAATTCTCCTCAGAACACACTTCTGCCGTGAGGATTTTAAAAAAAGCCACCAAAACACACAGTCATAAAATAATAAATAGCTCTGATAATCTAGACCAGAAATGGAGAGTTCTAATATTAGAATATGTGTCATCCTTTGCTTTGGCAAGGGACAATCACTTAAAGGACTGCTGTAATGATACTATGAACTTTAGCTCACATAAGACAGACCCTGAATAGTGTCCAATAAAAATCAAGAATTACACTACAAATTTCTTACTAGACCAATGGAGTTCTAGAGCAATAAGCTTTGCAGTTGGTGATGACTTCAGCAGTGACAGAGGATTTACCCATGAAGCCCCAAGCAACTGCCCTAAGTACTACCACGACTGCTAGCACTTTACTCACTAAGTTGCTGCACAGTCTAAAATCTTGGAAAATGCAGGCTTTTTCAGTGTCATTTCTGTATTTTCACAACAGTACAATTTTCTTTTGAGAAAAGTAGATAATTCTGAACATAATCCCAGAAAATCTCATACTTTAGAAACGCTGTTTCAAATTATTTTTTCCATATTAGTACTGATTAGCTGCATTCATATCTGCACTACCCGGATATTTTTCAATTTTCAAAATAGATTGCTTGTATAAAGATTGTAGCATTTCTTCTTTATTTATATTTTTTAATTTCAACCTAGATGGGATGCCTCAAAATCTTCTGGAAAGGACCAAAGCAACATTTCTGCATGAAAATTGATAGTAGAAGGGAAATGCTGATAATACTGTCTCAGTGTTGACTATATTCTGTAATGCTGTTTCCTGTGTAGACCTCAGCTGCAAATACTACAGATTTTTCTTCTTCCATGTGGCCCACCAAATCTGTATGCATTATGTTTTTAGTCCCTTCGGGTAAGAAGAAGCTTCTTCATAATACTAAACAACCCCGACCTGTAGGATCCCCTGTCTCCTCTATTATTCCTACCCAGCAGTTTGCAGCTGTGTATTTTACATCCATCTAAGGCAAGCATCATAATTCCGCCAACATGAATAGCTGCTGATATTTTGTGATTCATTGTTACTATATGAGTCATTGTAAAATATCCCATTTCTTCAGGAATCATCAAATTCTACTATCAAAGACAATATGATCTGCTTTTGTTTATATATATACACCCTTTGATAAAACATTTATGAAATATCTTATCTCTGGTCCTGCTAACTTACCTTTGCAGAGTAGTCCATCTCTATAAATCAGGTTTTATAAATCATTCTTATGTTCTGTCAGCACCACTCACACAACAAATCTGGAAGTGTCTGTGGTGACCTCCAGACTCTTGCTTTCAGCTGCTTTGGTTCCATAGGCCTGCAGTGGGTAAGTGCCACAAGTCAGTAGTGCTTATTTGACACACAGATGTTCTGAAATCTGTAACTGATAGAATTTTTATTAGTTTTTTGCAGATGCTTTTGTCACAATGCTTTTTGTTAAGGTATGCTCTGTTATTGTCTCCAACCCTGACACAATGTTCTGAGATGGTTTGATAAGCCTGTTTAGATACAGTTTATTCTCTGCCTAATACTTTTTGTACTATCATTTCTGTAATAGTGATCATCACATTTGGTTTGCTTTGTCTCCTGTCTTCCACAAGATTTAGTGCTGTTTTGGCACTACTGATGTTTTGCCATTAACTTTGGGTGAGGCACACATTATGTGCAGCGTGGAAAGGAACTTAATGCTGTCCATTCTGAACTTTAGATTTTCTCACTGTGGGAGACCTGCAGCTTTCTGGGGCCTATTTCACTATACAAGAAATGTTACAAGGCAGTATTCTAATTAACAGGTTTGGAAACCGTTGTATGAGCCAAGTCAGATGCAGGAGCCAAAGACTTAACTTCTCAGATATTGAAGGTTGTGTGTCTGTCTTCATTGTACTTTCAAATCTGTACTTGGAACATATTAACTAAACCATATTAATATGGTTTGATGCACTTTTAGGCCTAAAATCTCTACCTATGGCATTAATAGTCTTGCCTAAAGGATTCTGCACAAATTTCTATCCTTATGAAATACTATTGTAACGGCAACATAAGGTATCATGGAATGCTGGAATAGTTCGGGTTGGAAGGGACCTTATATATCCATTAAAGATCTAATAGGGAATAATTGCACAAAACATTCATTTTGGAACATTTGCAGCTGTTAAATTACTTCCACTCTTTTAAGCAGTTTGCTAAAAAGTGGACCCCTTGAAAAATTGATTCACTCGGTCAATACGAGCTAAACTAACACCAAACACGTGCTTGTTGGTATGGAGAAAGGGAAGTCAATTTCACTATTCTGCTACGTGAGATGTTGCTTCTGTCATTTTCTTGAACACCTAAACATTTTGGAATACTGCATTGCTGTGAGTGGTCATGTGATGGTGTTCAAGCGTGACAGAACTGGAACCTGGCCAAAGTTGCAGTGAACTGTTGCCACCAGAAAACATCTACTACCCCATTGCATGGGGACTTAAACAGGCAGGTTTCTGGATCACTGAAAGCAGGTCATGCAAACAGAAACTTTGCAGGCTGAGGCAGGTCATGACTTGTCTCATGTTCACAGTGTGCCCTCTTTGGTGAATCCCATGTTGGCAAGTCTTTGAGTAATAATATGTCAATCACTTCTGCAGGAAATGGGCAAAATCTAACTTTGAGGGCTACTTCAAATATTGATAATATTCATGGCATTTATTTTGGATCTCCTGTGTAACAAGCTCTGTGAAAATCTTTGCTGAGAGGGATATTTTTGGTTTGGTCGTTTTCATAAACTTATTACTGAGATTTTTGTGAGATTGATTTTTAGAAATCCGTAGTTATAGTGTGATAACAAATCCTGACATTACTCTGTAATATTTCAGCCACTCAAGCTAGCAGTCACATATATGTCATTCTCTCAAAGAGTGTTTTCTACACTGCAAATGAATTGTCTAAAGTTATTCTGATGTCACTATAGCCCTTCATTGCTCACAGCCACAAAGAGAAATTTACATAGATTGATCTCTGTTCTTGTCAAGAAAATCAATTTCTGTGATTATGCAATGTAGTTTACTACCGTCAGAGAGACTTTAGTGAAGTTATTTATGGCCCTGATGTGCCAGTAGATAAATATAAACTATTAAGTTCTGTGAACTGAAAATTGACCCAATTCCTTCCTCTTTTGCCATGAATTACCCTTCCCATCTGAAACTGGTTGTGGAAACCATTGCTTTTGACAAGTGAATTCAGAAAAGCATGTTCATTTATTTTGCTTGTGTTTCAGGGTGTTACATGTCTGTCGTTAAAACTCTAGCAATTTAGTGCGAGGAAGTAGTTTCAGCTCTTTGCAAGATGTCACACCACTGCAAATGTGCGTGTCTTTTTCACCCTTATCACTTTTAGTGATGGAGACATTACATTTCTAACAGTTTGGAAGATGGCCTCCACCACTCCCAAATATTCCTCACTTCATAGTGGTGTCATCAGTAATTTTAAAAGTCATTCCCAAGGCTGCCAGTGACAAAAGTACTAACTGAGAGTCTAAGGAGGGATATAAGGGTATCTTCTGAGGAAAAAGCTGGCACAAACCAGCCAAGAAATCAGGGCTGAAGACTTTCCTCCTTGCATAAAGGGTAACATTGTGCTTGGGGTTGTTTGTTCATTTTGGAGCATGAAGGAAATGCTGACATGTTCCCATGGAGCAGAGAAACTGAATTATGACTGGTGCCATCAAAACCAGAGGATTCTAAGAGCAAGGATGGAAAGATTTTCCTATAAATTGAGCAATCATTTTAAGAGGCAGTAAAGAGTGAGACAGTGTGGTGCCATTTCATGCCTCTAGAGGCTGCATTTAAATCTTTATTTCAGTTTTAATTGCATTATTTCATGCATAATTTGCCTCTAAGAGGCTAGGACATTTCTAGAATAAATACTAAAATTTAGATTGCTTTGTGACAGGAAGGAAAAAAAATTGTCCTATAGCTGGTTATTTATTTCTTTGTTTAGTTCTTCACATAATACATCACTTTCCATCTGCATCTGCAGTATATTATAAAGTAAAAGGTTTTTTTTTTTCTAGAAAATGCCCTTAGTAGATGGTCCCATGTCATAAGAGACCTCCTTAAATAACAAAGATGTTGTCATCTGTCAGGTGCTCTGACTACTCACAACATTGTTGATCAAGACAAAAGTGTAAGACAGTTATCAGAAAGTAGGAAACTGAATCAGAGGATGGGGGAAAAAGGGAAAATTAATTTACTATTATTAAACTGAATCATTAGGGCTTTTCTATAGAATATCAGTCTGGGGAACTGTGACCTATTCAAGATTATTCCTAGTGTCAGCTGTGAAAATAGCAGAACTGATTAATGGCATCAGGTGCTGTCCTGTAGTCTGGATTAGGTTTGAGGAATAGCATTTTCAGATACCTTTTTAAAACAATGCATCAATGTACATATCAACTTGTTTTTCTTCTCTGCTAAAATTTTAACATAAATTGGTCCAAATTTTCAGTGGTTTTACTCCTCTTTGTCCAGCAGTCAGAACAAAAAACCCGCCTGTCATCCTTCTCTTTGCCTCTCCGTGCCTCAGCACAGGAGAGGAGCCTGAGGCTGTGCTGAGCCATGCACACAGACAACTCTGTGGTGACCATGGAATATTTAAATTTTTGTGACAACAAAATCTAAGTAATTTATACAATTTCCTCTTCCTGTCTTTTGCATTTGGATCTGTTCTGCCTTTCTAGAAGAGTGTCTTCCTGAAGAATGTTCTTTCTTAGGGTCTGTCATAATCTCTATACCTCCTGAAGACATCCAGGAAATCATCTAATACTAGGATTTCTTTTCTGGTAATGAGTAGTCAGATTAATTTTCAGGTTAGTAAGATTCCTGAGGCAATTTTTGGGGGTGTGGAGTAGCTATATAGGGTCATTTAATGTGAGTGGCATGTTAAGAGTTTATGTAATTACCTACTTTCTTCTGTTAGGGTAAAAAGGTAAGAACCTCTGTAGAATAATTTAGCCCATCCTAAGTACATGCATTTAAGGGAATGAGTCAGCATCTGTAGGTGCTGTTTGCAGGTAGGAATCATGTTTAATTCCAGGTGGGAGTTGAATGCTCAGCTAAGTAATCAAAGCTTTCAGCTGTATCTAGGCACCTTAACAGCATAAATAAAAACAATTAAAAGAAAGTCAAAAGAAGTTGGGATCCAAGTCTGACTTTCCTCTCTTGAACCCACTGTGTACTTTGGTGTGCCTGGAGGCTTTTTAAGTTCTCCCTTCGTCTTTGCAAATTTTATCTTACGGTTTATTTTTAGAAGTGAGCTGGACATTTTGACCTAAATTTTTTAACACATTTGAGCTTCTTTCTACTGAAGGCCTGACAGAGAATTAGTAGCATTTTCTGAACCCCCAGCTAAGTTCAAGTAGCTTCACTAATGTCTTAAATCCAGTGCACAGTGTTCTAGGTGCTTAGCTAGTTCTAGGTCTCCAGCCAGTAGACAGCACTTGGGTCAGGGACAGTCCAGAACAATCTCCTTAGAGTTTTAGAGTCATAGAAGCATTAAGGCTGAAAAAGACCTCCAAGATCAATGAGTCCTATCTTTGAATTATCATCAACTTGTCAACTAAAATGTAGTTAGTGCCACATCTAGTCTTTTCTCAAATATATCCAGGTATGGTGACTTCACCACTTCCATGAGCAGTCCATTCCAATGCTTTTCGAGACTTTTGGAAAAGAAAATCTTCCGGAAGGCCAAGCTGAACCTCCCCTGTTGCAGCTTGAGGCCATGTCCCGTTGTCATGTCACTGGTTGCTAGAGGCTGATCCCCACTCGGCTACAGCCTCCTTTCAGGCAGTTGTACAGAGTGGTAGGGTCTCCCCTGAGACCTCCTTCTTTTCTCCAGGCTAAACTCCCCCAGCTCCCTCATTTGACTGCTGCTCCTCGTTTGACTTAATCTCTAGACCCCAAAGCCTAGGGAGCCCCCCTAGGTCACTGTGTCCTCTGGTTATTTGAGTCATAGCTGTCAGATTTTATGCAGACTGAAAGAAACATTTTTGTTGTTGTTCACTAGCTGGGTTGGGGTTTTTTAAATTACAAGCTGGAAGCTATGTTTCATTCGGAAGTTCCCCATGACAAAGTCTGAAATTATTAGAAATGTATGGATGTAGAGTTAGCCTGAGACACGCTTGCTGGCTCAGAAGGGAGGCAGTGAAAGAAGGGTTGAGAGAGAGAGGAGCGGCTCTCTCAGTCGCCAAGAGCAGCGTTCTGGCGGCGCTCCGGGCTGTCTCCCGAGCCGCAGCCCGCGGTAGGTGTCAGGCTCGCACCGCCCTGGAGCCGCCGCCGGTGCCGGAGCCCCGCTGGCCGCCCCAGCCTGGCTGGGACTCGCCCGTCCGCAGCTCCGCCTGCCTCCGGGTGAGGTCATCCTCGGGGCCGTCGAGATGATTTGTTGCTACCTCTGTAATCTTCTTTCCAAATTCACTCACTTTTTCCCTTGGTCGGTTCACATGTTATACCTTGTCAGACTTGCTCTGGTTTTACAATGCGGCAGCAGTTCGCTGGCCCCTCCTTTTAATTAAAAAAATATTGTTTTTTACAGGGGATGTCCCATACACAGAGGGTGAAAAACGTGCAGACATGTGCCTTGATTTTACTTTTTATTTCAAATATGGTAAATGAGTATAATGAACCTCTCATCTCACTTTCTATTTGCAGACAACCCCCCTTCCTCAAAATTATTTTTTTTTAGTTCCGGACCATCAACCTCCCTCATTCTCTTGGCTGTCATACACCTTCTCAAACAAGAATAGCAAAAGTTCGGAAAGATCCTGTGGAATGCTCCTTACTGTGTCCATCTTGAGCCCCACGGGACCTCAATTAATCTATTTGCATAGGCACAATTAAGTATATACATGTGTGCTTTGCTTGTTCATGAGTGTAGCATGATTTCAGTGATCAGACTGGAGTGATGAATATAATTTTTTGAGAAAGCCTATTTTAAAATTAGCCAACAGATAACAGTGCAGATCTAAAGAAAGAAATTATATATGGAGTGGAGCTAAATGTTGAAATCTAGGATGCCTTAAAGCATTTAAGCCAGTGCTCTTTATAAATGCCATATATATTATACCAGGCAGTGTGCAAATGCATTTATTTTGGTGAATATTTAGTATTATGCATATCTCTCGGTTAAATAGCCATGTTAGAAGACACCCTGTATATATATAATTTGTTTATGAACTAGCAAGGCCTTTCAAAGTTTATTTCCATTTTTCATGTTTCTTTTAGAACTGATACAGTAAAAGAGAGTCAATACTTGACCAGGGCTTAAATAAGATTTTAATTTTTTAAAATACTTCATTTTAAATTAACTTCAACTTCCCCTTGTCTTTGTGTTCATTTGGTGAAGCTCACACTGTCATGACAGTGGTTGACAATAATAGATAAAGTGCTGTAGATAAAAATGAGGTTGATACATTTTACATTAAAGCCCTAAAGCAACTGGGTTTTTAAATCAACTATCTAGCTGGGATTGCTTTCACTTTCCTTTTTAGCACCTCATTAGGCTTACTGCAATTTTCCTGCAGTACTGAACTGCTGCCCCAGTCACAGTTCATTTTCCTCCTCTAATGTCCAATTACTCTGTTTACTGAAAATTATCATATTTTAATTACACAATAATTTAATTAAAATATTTCATTCTAGAATATAAATCAGCAACACAGAGCAGCATCATGCTGCATTCTTTCTGTTACAGTTCTGTGGCATCCTGGGAAACAGCACAGCTGCCACAGCTTGCAGGGAACACCAGGACAGTTTTGTGCCATTCCCTTCTTGTTTTTAAATATCACTGAGTGCCCTACATTTTTAGGTTTCTAATGTCCCAGGGCATTAGCAGCACCTCTGCAGCATGCCCTGAAATCCTGAATGAACATCCAGCTTCTTTCACTGACACTGCTTTTGTACTGGGCTTCCTTTAGGCTTAGAATTGTGGTGCCTCTTTGGGCACAGCCTCTCAGTGTTCCTCTTCCTACCTGTCTTCCCCAGTTCCAGACACCAGGGGAAAAGGTGTTTTAGCAAACTTCAGTACAAATGCCTGGGTTTTGCAAACTCCTACTAGCACACTGAAATGGAGAAAGATGTGAAATTACTTAACCATTGAGAGCTACTTTACAAAAAGTAGTGGAAGTTCTTGTGTAAAGACTTCAGCACAGTAATATTTGTGGAATGAGGACAGCTACCACGTTTTTTTTCTTCCTCAGGGAGGAATATAATTATTCCTGTTTGGAGCACTTTTCCTTGACGTTAAAAAGGACCCCTGTCCCTTGGGATAAAGAACTATTTAAAAACTGGGAGGAGTTAGCAAGCCAAGGCCAGGGACTGCACACCCTGGTGGATGATGAGGTAGAATATGTGGTCAGTTCACAGACTTCCCCACCACTAAATTTCATAGGCACAAAATGGACAGCTTACATTTGTGACGCCTCTGAAAACAAAGCTAAAATGAAAGCTTTTTTAAAAAAAGTACTTAGGAGAAGCTCAATACCAGAATATTTCAGCGATTTTTTTTTTGTAAGGAAAAAGAAAATGTGAACTAGAATGTTAAGTCCCTCATAGGAATCTCCACCCACAAAGAGCTTCAGTACTTGGAGGTACAAGATCCTGAGGAATCTCATTGTACTTTCAAGTTGTCCCAGCCTCAGGCAAGACATGAGCTATCACATCTAGACAACCTTTTCAAACTAGACTCATATTATGATTTGGTGAATGGGCAAAGTGTATTAAGTTTCATAATACCACTAGGCCTGACCAGGTTGTGTTCTGATTTCTTTTCTTTTATTTTCTTCAGTAAGGTAATTGTCTTTCTTTTTCCATATTTTTAATTAAATCTGGGACAGAAATCCACCCCCCCTTCACAAGAGATATACTTTCATTTGCGAATTTGCCCTCATTCATTTAAAATATGCAATTTGCCTTACTCCAAAGGATGTTGTCCTGCAGGACAGTATTCTTGACTGTATAGACACTAACTTTGGCTTGAACTCACCTTCAGGCTGCTAAGACAGCTAACTCAGAGCTAGGATACACTTGAGCCATGGCCAAAGACACAAAGATCTGCATAGTATGACAAGTATTTTTCTCAGAAGTGAGCAAATTCTTTGAAATCTCTCTTTCTTGTTGTAATCCAATCAAGTTTTTTTCCTTCAAATATGGCTGGGATGTAGAGGCCAGTAAGAATGAACCAATTTACTGGTAGCAATCCATTAGGGAAGAAAATACTCCTGTTTCCAGGTGCTCCCAGTAATCATGATACAGTCTGATAAGATAGAACAAGATTCACTAAAGAAGGAAAAGTCTTCCCATGTTACATGAATATCAGATCTCCTCAGGGCAGCTATGAAACCAAGGTTAACTGGGGAAAATGATACTTTGTGGGAGGTTGTAACTGTGGAGAAATGGGGTGGAATGCAGTTTCTGAATCTGTGGTCTTCTTACATATACTTTTTACATATATATGGCTCTACATATTCTTGCCTGATATGTACTCATTTATTAAGCATACTTATTATTTCTTGTCAAAAGTAAGTGAGATATTCACAAAAGAATGTGAGAGCATTTGTGTATCAGAATCTCAATGCTTTTGTCGAACATATTTATAAAATTGTTTTTTATAATATGAGGAGGTGTTTTTTGACACTGGAAATATCTTAAGCTATAATCAGAGTAACTCTGCTGGTCCTTAATCACAGTAAAAATGAGTAGGGATAAGAACTAAAGTTCTGTATGCAAAGTTCATTTCTGTACAGGATGTCAATACATAAAAAATATAAATTTTCCATCCATTAATGTCTTTGAAGAAAGAAAACCATTCTTTCTAATAAGTAGGGATATTTTTTCCAAAAACAAACCTATTATTTAAAACTAGATTACATCATCTATTCATACCATATATTTATTCATAATCCAGGGGATCTTCTTGGGGGGGAATTTGTGCTCTTTTTTTATGTATGTTAACTTAAGGTTCTGCATTTATTAAATTCAGTTTGTGTAGAATACTTTTCATCGGTGATACAAATTTTAATGATTTTTGTCCTCTTTTCCCTTATTTTTAATCTAGGTGTTCATGATGGAAACAAATCCATAAGAACAGGTAGATGGTGAATAGAACTGCTCAGTGATTGACCAGGACAGAGGAGATGATGAATAGAACTGCTCAGCGATTGACCAAGACAGAGGTCAAAATCCAGAGTACCAAATCAGGACACTGCAGGGATGATTAGCACGCCATAAAAATGTTGACTGATGAGCACCTTCTATTAGACTCCAGCACAACACAACATTTCCTTAAACTGGGGTAATTGAAATACGAGACTGTAGAGTGAACTTGACATGTAGGAGAAGGTGCGTGCAGGAAAGAATGGAACAGAAAGAAGTGACCAGGAGTGTTGTGATTAGGTGCATGAGAACTACAGTGCATGAGACAGGTAGTACAGGTTATTTTCTGGTACCCAGAATTGAAGTTAACAGGATGCAATCTGAACCTTAGTAGCTGCTAAGCTTCCAGTTGCATATGAAACAGAAGATCTCCATATGAAAAAGAGTCTGTTGTCCTCTCTAGTGTAACATTTTAAGTCCCTAAGTACTCAAACTCACAAAAGCCATGGTTTCATAACCAATTTTTCAAAAGATTTTGAACTTCCACTGTACCAAGCAGTTCAGCTTTAGCCTTGAACTGCCCATTATCAGTCCCAAGAGTACAAGATGGGCAGATGGTCCCCTTTTGGAAGGTAAAACCCATGTCACTAGCAATCCTGCACCTTGCTACCATTTCACTTGACTTCCTAGGTTTGTATGGCCACCAAAATCACCTCAGAAAAAAAATTCAGGTCTGGAAAAATAACCATGAATTGCATTATGCATTCAGTTATTTTCTGGTTAAATAAAATTATTAGTAAGTGGGTGGAATTACAGGAACCCCATGACTTTGATATAGCTAATAAGGCAGAGACCACAGAAAAATCTCCTTATTAAGCTACATACAAATCTGTCAGGAACTAGAACTTTCCAGTGCTACTGAGCTGGAAATCTCATTCATGACTGTAAGCATTGCTGCATCTTGAATTGACATTAAATTAAATAATATTCCACATGGTGGAGGTATTTATTCATAACACATAAGTTATTTGTTGAATGTTTAATGTAGTCTCTCCAGCACTCTAGTCCTTCCGCTTGCTTTTTGGCACATAAGCCTAGCTTAAAAACCAAAACTGTTTTGGTTAACCAGCACGTGTACTTCCTTTCATGTTGTTTTGCCAAAGAGATTTATAGGTAGAAACCAAAAACCTTACACAAAAACTGTTCCAAAGAGAAATGTTTGTATTCTGTAGCTCTTGAGAGAGGGCAAGAGCTTATTCAAATATACTAATAACTAAAGGAAAATGAAAATTGTGCCTATGGAAAATATTGGTCTGCTACTGAAGGGAGCAGAGGTTGCAGAGAAGACTGAACACTCATTTTGCTTCAGTCTTCACTGATGTGGCCAGTCCTCAGGAATCCCCGGCTCAGGAGACCAGGGAGAAGGTCTGGAGAAAAGTAGACCCCACCTATGGATTGCATTTATTGTAGATTTTCTATTAAATTGTAACTCTGGAATCTCTCTCAGAGGTAATGTGTGGGACTCATTTCTCCTGCTGGTTTACTTTCAAACCAGCACAATTACTATTCCATCAGGCTATTCCATCTGTTCCTTTGGGTCAAGGTACCAGTCCTCTTGCAGTTCAGTAGGTTTTTTGATTGCTAACTATCCTGTAATCTTTAATTACTTATGCAGAGTGAAGCTATGGCATCTAAAATTCCTAAAAGGTGGGATGAGAGAGGTCCATGTACAACTTTTCTGTGTATCAAAAGAGACAATTCTGTTTTTTAATTTCAGAAGTGTGAATCAGTCTTTAAGTCAGAGAGACCTCAGACTGTGTAATTGCATTCTGGACATACAGCTGCAGCTGTTTTGCTCAAGAGGCAGATACACATGTGAAAGTCAAACATTACAAGAGCAAATATGTCTCCTGTAAAACTCCAATCCAGTAGAAATTTGTTTCCAGGCCTTTGCTAGGCAAAATTTCTCCTGCTATCCTTTGATTTATGTCTTAAAAGTCGGCAGAAAGCATTTAAAATTATGGTACAGAGAAGGCAAGATTAGAAGTGTTTGACAAATCCTTTACCATTTGGAGTGAAAAGGTAATTTCTGAGCCAAGATGGCTCTCAAGAAGAAAAAAAATATAGTTCTGTACTTGATTTGCTTTCTGTAAAGTATCATCCAAGCACACACACTTAGGTACAATAATCTGCAACGTAATGTACTGTTTTGTTTAGCAGCAAATAAAATGTGACCTCTTCACTTTAATGAAGAGACATCTGGAAAACTTCCCATAAATGCATCTTTTCTTGTAGACAAATGTAAGGAGAATACAGTACCTAGCTAATCAAGAACCTTAAGCAATAATTCAAAGCTCCTGGCTTTTAAATCATTACTACTGCTCTTTTAGTGACATAAAAAGAAAATGCTGCCAACATCACTCCTTAGCAGATAATAAAAAACCGTTAGCAGTGGAAAATTTTGGACACAGTGGATGTTAACCAACATCTTTTAAGCAGGTGTCTATCCCACTTGTGAAAATTACTCTCAGTGGGAGGTTTGGAGGTTCTGCTGCTTTGAACAGCCTCAAGAATGTCGTAATTGGATGACCCAAAACCTAGAACCAAATATCCTGACTGAGGATCCTTATGGCTCATATGCAGAGAAGAATCTTGTTTTGAGGTGTGTAGCTTGGTCTTCAAAAAATACAAAGGATAAAAACCTCCCAAAACATAACAAAAATGTTCAGGGTGCTCTGCAATGTGTTGGGATAGGAAAAGTTTCAATGTTTGGATCAATTTCTGACTATACCCAAGACATTTTTTGCCTTCTTCACATTTATTAAAATCCCAATGAAGCATGACAAATTGTCGGCTGTTTGACAGGTGGTGTGGTTTACCCCCAGCCAGCAATGAATGCCCACACAGCCACCCACTCAATCTCCCACCAGTGGGATGGGGAAGAGAATCAGAGGGGTAAAAGCTGGAAAACTTGTGGTTGCAGCTAAAGACAGTTAATATAGCAGGCAAAAGCTGCACACACAAGGAAAGCAAAGCAAAGAATTGATTCACCACTTCCAATGTGCATGGGCATTCAGCCATCTCCAGGAGAGTCGGGCCCCGCCACGTCAACATGGGAAGACAAACTCCAACACTCCAAATGTCCCCTCCTTTCTCTTTCTTCCCACTGCTATAAATACTGACCCTGATGTCATATCTTTGGAATATCCCTTTGGTCAGTTCTACTAGTGTTGGTGTACTTATTTACCTCACAAAAAGATGGAGAAAGAATAGGGGCAGGAATTCACTTCCTTCACAAAGTTCCTATGCAGGCAATGTGTCACTCAGAATGTGTCACTCAGAATTAAGATTCTGTTCAGGGGTAACCACGCAGGAAAGTGAATTTCAGTTGGTCACAGTGGCCAGGCAAGATGGATCAGTGATGGAGGGATAGGGTGGTACAACCAGAGATTTGGTATACAGGATAGGGACTTCCAGATGGCACCAAGCAGCAAGGAAAGGAGAAACAGGGTTCTGCTTCCAGCCAAACCCTGGCACTCTCCCTGGCTGTTACTGACTTAATACCAGGTTCTCATGTACTCTGCCTTCAGCAGAGGCCCAGATTTAATTTTCTCCCTGCAGTACCTGCAGGCAGCTTGTTTCCACATTCTCCCCTCAGCTGACCACGGCAGTGCTGCCAGGGCTCAGTTCCCTTTTTCCTCACCTGCCTGCTTTTTAACCTTGGGAACCTCACAAGGGAAAGTGATCCCGATCCTCAGGTTTAGGAGGTTAATTCTCACTTGCTCTGTTTCTTTACATGTCCTAAAGTCTGTCAGTCTTGTCAATACAGACCAGCTTGGTCTCATGCCAAAGCCAGGAACACTAGGTGCCTTGTAATGAGCCTCACACAAGCCAAGCGGATGGGTGGAGGATCAAAGTGAAGTGCTGATGTCAGGGGTGTTTCATGTCTGACTCAAAGGCTTCAGCACTCAGCTCTGGGATGGTCACAAGCTAAAACATTAACCCACACATTATTTATTCTGCAATTTCTCAGAGCACAACTTTGTGTGAGAACATCCCCTTTGTACTTCGAAAGGGACGAAAGAAATATTAAAGGAGATGTCCTTAGGATTCTTATTGGTGAGACAGACTCTTAAAAGAAGGCAACTAGAATTCAAGTATGTTTCAATGGTGGCTGTTTGTCTGGAGAAGATGATGTTGATGCTGGCTATATCAAATCTTAAAGTATAAGGGAGACTAAGTTGGCTCTAACTAGGCAATCTAGTTGTCATCTAGTAGAATGCAGACATCTAGGCAAGCAGAAGTAAAGTACTGTAATTGTTTGTATTTCTATTCATGGTGGAAATGGTAATGGGGTTGTCAGTTCTTTCTGGAGGTTGTCCATGGTACATCACTTCCAAACAAAGCTATTAGCTATTTACCACTCACAGCTGGTTTGATCCTGTGGTCAAATTTTTACAATAATCTTCTGTTTGTATTAATAAAAACCTTTTATCTGGGATATATAGGTACTTCACAGTCTTTGAATATTTTAACATGTTGCTTTTAAAGATGTTGCTTGGTCTCAGTGTTCTCTGTAGTTCAAACTATGTTTTGGGACTGCAGTTCCACAGCACTGCCTTCTTGTGTTGCTGCTTTTTTGTGTTCTGCATAGACTTTGACTTGAATTTATACTGTTCAAAAGTACTGGAAAGTTTTACACTCAGATATACCATGCTGCAGCCCTTTTAGTTACTTTCTTCAAGGATTCAATAGTAATTTACCTTGAAATGCACACTTAGTGACTTGACCCAAAGGAACAGCTCTTTTCCTTCCAGGAAAATGGTTGCTTGGAAATACAACATACGGAATCAATTTGTATTAGTTGGAAGAGTTACTAAGAAGAAATTGTGAGGGTTTTTTTACACCATAACCACTCTGCACTAAACAGCTTTAACAGGCACTCATAATGATTACCCCATATTAAAGGCTGATAAATACGAAACGGTATTTAGGCATAGTTTTTTTACACTTTGTGGGAGTTTCACTAGGTCTGCTCTTTTTGTGTACTTTTTGTGAGGGGAGGACTTGGAGTTGGAGTGCTGTGAAATTCAGCACAAGATTAAAAACCTTCTGTGGACAAACACCGGGACAGTCAGAGTGTCCCGTGCTATTTTAGCCACTGGTCTACCTGTAATTGAGACCAAAGCACAGACATAACTTACTCAGCAGTGATGCTGTCCTCTCTCTCCTGTCTTCCTCCTGAAGACAAATTTGTAGCAATTGAATTTTCTCCTGGATCATAAGATCCTGCTCATATATGCATAAAACAAAGCAAGCCTTACCTCACAGGCAATTCAGTGTTAAGACAGTCTATGAAAAAGCTGCAGTCAACAGAGGTACCATGGGTTTCCTTCTTTGCACAGTGACTCTTTTATACAGCAGTAATCTCCATCACAGGCATGTTCAGCTATTAATGGTTTAATTGATATGCAAATTTAGCGGTACATAATTGATTCTCTTCATGGAAACATCTAGACAAGAAAATGTTAAACTTGCTGGTGTTTTTCTCATTTTATTCTGCCTACGTCTCAGTTATGCTGCTGGCTGAGAAGTATGTCACTGGGCATACAGTAATAAAGCAGGAATACTTAAACTTTTTAAGAAGACAGTAACCTTCTGATTTTTTGTTGTTGTTTTGCTTTGTTTTGTTATTTTTTCATATGGAAAATGCACTGATTTTGTTTTGGCCTATTTAAACTCCATAAGGAAGCTAAAAGTAGAGTTTTTATTATGTAATTGTTATATTTTTAGAAATACTCTACCTGAGAAAATGCCACATGACAGGGACCCCTATTCTGTAACTCCCCACTTCACGGTTCTCCTTAGTTATTGACTCTAGATTTGGAGTTACAAGAAATGCCAAGATCTGCCCCAACACTGTCAAAAGGAGACAGCACAAAAAGCCCATGAAGACACAAGAGATTTCATATGTCAATTATAATAATCAATTACAGGTGATCAAGTGATTCTCAAGGAAGGTGTTTTTCATGCAGTTGTGATGCTATGTATAAAGCCTAAGACTTTTGCAGCTGTTTATGTCTTGTGTCCTGAATCTTGAAAATAAGTACCTGTTGTGTTACTCCCTACAGTCCCCAGGCAGGCTCCATGCCTGCACAAACACCGGTGACACTGGCCTCAGAAATGTCATAATGTCCATAGTACTGCCCATGGATGCTAATGCGGACACTGCCGTGTATTAAGCTGAGATTTGATATTTCATGCAGAACAGCTTTGCTCCTTGGTAAAGGAAGTCCTTTTCTTTTCTCCTCATCGTTGCATATTTCATGGAGACCAGATGTTCTGGGCTTGCGTGCACGCTGCTTCTTTCTAACTGGCCTGATCCCAAGCACTCTTGATTTTTATGAAACCACATCCTTCTCAATCTCTCCATTATGAGAGGGCTCTTGTCACTTCCTCCCTGTTCAGTAGTGGTTAGCCTGCTGCACTTAGCTCCTGCCCCCACCTGCGGAAAAGCTGTCTCTTCATGATCTACTCTCCCTAAGTCTTGTTCAGGGAATTGTCTCAGGAGCAGAACTGACAAGACAGCAATGGAAAGGGGGTAAGAACCCCGGTGAGGGTTCTCCCACAACCCTCTTTCCCAGGATAAAAAAAGAGCCTGGATAAAAGTAAATGATGTAATAGCCTCTTCTGCCACAGAGCACAAGGTGTAACTAAGCCCTAAGGACACAGAAGTAATGTTGAAAATGCTAATGCCTTAGTGGAGTTTTGAGATATCTTGATAAAAATTAGTGGCTAAAAGAGAAATGTTGCAGAGTGAAAATGTCAGTGATAAGGGGCAATCCAAGTGTAAAGAGAGCAGGTGAGGCACAAGCTTGCACTTGAATTAAACAGGTGTGTTGGCTGAGTTAATTTCTGCTGGAATAGCATATAAAACATCAGCTCTCCAGCTGTTGAATTTGTGAGGTATTTCAGATTACAACAGATATGAAAGCAAAGACACATATTAATTGTTATTACTGATATGTTAGTATACATATAAGAGGTGCTTTATAGAGATTTTATTATTATTTAATTCGTGAATTAATAAAATAAACCAAAGATATATAAGACAACGCATGGAAAAAATTTTGTTATTTCTATTGTAGTACTGGTAGATGTGGTGCCAATAGCTTTTACTGTTAATACTATTAATTTTGTCTCTATTATAGTATCTAATAGTTAATAATCTGGTCACCTTAATTAACATCTTACCCATAACCTAAATGGATTAATATATTATATAACTTTTATACATTTGCAAACAAATTTTATATAGATACATATATGTATATGTGCATATATGTGTGACAGGCACATATATATTATATTTACTCTTTTCTTCTTTTTCTCCATTGATGAAATGATCATACTAATAGTTTTATACTGTAATTTTTTTCCAGCAGTTTCAATAGAAGGAAAAAGGAGTAGTGATGGAAAGAAAAAAAAAAGGGTCTGTTTTACATTTCATTTGATTGCTGGGAAATGACAAGTGAAATTTCTGTAGCTAATTAATTTTGTTACAGATGTTTCTGGTTCATATAGCCACATTCTGAGCAGGGGCAATTGCCCTAGCGCCATTGACTTCCCAGTTCCCAGTCCCCAATGAGTCTAATAAATGACTCCAATTTAAACGTGATTAGGAGCGATTCCTGCAGTGATACATTCTAAGAATCAAGGAATACATTCAAGATTTCCTAGACTTCTGCAATAATAATGAAGAAAACATTCACCTCATTGTTTGGTCAGCTGGGATCCTTGTCCTGCCTGCAGAAAGAATCTGTGTGGAATTTCTGGGGGTCAATAAAATTCTTTATTTAAAAAGGGATGATGAGGAATGTAACAGGATGGATGAAAGAGCTATCAGTCTTTGAAGCACAGAATGTCATTTGCACTCATCTTTGTAACTTATTGACAGTCAGTATGGCTCTGTGTGCAATTTACACGTCAGCCACAAATTTTGTAGTACTTTAATGTAAGAATATTTGATCTATAAGTCCCCATGACCCATGGATTTCTAATAGTATCTGGAAATAAATATAAATGTTATGAGTGTGCTTTGTCCCTATTTATGTATGATCCCACATCTAAGATTTTAGCAAGAGTTAATGAAAGGACACAAATATATCTACCTAGCAGAGGAAGGCATGGGCTAAACTTAAAGTCCACTGGACATGTATAATGGATTGGTGGCTAGTGAGTACTTCAGAAATACCATCAGTTAGAACGGGTGGTGTCATTTGCTTACGCAGTAATGGAAGTAAGAATTATGGCTTTTTGTTCTGCCACAGGAAAAAAAATTTCTCAGGTTGGATTATACCAAGCTAATCATAACTAACCATATCAAATTAGTTATTAGGCAAGACAATCACTAGATTGTGCTGCAAATATCCTTAGGATACCAGTTGTGGTCTGGGATCTATTGAGACCTGGTTGCCATCAGGACCTGCACAGTTGCACAACATTGTGTCTGGCAGGTGAGCTGTAGTTTAAACACAGTGATTTACCAGATACCCATCTTGGGCCCTGCTGGAAGTGACCAGTGACTCCTTATTAGCCTTAACAGCTCATAAAATGGGCTTGTGTTCAGGTTCTGGATTGTTAATTGCTGAGGAATTCTATCCTGGTATATTTGACACAACAGTGGGATGAGCTTATGCACAGACCTGTCTTGGCTGTGGTCTACAACTGGTTCTTCTGAAAGGGCCAACTCAGGGAAAGATGTAAGAAGCAGAAATAACTATAACTAATCTCAGGCTAGTACAGATACTGAAGGTATGTAGAAGATTGTTTCTTTAAAAGAAAAATTTTATTTTGTTCATTTTAGATATTAGTTAACACTGAAATTAGTCTCAACTCATTCAGTGCAAGTCTTAAGCAAAATTTTGAAAGGAAGGACTATTCTACTGAAAATTCATTTCTTTTTAGTCCTCTTACTGTGCAATCATCATACATCAGCTTACTCAAGAGAGGACTATATGGATGCTGAGGCAGTAGGGGTGATGCTTTCTCTGCTCTTGTCCCTATCCTGATCTCTGCCCTTCATCACAGTTGTATTTCATAATGCAATGCTGTGTGCTCCTCCAAAACCAGGAAGGAGAAAATACAGCCTCGGATAAACGCTCCACTTGGTAGGAAGCACGATGTGCCAAATCTGATCACCGAAAACGGAGGCAGAATAACTTGCACTACACCTCCTGAAACAGAGGCTGTCGCGTTATCCCTCGGCCCCTCTGTTTTGTTTACACCACTGCGCAGGGCCTCCTGGACCTTCTCTGAAGAGACAGGCCGACCTCGAGAGCCCTGCGACCGCCCGCTAAATCACGCCCCGGTTTAGGGCCGGGCCGTGGGCGGCAGCAGAAGCGCCCCTCACCCGCCGGCGTGCGGCCCCTGGGGAGCGGGAGGGGCGCGCAGCCGGCGCGGCCGCGGACCGGCGGCGCTCGGCGGGGCTCGGTGGCGGCCCGCCAGGTGGCAGCAGGACCCCACGGGACGGGATGTGCCGGGCCGGGCCGGGCAGAGCCGCGGGCTGTGCCCGCCGCCGCCGCGGGGCCGCGCTGCTGCTCCGCCGCCGCCGCCGCCCGCGCCCGCCCCGCGCACGGCGCTCCCCCCGGGCAACGCGGCCGCCGCGGTACGGTCTGGCTGCGGGGGCTCCGCGGCGGGGGCAGCCGGCCCGGAGCTGTGTGGGGAAGTCGGGCTCAGGAGCGCGGTAGTTTGGTGCAATTAGCGGTACAACGTGCGCCTGAGCAACCCGCGGTAAAGACAAAGCTGTATGCAAATCGCCCTCCCCTTCCCCATCCCCCGCTCCCGGGGTCTGACGCCGTTCCCCGGACTGTTTTTAATGATACGGTACGCGGAGTAACTTGAAATTAATTACAAGGCTCCTGACTAAAAGGCGGGGGGAGGCGGTGTCATCCGGTGGGCTCGGAGCTTTGGCCACCTGCTCGTGGCAGCGGTGGCTGGGCTGTGGAGGCTCCCGCAGCCCCGCTTTCCGGGCAGCCCCGGGCCCGGAGAGCCCGGCCGCCGCCGCGGACAGCGGCCACAGCGCCCGGCCAAGGTACGGCCCGGGGCGGGCGAGGCAAGGCGAGGGCGCGGGGACGGCGGGCAAGGGGATGGATGCTTGCGGGCTGGAAAACCCGGGCGGGGGCGGTCTTTGCCTCTTTCCAGCTGGAGAAGTGCTTTTTGGTGCGGAGTGCGTGCGTGTGTGTGTGTGTGTGTGTGTGTGTGTCCGCCTGTGTCTGTGGGGGGTTTGTGTGTGTTCTGGCTGGGTCTCCGAATTTTCGTCTGCAGACTCTACTTTTTCTGAAGACCTACATGATTTCTTCCCCTAGAAGGTGGCTTGTTGCTTTCTGGCATATACTTATCTAACTCCCACCCCCGAAGATAAATGTTTCAAAAATACTGAGAAGATATGACCATAAAAATCGCTGTGCTGTCGGGAGGACTGGAGGATGTGAGAGCTAGGGAAATTCTTAAAAATACGGTAACTGACATTAATGTTAATTTCTGTAAATATATATGTTAAATACATATATAATACAGAGTTCTGTGTAAGCTAGTAACGGGAGAGAATAATAATAAGGGGTCTTTTGAACAGGACTTTTATTTGCGTGTCTCCTCTCTCTCTCACACATCTTTCTATTTGTCTCCTCTATATTCTGCTTTTATTACAAGAAGTTTGTTAATACGACCTGTCAATGTTGCTGGCTTCAGACCGCAGCACTTTTTACAAAATCAGACTGAAAAAATTTCCCCAAACCTCCACTTAATGGCACAACTGGTATGTATAAATAAAATCTTCATTATTTAAAGTGACGTGGATGTGGTTTACTCTATAGCCTCAGTAATTTAAACAGCACCTATCTCCTGCAGATAGAGTTGCTATGCACCTCTCTACTAGTGAGTTTGAAAATTCGAACCCGGCTTTGATTTATTTCCTCTCTATCAGTGATTAATGTGCCATAATTAGCTAATCTCAAAACCATTATTTACAACCAGGGCAGACAAAGGGAAAAACTGATGATCCAGCACTTAACTCGGTTTGAAATTATGAAACTGAAAAAAATGTTTAGGTCTCGTCTCGGAACCGGACAGCCGCTCTGATAACAACAACAACAACAATAACAATAACAACGGCAACAACTTAATCCATTAATTATAGCTGATTCTTTTTTCGGCCGAGAATGTACTTGTACCATCTCTGAGTTTTAAAAAAGTAAGCATCTGCTATCAGTCTTCTGTCTCCCCCTTTGTTGCTGTCTCAAGGAGAGGACCTAACTCTGCGCTGCCCGAACGCGCGGGCGGTGGGCACGGGCACAGAGGAGGAAGCCCACGGCCGCACTGGCAGGGAGTGCTCGCCATTCCCGCCCCCCAGCCCCGCCCGAGCCGGGTGCCTGGTAGCCCCGTGGTAGCCCCGTGGTAGCCCGGTGGAAGCCCGGCGGTAGCGGGGCGGGTGGCGGTGTGAGCAGCGGCCGGGGCAGCGGGGCCCCCGCAGCAGCCGCCGCCCGTGGGGGCCGAGGTCGCCGTGCGCCGGCCGGGGCTGCCCGCCCGTGTCCACCGATTTCCTCAACGTTTTGCATTTAGTTCCCTTTCTCTTCCTTTTTGAGTGTGGGAATATGGCTTTCTAATAATATCTTAATCCCCCGACCCCCGCCAGCTCGGGAAGATAGGCAGGCTTCGTTTGATCTGGAAATGAGAGGGAAGACGGGAAGTAGAATATCCATTAAAATATCAAGGAGGGAATGAAGATATTTGATTAAGAAATTTAAATTTAAAAAAAAAGAAGAGAAGAAAAGCAAAACCCGAGGGGTGTTGGAATAGGGGCAGAGCAAAGGTGCTTGGTGTGAGCAGGCGCTGATTGTCCAAGAGAAGAGGTGCAAACGTTCTTTGTTCCGATATGCATTGTCAGGGGCGCACACAAGTCATCCTTATAGCGAAAAAATATTAGCACTTTGAGAAAGAATAAATGAAAAGGAAGAAAAAGAAGGGAAAAGAGAATCTATCAAACCCACCCCATCCTGGGGTATAAAAACCCAAAACCAAATCAACAAAAAACAACGTAATCTGTAACCTTTCCAGTTGCTACTTGCTCTTACCCTCTCTCTCTACTCTCCTCTCCCTCCCAAACAAACAATGAATTAGAGGTGATCGCCCCGTGCCCACTGTAATGCGGCGACATGGAACAAACCGGGAGGGACCGGGCAGGGTAGGGAAGTGAAGAGCTGCCGGGATGGACACCCAGGTCAGTGAGGGACTACTTCCCTCCGACAGGGCCAAAATCTCCTCCTCGCTTTCTTCTTCGTCTTCCTCCTCTTCTTGTCTAATGAAGAATTGATCGAGACATATGAGTAATGCCTGATGCTAGTTAGCCCTAGAAAAAAAGAATCCGGGCTCTGAACTCCGAAGAATTTTGCATGGGATTTTGGTTCTGAGAAATGCCCCTGTTTGTCCTAAATCCAGCCACAAGGGAGGGGGTTGGGTGAGGGGACATCTGTTTAATTTGAAGCAATAAATACGCCGGATCTGTGGCTGTTTGGGTGTTTCCATTTTTAAAGATGATTAATCCCACCTCCACCCCCCCTTTCCAATTCGACTGTAAAGAAATGGATTAGGAATGGTATCAAGAAGGATTATTCATTTATATCAGGCAGATGGAGCTGTACAGTAGGGTTTCAAAGAAACAAAGAAAATGGTTTCTAAATGGTTGTTTGGCATGAATTATTTGGTGGATTTGCAAACAAGCAAGGCGAAGCACTGTACAGCAAGATGTAGAGGAAACCCATCTGGCACCTTTCCCATCCTTCTCTGGGGCTGGAGGGGTTTCCAGACAGGTAGCGGAGGAGTCGCTGAGCAGACCTGGCCCGAAGGGAGCGGGCCAGGGAGCATGAGGCTGCTCTTCCCTCCGGCAGCCAGGAGCCTCCCGCCTGCCCGAGCTGCCCGGGGCTTGAGGCCGGCCGGGGATTGCCGGCGACTGCACCTGCGGGGCACAGCCGGACCCCTGTCGGCTTTGGGGCACCACGAGACATGGACCCGGTGGGGTCCTGCGTGCCCTCCGCTTCCTCACCCACCTCTCCTCCTCCCCACCTGGCCCTCTCGGCTCAACCGGTCGCAGAGCTCAAGGCTGAGGCAGGAGGGTGGGAAAGGGAGGAGGGCAAACAATAAAGAAGCAACAAACTTTCGGAAGTGTTTTCATCGCGATCCGCCCCTCCGCGCATTTCTGTTTCTCTCGGAATTTTTCAGTCGGCCGCGCGTTGAAATCTCCGGCCATTTCAAACAGTTAGAAATGTGATTGACACGTATGTTAATAGTTTGTTTTTGTGCAAAGCGGATCTGCAAATTTCCAACACAAACACACTGTGTAGATCAGATGTTAGGTATAAAAATGGTTTATTGATTGAAATAATAGAAGCATTATTTTGATTTGTCCTGACATGCTGACTGATTTATAGATTCCTACCCCATTGATTTCTTCTTGTACGGGCAGAAGGAAATGATCAAATCTCATGAAAATGCCCTGTTGGGTTAATTAAGAACCTGAGGTGCATTCTTTCTCTTTCTTTCTTTCTTTCTTTCTTTCTTTCTTTCTTTCTTTCTTTCTTTCTTTCTTTCTTTCTTTCTTTCTTTCTTTCTTTCTTTCTTTCTTTCTTTCTTTCTTTCTTTCTTTCTTTCTTTCTTTCTTTCTTTCTTTCTTTCTTTCTTTCTTTCTTTCTTTCTTTCTTTCTTTCTTTCTTTCTTTCTTTCTTTCTTTCTTTCTTTCTTTCTTTCTTTCTTTCTTTCTTTCTTTCTTTCTTTCTTTCTCTCTTTCTCTCTTTCTCTCTTTCTCTCTTTCTCTCTCTCTTTCTCTCTCTCTTTCTCTCTTTCTCTCTTTCTCTCTTTCTCTCTTTCTCTCTTTCTCTCTTTCTCTCTTTCTCTCTTTCTCTCCTTCTCTCCTTCTCTCCTTCTCTCCTTCTCTCCTTCTCTCCTTCTCTCCTTCTCTCCTTCTCTCCTTCTCTCCTTCTCTCTTTCTCTCTTTCTCTCTTTCTCTCTTTCTCTCTTTCTTTCTCTCTCTCTCTTTCTCTCTCTCTTTCTCTCTTTCGCTTTCTTTCTTTTTCTCCCTCTTTCTCTCTGCTGGGATTTACCAGATTTATTCTCTGCTCCATGGACTTGGTGCGTGTATATTTTTTTATCTTTTATACATCTGTTTTCACTTTGCACTTTCAATGAGCTGTAGCAGACAATAGTGAGAGAAACATCTGAAAATGCAAGGAGACAGAGTTGCATATGTGTTTCATTTCTGCGGGTTAGTCGGAGAAAACAACAAAAGGACACCTGGAGGGGGTGTGTGTGGAATAAAACACACAGTTACAAAGAGGATTGTGACCCTGTAAGAGGGAAAGGCGAATACAACGAAAAAGGACTACAAAAAGTAAGGAAGAGCAATAGAAGTGAAGCAGGAAAGAGTGTCAAGGAACATTGATCCAGAGCAAGAAAATGAAGTAAAAGCCCGTTCGGCTGGATGTTCCCTAGGCTTTTTTAAAAGAAGAGTTAGAGGAAAGACATGTCGGTCCGGATAAACAAACTGGGAAGACGCACCTGCCGAAAATGTGTATCTGATTTATCTAAACAAATTTGTGTCTGTTTATCCATCTATGCATTTATATAGGGAGATCTAGAGCATCCCAGCAACAATTGCAATCCTGCATCGAAGAGGTAAGTCTCACAATTCTCTCTTTTATGAACGTGGAATCAAATCCTCTATATATCCCGCAGCAGTGACATCCGAGGCAGTATTAGTTTGGTTGGACTTTCTGTGTGTGTTTACTTGGTTTTGTTACCTTTTTTTTTTTTTTGGTTGTGGAGGAAACAGGGTTCAATGGGAGACAACCATATGGGGAGGGAGGGCAATCCCATTGTCTGTTCGCCAGAGGATCTCGTTTTGCCCTGGAAAAGACGATCAAACGGAGCCAGGGTCCACTCAGGAAAGTAAAAGGGATGACGGGGGTGGGGAGAGGAGGGGTGGCGGGGGGAGGGAATAAGAGTGGGTGCATGTGGATTTAATACCAGTGAAAGTATTACAGGGGGATCAGATTTAGCGAGCGAGCGAGAGGGAGCTTTTGAACATCTGTCTAATGCAGCTAATAGAAGTGACATTAGTGATATTGGAGAGAGAGAGACACCACCGCCGATCGGGCTGGGATTACGGGAGTCTACCCAATCCGATTAGCCGCTGTCCCTCTCCTGCCAGCGGCCGAGCCCGAGCCCGGGAGCGGCCCCGCTCCGCGCCCTGCGGAGCAGAGCCCCGCGCAGCCCCGGCCCCCGGCGCTGCTCTCCCTCTTCCCGCCGCCCCCGGCAGCCGCCGTTCAGACCCTTCGCAAAACGACTGCTGAAGGGCAGAGCCGCATCTCGGCGGTGGCGATCAAGCCACTCGGGTTTAATATTCATCAATACACCGCGATGAAATTCCACCCCGCTCCCGAGGAAACCTTTATTCTCCGGCTAATTGTAATTTACAATTACGCTTTACACCTTATCACGTAGGAGGTTAAGAAACAAGAATCTTCCATATAATTATTGTCCTCCTTAATCCTATTCCACTGCATATCACCTCGCACCGCAAAGTCCTATTGTTCCCTCCTACCCATTGTACAGTCATTTAAACTAGTGTATAAAAAAATCTCAGTCTGCATAATTTTAGACATCACACCCACGCACGCCTCTGAGCCCGAAGCAAAGCGCATGAATGGGTTATAACTCCGGTAGAAGGAGCGGCCCGCTGAACCGGGCAGGGTCATACAGAGCCGGGTTCCCCTCGCTGGGCGGGCGGGCAGATACCGGGGCTGCCGCGCCAGGATGCACTCTGCTTTTGGGTGGGTTAATAAGTATTTTCCTTCTAGTTTGCTTGCCTCGTCGACTAATTTAAAAGCTTTCCTTGATTATAATAGCAGACAATTTACACAGAAACATACACTTGTGAACTCCTTGCACCTAAGCAAGCATCTCCTGCCCACACGCACTATATGCCTTACAACCCTTTCTTAACTGTGACTGCAGCCTTCGAAGTGCATCTCTCTCTACCTCTCTAGTGCAGGAAAAATGCCTGCAGTTTGTACCTCCAGGCATTACAACATGCCTCAGCCCAGCTGAAAACAACACTGCAGCTGGAGTTCAGCCGGCCGCAGAGGAGTGTCACTGCCGGCAGCTCTGCCAGGGACGCTGCCAGGGGCTGCCGTGGGGCTCTCGAGTACTATCAGGTTCAGCCTTGTGCCTGACTCTTCTCAAGCTGTTTTACCACCCGGTAGGAGCTACCCGAAGCATGACTCAAAGGCTGACTAGCATCCAACTCATGAATTACAGAAAATTGATGCCCTGCTTAAAATTCACAGCAGTGAATTTGTAACGTTCACATTTCTACGTGACAGTCATCTTGCAAAGAGATAACATCTAACAGCTCCTGAGTTTCCCCCTTGTAACACTGTGGGAATAACATGGCAAAGGCCAAAAAGTCTCTCTGTCGCTCATTCACACACAGTGCACACACCAGAGTATTGTGCAGCAGTTTCATGATGTGTAGCATATCAGTATAATATCTATCTCTGAGAAACTACACTGGTGGGTTTGGTTTTTTGCTGTTTTTTTTTCTTTCTTTCTGTTTGTTTGTTTGTTTGTTTGTTTGTTTGACTGGCTGGGAGTTTCTTGAATAGACATTAAAATCTTTCTTCTTATAAACTTTTCTTGCCCAGGTGATCAAATTTTACAAATCTTTCATGTCTGCATATAAGGCACCAAAGCTGTTATAAATTAAAACACTATATTTTTAAGAGTAAAAATATAGTCTGCATCAGCTTCTTAATTAGACATAGTTGAGGCAGAGAGCTGATGTTAGAATTAGGAGCTATCACCATTGAAAAAGATATATAATGAGGCCTGTATGAAGTCTTGGTTTGCCACCCATTAGTCTCTGACCATTTGTCATTTAAACAGGAAAAAAAACCCCGCAAAAACATTCTGCAGCCACTAACAGTCCTTATTTTCCATAATCTTCACCAGTTATTTTCATAACAAAAGTTCATTAACTTAATGTGGGAATCCAAATAGTCTTAAAAGAATGAATTCTGTCCTACCCTCAGTCCCTATGTTCATTTCATGCTTGTATTTCTGTTGATTGCATAGTTGTGTTTCTTTTAAGTGACACACTCTCGAGTTACTATATTCTTATTAACTCTCCGATGTTCCTAATAAAACAAATAGCTTGCATCATCCAGGTCATTCTTTGTTCTGGAACAGAGGGTTTTATGCTAGGTGGATGTTAGATATATTCAGAGGCTGGCCAGTAGGAGACAGCGACAGTTAGGGGATCATAGCCTGTCTCTCCTATGTGCACGTGCAGTTCAAAACACTAGAGAATTTTAGCACAAATTTGTGCTTCTGTAGCAAGTAAGATGGTCACAATGTCTTGAATTCTGTTTTCTGGATTCCCAAACTTCATATGAATTATGTTTATAGATTAACATGAGGTGCCCTAAATTGATTCCTTCCATTCTAGCATTTCTTAATATTCCATTGGAGTTTTTAACCATATATATTTCTAAATTTTAACACATAATTAAAGCAAAATATTGAAATAAAATTAATTTTGTAACAGATTCAATTTATAGGAAGAGAATGGTAAAAACATACACATCTACTATTTAATACAATGCTGGATTTTTACCCTGCAGTGGACAGCAAGCATTTTTTCCTAGTATTTTCCATTATTCTTGCTAGGCTTTATTTATGCAGTGCAGTTTTTGAAAAATATATCTAATACATTCCATATGAGCATGTAGTGAATTCCAAAATGGATCCACTCTGATGTAGAATAATACCCATTTTAAAGCTCTTTTGTGAAGTGCTCAAATTCCTCCTTACATCCCTGACACTTCAGAATGGCACATGCCTTGTACTGGAAACTCTGCGGCTGAGAAAATGAATATGATATTAAATATCAAAATATGAAGAGCAGAAACCACTACTCTATAGGGATAATTTTAAGTTACCAACACAGAGAGTACCTACATGCAATTGTCTGCAGATGCAACCAAGCCAGGCTGCAGGATCCTCTACTTAGATGAATTTTCTCATCATGAAAGAAGAGGCTTTTTAGCTGGAGACCAGCACCATATAATAAACAAATTCCAGAATAGTCATGGACAAGTGGAGTGGCTTTTAGAGAATAATTAATTGGCAGATTGTCTTTTGGATATTATTACAGCTGTTCTTGATGATTATGTCAGAGACCAAACCCTGGTGGCCCACACAGTATTCAAACCTGGAATCAGAATGCTGGTCTCTGCTTGGTCTTTCTTTCCTAAGTTGGAAACCCTATCTCCTGCTTTTGTTTGTTTGCTTGTGACTCTGGTGCTAAGAACACCACTGCGCCCGAGCTTTAAGTAAAGTAGTACTACCTAAAATATCACAGATTATGTAAAATATCTGAGGTAAAGCTAAGGAAAAAATATAGAGAAATGCAAGAGAAAAGACAGAGAGAAAAAGGATGTCTTACAGAAAAAAAGGATATGCTGAAAAATATGGAGCAGAAAGAAGGCAGGGGAGCTTGACATATTTTTCTTCTGCCAAGTAGTATTTTCCAGTAATTCTTTGGAAGAGACAATTCCTTTCACACCATTCCTTCTTGTCTCTTAAGTATATATGTGTTCCTCAGGCTACCATGGCCAACTATGCCAAGGAATAAAGGGACTGGGAGACCTGAGAAAATCTCAACATAGAGAAGGAAGGGTACAGATTCAAGAAGAAATAACATGGTCCGCATTCTTACCCCTGCAGGATCATCTTTCAGCCTCATCTATGCATCAATGCACGTGCACACAGGCACACCACATATGCCCTTTGAACTGCTTCTCAGCAAATATTGCTTAAACAGCCAATTGTGCCAGCGTATCACATCAGTAACTCTACTAGTGCCAGGAGGGAAGAGTGAAGGACCGAGATGGAGGGGTATTATCAACATCTACATTTGATTGCCTATAAACCAAGCAGGTAAACTTCAACAGGGCTGTCTTTATACCCCACAAGGTGTAATGTGTTGGTAATCGTGGCTGGAGTGTGTCAGAATGGGACTGACCAGCTAATGGGGACAGATTCTTGATGGTAATTTTTTGTATCCTTTTTATAAGATTTGAAGACTTGTGAAGAATGCAAAGCAGATGACATGGATAGTGTTTAGCACTGCTGTGGGCAAGACACTCTTAGGTAGCAGATGCCCCCTTACTCATATTGCTCTGCCAGAGCAACACCTTAACTGCTGCTTCTTGCTTACACTGGAGTGCATTGCATATACCTCAGTAAAAATCCATGCAGTTCTACTGGTGCAAGCCTGCTGTGTAAGTGATGTGAGAATCAAGCCCTTTCACCAGCCATTGCAAAAGGATAATTTATGATTTGGGCTGCTCAGCTGCTGCCACAATGCTTGAGCCTGGATCAATGGTGCTTAGAAATTAGTGCATCTTGTGCTACACACAGAGGTGAGAAGAGGACTGGGCTGGGGTTTGTATTCCTGTTAACATCAGGGAGTGAGTGGGCATTTCTCACAGATTCTGGCATGGTGCAAGTGGAGGACAGCTCTGAGCCTAGAGGAGTTGTCTGGGATGCTAGGCAGTCTTTCTCCATCCCCTATTAGGCAGGCCATGTGAAAGCCAAGATGAAAGCCAAGATTTTTATTATTTACTTTGTGATGGTGAAAACATAATCTTTGCTGTCTTGTCTGAGCTCCTTTTACCTGCTTACAGGGATAGTTTTTCAGTTCTCTTTCCTGGATCTTGATTTCACGGTTTGGATGTATGTTTTTGAATGTTTGCAGGAGATTGTATCTTCATCAACTAAAAGGGGAAATAAATAAAAGAGTGAGAAGCTTGATTTGCTGAGCAATTAAACTCTTAATTTTTGAAGTGTAATTCTGAAAATAGGTCTGGCTTTGCGTGCATTGGTCTAAATGCAATTTTAATTTTACCGTGTGTCTAAATGGGGGAAGGATGACTAGGGGATGTGACATCACACTTAGCAGTAGGACACAGCCATTCATTTGGAACATCATGAGCTGTGCTAAAAAGGAAGAACTTGCTTTTAAGTAATTGTGTTTTAGGTACTCCTGGGTTTTGGCAGGAGAATGAGGGGCACCCAAGTGAGATCATTGCAAGTTTCCCATGCCTCCCTCAGTTTGGAATTCACTCATCAGCAAATAGAAACCAAGTCTTGATTGTGGAAGCACTCCATATAAGTAACTGCTTGGCCACCCATTGCAAAAAATCATGTCCTACATTTTCTGCTGGTTTCATTCCCACAAATTTCGACCCACACAATTGAAGGGAATTATCTGTTTCTAACAAAAGCCCAGGCATTTGGCAAAACAAAAAGTCCCATTTAATCAGGTATATTTTTAATCTCACTACTTTTTGCCCTCTTAAATTGTTCTCTGTTCAGCACTAGTGCAATTATTTGACTGTAGAAATATCAGGGCTTAGTTTGTTATTTTCTGCAAATGTTTGTATCTTGAATGCTTATGTCTCAGACATATTCAAGGGTTGACTTTGCCTGTTGTGCTTTCAAAATTCAGGAGATTAACATTAAGCTTTGGCTACAATTTATGCTGTTACCAAAGATTTTTGTACAAATGTGGAGTTAGAAAAAAAGAACCTGATGCTAAAGACATATATAGGCCAAATTCAACTATGTCATAGATCACAGAAAAAGTTGCATCCAATGTTGATCAGAGAATAATGAGGCATCTATGCTTACAACAGGGTAACTTGTCTAAGGCTGGCCTTGAATCTGTAAAAAAAAGGTAACTGAAGCTGGTGTGTGCATAAGTGGTGCGTGAGTGTGTGCATATCGGGGAGAGTAAAGCTTTATCCCACACTGGCTGTAGGAAAAGGCCTTAATCTGGATTTACTTGTATTTCATTCCCAGAGTGACGTAAAAGAGTCTTAGAGCCAATCTGTACTGCGCAAGGGAGTCAGGTGCAGAGATGTATGTGCTGAGAGCCAGAGAGCTCTGTGCTCTCTGCAGGGGGAGCCCCTTGGCTCCAGTACAGCAGAGCTTGGCTGCTGGGCCCCAGCTTGTAGGGAGGGGCTCCAGTGTCACCCCCACACCAGTCCTTCTCCTGCCTGTCTTCATTTCTTCCTTTTCCCATCAGTGCTCCGCAGTTTGAGCTCCTTGGCCAGTTTCAATTTTTCACTTCCAAGCTCTAGATGTAGCTTTTGGATGTTCTATTGCTTTCTTTACTTCCTGGATTGTTGTAACCCTCCTAACCCCTCTGTGCTACAAGACTGACCACCTTCTAAACACCCCAGATCACTGATGTTTCCAGGGCTTTGTTGCTCCTACCTGTGCAGTCCTGGTGTGTAGGATGCGCAGTTCCCATTTTGTGACTCCAGACTTGACTTACAAACCAAAAGAGGGACATGTTCAATGTTGTCTCCTGATAAAAAACATTCAAATTGGCCGAGGCAATGAAATATTTATTTCTTTAATTAAAACCAACTTTTCTATTCCCTGTAGAGCTTTCCCATTGTCCTAGCAGTGATTAAGACACATACCACATGAACCTTTGAACTGTGGGCAAACTGCAGAATGTGTTAAGACCAGCAGATGGGTTAAAACTCTTTCCTTCTGGTGAAAGGAAAGGTACAATTAAGTGTCTAGTTATGGAATAGTTGTAGACAGTAGAAGCCAAACTGGGGGTATATAGACATGAGCAAAGAACTGTTTGAGGAAGATTGAGTGAGCCTGTAATAGGATGCAAATTGAAGCTGCTGCTGCCATGAAAATTCTTTCCCATCCATTCTTCCTGCCTTTTATTCACACCCTTGCACCTCTCCTCTGCTCTGTGCTGACCTGTGTGTTTGTGTAATGCACTGGCAGCTGAAAAAGGGAACATCATGGCTAAAAATTACCTTGTGAAAAAATACCCTACATTTATGACAGTAGTTCAGCTGCATAAAGTCACTGAATAGCCACGACCGTGAAGATATAGCTATCAGAATCCCTGGCCCAAGTCTAAAATCCAAGGGAATAGGCAGTCATTTGGTGTTCCATGTGCAGGTGGGAGAATGAGAGAGAAGTATGACTCTGGGTAGAAGCAAGCAAAGGGTATTTCCAGATGCAAGGTTGACTAAGAAAGCATACAGGTGGGGAAATGAAACAGCTTCATGCTTCTGAGCTGTGTGATGCTCTGACACCTCGCACTGATGCAGGAACTTGATTGCAACAATGAAAAGTTTGTTTTGTAGAATACATTTCCTCAGCCACCACAAACCATTTTGTAGGAACTTGATATTGTATAACTGCTCGTGTCCTAGCATTCAAGCTAGGCTACACATTTTTAAAACACGTAATCTTTCACGTGGGTTCCCACAGAGGCTGTCCTCAAAGCTAGTATCAGAGTAGAGACCTTTATATGACCCCTGTGACATCTGCCTTTGTATGACTTGGGAAGTGGTCTGAGACCAGAACAAATGCCTCCAAGACTCTGCTTCCTTCTGCATACAGTGCTTAATATGAGATTTTTTTTCTGCTTCGATATGTATTTAAATATAAATTTCTTCATGTTAATATACAAAAATACACAGAAAAGTAAATATGTATGCTTTGACAAATATCAATATACATAAATATATCAGGACACTTTTCTAAATCTTTCCAGAAGCAATGAAATTCTAGCATGCTTTATAGATCGTGGAATGACATAAAACAAGTGTTATCATGAAATCATGAGGGTGATGTACTACAGTCAAGATTATCTGGTTATTCTTATTTTTAACCATGTCCTGCTCTGGTTTGTTTTCCACGAGATTTCTGGAAGACATTTTTCCCTTAATAAAATAAATTAATATTCATTTACCATAGTGAAATTCAAAGTAACTTTCAATTTAGGGTTTTAGCTTATGATAACAATTTCTTATGTAAAGCATCTGCTATTTTAAGTTTTTCTTGCTTGCTCAAGGTACAGTGTAATGGACTTTGGCTGGCTATCTATAGTAACTCTGGAATGTTTGGCTTTTTTTTTAACACACTGCAATTTAATTTATAATATATAAGATATTAACAACAAAATCCATTTGATAAAATGAATTTTATGTGTTATTTATGGGGAAGACACAAGGACTTCAGTAATTCTTAAAAACATTTACATTTTATTTCTTCTGACTTTTTGTTTTACTCTATATTTTATAGGTCTTCATTTGTATTTGATGTAGGTTTTGAACTTCAGATTTATGTCTCAACACCTCGCAACAAATTTTGTAAATATTCTGTGGGGGCTTGGTCCTGAAACATAAACACTTCTTCTTATTGAGGCACTGAAGTAAAACAGATCCCCTCATTTATTATGTGATATCCAGGAGGCTAAGGAGATTTTGATCTCTTTTTTTTTCAGGAACATCTTCTTCAGCAAGAATAATGAAATGTCATCATGCTAAGGTGAATCATAATAAATGTTATGTCTTTGTTGACACTGAAAAATAAATCAAAGAAAGTTGTGAGAAATATTGGTGACTTTTTTTTCCACAGAGATTTGGACCAGCTCTATAAATTAAACAGTACGCGATGACAGGCTTGAGGCGGTAAGTAAACCATTCAGTAGATAATCCCCATAGTAACAAAAAAAAGTTTAACCATCTCAAACCAAAATAGCACATCTGGACCTGGCTGTGTCATATGGCAATAGGGAACATTTTATTGTTGTCAAAAGTCACAGCACACAAGAAAACTCCACAGCTTAATCCTTGTTAGTAGAAATCAGTGAAGTACAAGCGTTGTTTTGGGAGGATTCTGATCCTGTAAGGAATTATATATTTGCTCACCTGTATGCTGTGTAAGGATCCTGTCGTGATCCATCTGGTGTTTGTAAATTAGCAGTAAAACCAGGCTCTCCCTTAATGAGTACGGAGTCCAGTCCTGAGAATTCTTGCTCATGAGAGTAGTCCTAAATCATTAACAGAATGCATTTGTGTAATAACTGATTCACTGCATTACTAATTAGCAGTATTTTATTTTAATTGCACCAAACTTCAAAGCTGAAGACCTATTTTACAAGACAAATTCTTTAGTGCTAAAGATGGAACCATTTAATTGGTGTGGGTGCAGAAACTCAGAGATAAAGACTGAACTGCTGAGGAGAACACAAAATTCTCTTCAGTAAGGACAAGGCTGTGTGTGACATTCATATCTCTCCCTGAGAACAAAAAGGAGCAGAGGCTCCACTTTTCATTTTTTCAAGCTGCATAAACTCTGGGTCAAGCCATGCTAAACTAGTGTATATGAGATGGTAGGAGGCATCCACAGGGTGTTTTTTAGGAGTTATGTGGGGTTCAGTTGTGTGGTGAATTTCACCAATCTTTTTGGTGAAATTAAGGGTAAGTAGCAATTTGTGGGTATGGGCTATAGCACAAATTGTGTCTCTGAGCTTATCAGTTCCAGAGTTTGTGCTTCCTGAGGCTTTTGCTGGGCTAGGGTGTTTATGCATCTCCTATTGCTCAGGCCTAGTCCTGTTCTCAAAGGCACACTTTGAGTCTCCACAACAAAGAAAAACTGCGCCACTGATCAGCTCTCTGGGACTCTGTGAGAGTTCTGTATTCAGTCTTGACATCCTGGAGGCAGTCAGCTCTGACAGACTTCCCTAGTATGCTTTCAGCTCATTCTCATCCACACCTCAATCCATACAGTTAAAGCTACAACACCCAGGAGGTAGCTCAGTCTACTTTGTCAATCCAGTCCTTTTCATCCATTGAAATGTGCCAGGAAAGCTAAAAAGGGGCCAATGTGGGTTCCAGAAGAAGAAGAAGTAGAGAGATTTCTAGATTTATGCCGGTAACAGTAATATACAGCGATTTTCACACAGCCTCCTTCCTCATGGTGCCAGAGCATGGTTTATGTTTCTGTCTTTCTGTACAAACCTATTCTTCCTAGGCTCTGCCAGCACTTTTAGTACTGGGACGGGTCCCTGGACAGACCTAGCATTAGAAAGTCGCATGGATGGGGATGTCCCTGTGTGAGTGGATTCTTCTTCCCTCACTTCAAAAGGACAGAGTCTGCCCATAGCAAAGCCTCCCTGTGTAGTAATCTTTAAGTATAATTCAGATCTCTCTGAAGAAGAGTTTAGTTTGAAGGGAGAGTCATGCCTGTTTCCATTGCATGTACAAAAAGTACTCCGTAATCCTGACCTAAAAGGACAGCTGCAGTCACAAGCCAGGATTTGCAAAGTCTTGGCACAACAATGTACGTGATAATAAATGATTTGACATAAATCCTTGCAAGACAAAAAAGACACACAGCATAGAGACAGGTTTATAAAGCTGGGTGATGAAGCAAGGTCAGTACCTCTAATCTAAATGCAACAATACTCATGCTGTATCATGAGAATCCTCCAAAGCAAGTTTTCCACAGCCCACTGAAAGCACATACTTCACCACCTTCCCTTTCATGTTCCTTTTAGAAATAATTTGGTAGGGATATTTTGGATGGCATTCTCATCTGAATTCTCATTTTTTAACACAAAAAAATGTTTCTGTCATCTATGCCCTCTCCCTTTTGCTGTGTGAGTGTGCTGGGCATCATTTTTTGACTGGAGTGGAGAGTATCTGGGTAATTAATTATTGCATTGCGCAACAACATCCTTTACAATTTAAGGTTGCCAGTGCCTCAGCAGCTCTGAGACCCCAACTGAGACTTTAACAATGTGTTGCTAAAAAGGGGAGTTAAATGTTGTTTATGCATTACATTTCTGGACAAAGCAAATTTCACTTGCACCTGCCAATGGACAACTGATAAATATACCCTGGTAGAAGTTCAATAGCAGTGGGCCAGTGAATTACATAAATACTACAAGACACCATAAGCATTGAAGGTTAGTGTTTTCTCAGCTCTCACACTCCAGTAAATAAAAACTCTTTTCTTAAAAAAGATGAAAAATAAATAAATCCTCTTTGCAAGGTAAAAAAAAAATAAATGCATATTCAAAACACAAAAGAAATTCCTCTCAGAGTCTATTGCAGTTATCTGCTAGGTTTCCTGCCTCTAAGATGTTAATTATGATTTAATCAAAATTTGTGGTCAATTTTTAAGTATAAAAGCATCTCATATGACTGGTTGCCAATTCTGAAGTCTAAAGGCCTTGCTTTATATTGCTGAAGTAGAACAGAAAATATAATCAAAGTCTGACCTTCAACTTTAATCCTATAAACAGAGAATTTGCTTACTTTACCTTGGAAACGGATGTGATTCATCACAGTAGCCCATAAATAACATGTCAAACTGTTAGACCGATCAATGAAAATAAGTTATTGAAAAATAATGTGATTGTAAAGTCTCTATGTAAACTAGCTTAGTGTTATTTTAAAATGAGGACGGCTTTCAGATTGAGGTAAATATTTTTTTTAGGAGAATAGTTACTATGTAATAAATGCAGTAAACATTAAACGTATTTGCCCTACGCAAGATATTCTTTTTCACAAAAAGTACCTTAATGTAAATAAGCATTAAAGCTCCAGAGGAAGAATTGGGGTCCACTTAGATCCAGACTACAAACAGCAGGTTACCTAAACTGTCTGTTGCTTATCACCATGCCTGAAAAAAAACCAGAGGGTGAACTCTTGTCCACATGGAAGCCTGCAGGAATGGTTCAGTCATGAAAAACCTGCATTTGAGACCTCAAAGCTGAAAGCAGAAGTTCATGTGGACTGGATGAATTAAGTCTCCACCATTTATTTGTGGGTATTGACTCTGAAGTCTGACAAGAGCAATTTAAATATGGGAATGTATCGAAGCTGCTGTTTCATGGCTTATGTTTCCAACAGGAATACCCAGAAAAAAAAAGTATCACAAAAAAAGTATCTTTTTGGATGCAAAAAGTCTGATTTAAAAATTCTTTGATGTAGTAGCAGAGCACACATTTAAACAATACGGCTATATGGGGATATTGAACTGAACTGAATATCAAAATGAATAACCCAAATTTTCTTCATATGTATTAGCAAGTTTAACTGTCCAGGTAACCAGAAAGTTATTTTACTGAACAGAGGGTTGAAGCTGATTAGCTTGCTGTGTCAGAATCAGACATTGTCTGGCATTTAGATCTACCAGCTGAAGTTTGTTTGCACTCCTTGTGTCAGTAATAGTGGAGATAGGCAAGTTATTGTGATGCCAAAATATAAATAACATTTTTCATCCTACTTTATTACAAAGCATTTGTTTGTACATGATGGAGTCTTTCAATGTAAATAATTAATGTGTGGATAGATTGCCTTGCTGTACAATGAGACAGGAAGGTAATGGAGTTATACCTGCATGACAGGTATGTACCTTCCTTTTTACCTTTCATTAGTGCCATAAAAATAATTGAAAAATTCTCTTTTTAACTTACACAGGAATCACTTTGCTGAGATCATACTATTAAGAAGGAATATAACAATGATGGTTTTCTGAATAATTTTCTGACAGAACATCTCTTTAGTGTTTTTTGCACGAATGTGACTTTGTGTTTCAATTTGTTGATATAAATGGAATATAGCTGCAGTCAAAAGCATTCTGGATTTGCATGATGACAGCTGGAACCCTCTCCTGGCCTTTCTCCTTGTCATTTACAGTTTATTTATTTTCTTGAACCTCAGACCTGGTGGGAGGAAATGAGGAAATGTCAGGAATCCCACGTGGACTCAGCAAATCTCTGCCAATAAGAAGCAACTCCACGAACTGCTCGCTGGAAACTCTGCCCCCAGTGAAGCATCACCTTCCTCACCTTTCACAGTGCCTCACTCTGTGCACAGCCCCTGCCTTCCTTGGTGCACAGCTGTGGCTCCACCAGTGTGACAAGTGGGACCCCCAGAGCTGGAGGGGTCAGGGGGTCAGTGGGGTCCCACTGAGCACAGGCTGCGGCTTTCAGAGACGCCGTGTCCCGTCACAGTAGCAAAGCCAAGAGGACACCTCTGCTTGTGTACTCAGCATTACCAGAGTGCAGAAGAGCAGCTGCTGAGGTATCAGCATGCAGGACCCTGAAGAGGAGTGCCCATCGCAAGTGACTCTTAGCTAAAGTAAGGGTGGCACAAGGGCAGAGCAGAGGAGCAGAGGGAGGGAGAGAGAACTGGGAGTTGCACATCTCTCTAAAGCAGGGACATTTCCACCCAAGCTCCACTGCTCCTTGTAGATGGAGAGGCTCCTGTGGGCTGTGACCCACCCCATGTGCAGAGGGAGGTTGCTGTGGCACTGCACTGTGGCACCTCCTGCAGCCAGCTGCCCACAGCCAGGGTAGCCCAGGGGAACAGGAGCTTGATTTCCCTCATGCCCCCTTAAGGGAATGCCGAGAAAGACTATTTTGAGGAGGTTGGAGTAACGATAATGAAAGAATTTTCAAACTGTTTGTGTATAACTTCCTGAAATGTGCAAGACAGAAAGAAAGAGAGCACAAAGGTGCCTTCCTGATGATTTAACAAATGCCTTTGCCATTCTCATCTGCCTGGGATCTACACTTCCAGCTTTCATGTCCTGGTTGTAAAATGAACTTAGTACTGCAGTCAGCATTTGCAGACATGCTTCAATATATTGTAATTGAAAGAACCTTTTAAAGAGTGATTTCCATAGACAACAAAGTTTACTTTCTATTTCCTTTTTATGGACTACTATTTTAGACAACTGAGTGTTAAAAATCATCTGTATGCTCACAAAACTTTTTAATGGGATCCCTTCATAACTTTGCTTAAAGCAAACAGCACATAATTCTCTGTGTTCTGCTTTAATATTGTTTTTGATTTTACAGATTTTTATTTTGTGTTTGATGATTTATTTGTGGAGAGACTTCTGACATGACTACTGTAATATTAATTCTTCAGTCAGTGCTGGACAGATTTAAGTAAATATATTCCACTTAAGGTAGAGTGAAAATTTAAATTGATCAGCCTGGGAACAGAGGACAGACTTCTTTAAAATGTTTTAATTTCCCAAAGAACCTTATTTTAAGGAAAGAATGGTGAACTCTAAACAACTTTTTGTTTTTGTGGTTACTATTCTTGTTTGATTAAAAGAAACATCTGTTTTAAGATGGAGTAGCAGTATCATGTCATTTCTGCTTTCTCTTGCATCTTTCTCCTCTCACCCAAACATATGTTATGGGTCAGAAAACTTTTTTGTCATTTATAGTGATAATGCAACTAATTCACCCATGCATGCTGCACTGGTCTCATAACACATGCCAGTTTATCTCACCCATTACTCATCATGTTGTGGAAAAGAGAGCCTGAAATATCAGAAAGAAATTTGAAGAACATACAACTGTGGCTGAGCCAAGAGAAGTGGTACTGGGGTTTATAGATGCAGTTAATACTACTGTGAGCAGTGCTATTGCTGGCAATCCTGACAGTTAAAAAAAAAAAAGTCACTTACAGAGTTCCTTGTGCTGGGTTGAGCAACTCACTAAAAATAAATCATCCATTCTTTTCTGCTGCCAAGAAATAGAGGAGAAATATAAGCGTTGTAGTTAGCAGAAAGGTTGACCTTAGAGATTCTGTTGCCCCAGAGCCGACGAGATTATAGGGAAGGGAGAGTTTATAGCAGAGATTTTAGAAACAAATGCTTTAGGATTTCGTTCCACATTTGGGAAAAAAAACCACTGAAAAACATTCAGTCCTTTGGGACATTTTTCATGACTTGTTTATCTTCCTCCATCAAGATTCAGCACTCATAAAATCTCATGCTGTGTTTGTATTGCTTTGTTGCAAGCTCTTGTTGTTTTGCAGCAACACTGCAAATAACTCATACTGGAGTAAAGTTGTTACTTGGTGATCTAATTTTTCACAAAAAGCAGCAAAAAATAGATATACTGCTCATAGGGCAGTAGGCAAGATTGCTGCTCATGCTGACTCCAAAAAACAAAGCAACTAATTACCTTGTTTGTAAAATCTAATTATTATTAATTGTTTTTGTGTTATTCTTCAAGCACATTGTGAATGGGAGGTACAAAAATGTCAAGCATTTATTGTTCTTTCATCAGAAGGATGACACAGGCACAATACTTTAAAGGGCATGCTAACAAAACTTCATGTATTTCTACCCCAAAAGTAAATTTCTACCAACTTTGAATGTACAATCTAGCTGTAACATACCACAGCACTGATTAGATTCTATATAATTTGGTTGGTTTTGGTTTTTTTTCCCAGAAAGGAGTTAATGATATTATATGCATTTCAAATTAGAACTAAATTTGTTTGGGAATTCCAAATCTATTTGGTATTTGGTAGGTTTCTCTGACCTATCTGAATATGTCTGCTAAAGGAAAAGAAATACTTTATTTATATCAATGAATCTAAAGTGTCATAACAGACTCCATAGGTTTTAAAACATCTCCAGAACTACAGCATGACAAGGCATCATAACACATATTCACATCATACTCGTTGGTGGAAAAAAGGTCAAACAGCCCACGGAATTTAACATTACGTTACATTCATCTTAAAATTCCTCAATCTTCATCCAGGTTTTTGTCATGTTTCAAGCCCTCATTAATGTTACTGTTTTCTGGAAAGTCCAGATTCTTTTAGATGAAGCGGCTGTATTGGTTTTCAGTAATTTATTTGATGTAAAATAATTCAAAAGTATATGAGAGGTAATAAATAAAACTGAATTTTCATTCCCTTTTTCAGCTTTGCTGTGATGTATTTTTGGGAATAGATTTACATTTATGACTAAGGATAGTGTCATCAATAATTTATCCTTCAGCAAAATGCATTATGTTATAAATTTAATCACACACCAGATCAGACTATTCTAATTTTAAGACTGTATCATTAAAAAAAAAAACCTTTTTACTGAGAGAGATGCCATATTCATCTGTGAGAAGTGACTTAGCACTCACCCTTAAAGTACTAAGCTATTTCAACAGACCACTATCTGGATAAAATACTAAAGCAATTTTTGATATGTTGGAAAACATTTTGAAGTTTGTTCCTCTGTATCTGTTTAAATCGAAAGGTGTATATATATATATCTCTCAATAAATTTTGGGTTCTATATCTCAGAATTTTCATTTGTTTAAGGTGGACATAAAGATATGCCCTCTAAGACTTTGAAATTGTCTTGAGAGATGGGAAAAAAAGACTTAAAATTAAAATAAACAAAACATTTTAAATCGAAAGAATGAGATAACTGAATATCTAGCAAGAAATAATTTTCATTGTCCATGAATTTTTTTAAAAAATCTACATGGTAGAGTTGTCCCTATATTTGTGAATGAAATCTTTTAAACTTTTAAATTTTAATAGACATCTGCATTTGAAAATATTTTAAATTTCATTTCATGCTTTTAAAATAATGAAAAAAAGGAAAATATAATAATTTGTTCCCTTTTTTCTCTCCAGTAGCAAAGAATTTCCATCAGTATTTTTGTTTTTCTAGAGTTTTAAGCATCAGTGATGACAGGAGATATACCCCTTTCAATCAGTTCTTTAATTGTTTCTTCACTTATAGGAAGAAAGAGTACACTGATGGCAATATAGAAAAAAATAATATAGGCATTTTAGCTATAAGTGAATATTGTGGAACAACATTTTAATTTGCTGTTGTAGTTAATGAAATATCACACTATTCCTTCTGCAGAAGCCATCTTGCAGATCTCTGAGTTCTTTAGCAATTAAAACAATCAACAAACCAATTGCACATTAAAAATAATTCAGTACTTTTGTTCTTAGATGCTGTGATAAAATTACATTTATGACTAATTCAATTTTCATATTGCCTTTCATCATGCCAGGTGACAGGCATTTTTGAGTGATTTATTTTGCATAAACTCCAGTCAGCCTTGCAGTAATTATCCATATGGAAATCTTTGTTCACTCATTTTAGAAAATGTAAAACCCCTTCCTCTGCAGTGGAGCACTTGTCTTGTTTATAGACTGCTATCATGGGAGTTTTTGTCGCTGCCATGGTTTACTTGGAACTGCAGCTTAATCGTGCTTGTATCATGATCATTGCTTGGCAGTTGTGTGGTTGTATGTATTTCCCAGATCTGTTTCCTGTGTAATCCATTACCAAGCTGAAGACAATCAACAATAACACTGCTTACTGTGGTACAGGTTCAAAAGCTTAACGGACTGATTTTTTTTTATCCTTACGTATATTACAAATTAATAACTAAAGGATATTTCCTCTGAGTTAGAGAGAGCTATTTTCCAAGAAAATCCTTTCTGTGGTGTGTGATTGTAGTGTATTCAAAGCAAGAATGTGTCAGTCTTCCTCGTGAATGTTTGGTGCTAGTGTAATATAAAAGAGAATTTCTGTACTACTGTAATATAAACCAGAATTTCATACTATTCATGTTCTATTTTCAGCAAGGTTTGTCTTTAAACAGCTATGAGATCTGATCAACTTCTACCAATGCCGTTTATGCTTTGTCAGTGGTCTCTTAGTTGCATTCCATTTTTGACAGGGGTTTTGACACTGCAATCCTAAATATTTTGCCACTAAATTTTAACATTCTTTGTAACCATATAGAACTCCAACCCTAGTATATAAACCCACAAAAGCCAGAGAGGACAAATGAACTGTCAATAGGAGGATCAAGAATGTACCTGAATTAGGAGGGGAAAGAGAAACTTCTGAGGCTTTATGAGTTAGGGACCCTCTTCTAGTGAAAGACTACTAAGACAAAGCAGCCTGTCCTCATTTCTGCCTTCCTTTAAAAAAAATTCCACACTAAATTAAACCTCTTCCTGTTGATGTTTCTGACCAGGAGAGAACACTGACTGACAACAGCAGATGGGAATCAGTCCTAAAGAAGTATCTTAATTACTATTTTTGCATACAAATACGATCTCTGTTTGTGCCTGGGAAAAACAATCTCTCTTACTCTTTCTTTTTAAGCCACTTTTTTTTCCCTAAAATAATTAAGATTTTTTCAGAAGTACAACGGGACTTCTTTCCTACGGTCTCAATGTGTTGTTGTTCAATAACTGTCTTAGTATCTGTGAAGGGCAGCATGATTTCTGCTGTCATGGTTTAATCCAGCTGACAACACACAGCCACTCATTCATGCTCCCACAGCAGATGGGGAAGAGAATCAGAAGAGCAAACCTGAGAGAACTCATAGGTGGAGATATGGACATTTTAACAGGGAAGCAAAAGCTGGGAACACACGCAAAGCAAAGCAAGGGATTCATAGCCTGCTTCCCACGGGCAGGGAGGTGTCAGCCATCCTCAGGACAGCAGGGCTTCATCACAGAAACATGTGGTTCATGTAACACCTGTGGCCCCTGTGATTGTCCCAACCTTTGTCCTCCTTCTGTACCAAGCATGACGTTGCATGGTACACCATGTCCCTCTGGCTAGCTGGGGTCAGCTATCCTCACTGTGTCCCCACTTCCCCATCTTACTCAGGGGTGGGAGAGGATAAGGAACAGGTGGCCTTGACTCTGAGAGCTGCTTAGCAATAGCAAAATCATCCCAATATGTTCAACACATTCCAACACCAAAAACATTGCTCTGTACAAGCTAATATAGAAAAAATTAACTCTAAGCAAAAAAAAATTGCTTTTGTCCTTAGTTCCTCTTTGGTTGACGTCTCTTCAACTGGCAGCAACATTTCAGAGCTAATACAGGAAGATCCAAAACCAATACTCAACTTTTGGTCCTCTGTTTTGATGGATGTCTTCTATTCAATATCAATTGAAATCCATTCAAATTCCATTAACCAGAGGAAGTCTCCCTTAGGAGAGAAGTGGTTGTAGTACTCTAAATTGTGAGGGGTTATTCCAGAGATTTTGTAGCTTGTGACAAATCTGATCTACTCCTTCAAGGAATGGTCTTGTGTACTTTTCTGAACCATGGGATCAAGATCTGCATCACGTGCTGATAGTTGGGGGGGCTATATGTCCTCCACTCCAATGTCTCTTAGGAAAGAGTTGCCAGCTGAGTTTTCATGTTAAATTGCAGCTGACAGGTGCTGCAGTTGTTTGTTACTTGATTGTGACTGGCTTCCAGGGCAACTTGTGGCAGTTTCCAACACTTAAAGTAAAAATTTTAATTTTCACCACTGAACTTCCAATTTATCCAAGATATTAAGTAAATTTGAATTTTTTCCTAAATATTTCTTTCTGATTCTAGAAAAATACACTAAGAAATTTAATGAATTCTCTTCTTGCCCTGAAGTGGAAAGCCAATAACAATACATTATACATTTAAAAAGCACTTCATTAAAGTTAACATCAGAATATACTGTTAGTTATAGATAATTTAATTGTTATGCATTAAGCATAAGATATGTTTAACATTCTTCTCAAGCTTTCATATTCTTGAAATTTATTATGTCAATCGTAAGCTGCTATGACATCACAAGATGAATTCAAAGCAATGATTACTTTAGTATTTAAAATGCTTGGAGTGTACCAATTATTCAGACTGCTAAGTGAAAGTAAAAATGTCAGTTTAGCTCTCTATAATCCCATAATGTTTAAAGGTTCATGAATTACACATAGACTAGAGAGAAAGAGAGAAGTTAGTTTGAGTAAAAGACATTTTCTCTGCAAAATATGCTGAAACCAGATCCTTTAAAATATTCTACTGATTAATCAGAGTGATTTAAAACACTTGATTACTTAAGTCCTTGTGCTTGAATTTACTTTCAGCATAAAGCTTTCATTATTTATTATGAATTGTAAGTAAATAGTGTGTGTCTAATGCTTTATAGATATTCATCTGTAAAACGTAATGATACGGGATTTGTATTTTCTTGCTATTTGAACCAAGCTGAGAAATGCAGACACAAAAAGCATGTGAATGAATCTCAAAATTTATTTTCTGTTTTTAAATCCAGTGTCATCATGCCACTTCTGAATATCTTAGCTGAATACCGAGGTGCTTCAGAAGAAAGGTTGTGTTTCCTCTACTGGTACCAGGTAATGGAAGTAGAAGAAAACAGTCTTGAAGCTAGACTCAGTCCAGGAAACTGCTGCAGAAAAACATTACTATAGGCTGATGAAGAACTAGAGGCCCAAGTGGTACATTCATAGAATCACAGAATCATTTAGATTGGAAAAGACCTTTGAAGTAATCTAATCCAATTATCAACCTAACACTGCCAAGGTCAACATTAAACCACGTCCTGAAGTGCCACATCTACATATCTTTTAAATACCTGTAGGGATGGTGACTCAACCACTCCTTTGAGCAGCTTGTTAAAATTTCCGTGGAGAAATTTCCTTTAACATCCTGCCTGAATCTCCTCTGTCACAACTTGTTTTCTGAGAGGAGAGACTGAAACCCCCCTCACTGCAACCTCTTTTCAGCTATTTCTAGAGAAATTAAAGTTCTCTCTCTATACTCCTTTTCTCCTGGCGTAACACCCCCAGCTTTCTAACTCACTCACAGGACTTGTGCTCCAGACCCTGCCCCAGCTCCATTGCCCTTCTCTGGACTCTCTCCAGCCCCTCAGGGCCTTTCCTGCAGGGAGGGCCCAGAGCTGGACACAGCACTCGAGGTGTGGCCTCAGCAGTGCCCAGCACAGGGGGACAATCCCTGCCCTGGCCCTGCTGCCCACACCATTGCTGATCCAGGCCAGGATGCCATTGCCCTTCCTGCCCACCTGGGCACAGCCTGGCTCGTGCTCAGCTGCTGTCACCAGCACCCCCAGGTCCTTTACAGCCCCTCTGTCCCAGCCCTGGCACTGCCTGGGGCTGTTGTGACCCAAGGGCAGGACCCAGCACTGGGCATTGCTGAACCTCACTCCACTGGCCTCAGCCCATGGATCCAGCCTGCCCAGATCCCTCTGCAGGAACTTCCTGCCCTCCAGCAGATCAACACCCACCCAATTTGGTCACCTGCAAATTGACTGAGGGTGCACTTGATGCCTTCATCCAGCTCATCAGCAAAAACATTAAACATGACTGTCCCCATTACGGAGCCCTGGAGAACACTACTGGTGGCTGCCCACCAAGTGGATTTATCTGCATTCACCACTCTCCGGGCCTGGCCATCCATCCAGTTTTTACCCAAATGAAAATGGCATCTGTCCAAGCCATGAGCAGGCAGTTTCTCCAGGAAAATGCTGTGGAAACATTTTTGGAAGCTTGACAAATGTCCAGGCAGACAATATTCACAGCCTTTTCCTCATAAACTCAGTTGGTAAGCCTGTCATAGAGGGAAATCATGTTAGCCAAGCAGGATTTGCCTTTCACAAACTCATCTGGCTGAGCCTGGTCCCCTGGGTGTGCTGGATGTGTCATGAGATGGCACTCGAGATGAGCTCTGCACAGCCCTGCTGCAGTACCAGGGTCAGGCTGACAGGCTGGCAGTTCACTTGATTCTCCTTCCTGCCCTCCTTGTAGGTGGGAGTCATGTTTGCCAACCTCTGGGCAACTGGAGCTCCCCAGTGAACCAGGACTGCTGGTTAAATGCTGGGTAAATGATGGAAAGAGGCTCAGGGAGAGCTCCACCAGCTCCCTCAGTACCCATGAGGGGATCATGGCTGGCCCCATAGACCTCTGTGTGTCTGGGTGCAGGAGATCACTGACCACGCAGTCTTGGATTATAGGACTTCATTTGCTCTCTGTACCTGGCTTCCAGCTTAGGGGGCCTAGAACTCAAAACCCAGTTGGTCTTACTAATGAAACGTGAGGCAAAGACATTTTCTCTGTGTTTTCTTCACCCTTTTTCATTGTTTCCCCACAGGTCCAATAAATAGGGATTCTATTTCTTCAAAATTCCTTTTAAAGCAACAAAGAGGAAGTATTGGTTCTTTGTTCTTTTATACTCCCCCTTTTGCCAATGCAAGGGATAAATATTATTAAGCTTGTATTTGTAGTGACAGGAATAAAAACCATTCAGTATTAAACTAACTGTTTAAATAATCAGAAAAAGTTCAGGACCAATTTTCATATTCACTTATAGCTCATATAGAGTTTTAAAAATGAAGTCAGTCCCTTCCCTGGTGTGGGTTTGAAAATACTTTTATCTTTATGCCTATCTTTGTAGTGTTTTCTGTTGGAAATCCTTGACCAACTGTGTTACTTGGTAATGAGCATTTCATACAGGGAACTGTAAACCCAGATCATTGAAGAAAAAGATAAAACTTCTATTTTGCAGCTTTTCAACACTTCTGGAGACCTTTACTGAAGGAGCAAAACTCAAAGGGAATTCAAGAATCTCTCTGTCTGGATATCAGCAGTAGGGTCTAACTCAATTACGGATAAAATAATTCATGCATTGGATGTATCAGGTATGCAAACTTTAATTAGTAAAGGTTTGTTTTAGTTTCTCTTGAAATATATAGGTAGTATGGTGACAGATCTGATTGAGCTTAGAAATCCTTAATGAGTGTAATGCATTTGTGCACTATTTGCATTTGTATTTCAATAGCTCAGAATAAAAATTCCATTATGAAAGAAGAACACTGTATTTGATTACGAAGCATTATTAATTTTTTCTTAAAGATCTTATCTGGTTAGAGTAAATTGTTCTGGGTCTCAGAAAGAGTTTCACATTTTTATCCAAAAAGTCTTTTCTTGTAAAATATTGAAGAAGCATTAGTGGCAAGAGTGACTAGCTTGTAGAGGCTCTAGTTTGAGAAATTCTTGTAGAGGCTCTGGTTTGAGAAATTCTGAGATGTAAGCAACTGCAATGCATCCACTGATGATATGTAAAGTATTGTGATGTACTTGGTCTTTAATTCTTTCAGAACCTCAACAAAACTGAAAACTTTGTTGGGAGCTATACATTGAATGTGATAAAGAGCCAAGAAATATTATTGTTCTATTCTGTGAGGGCTTCTGAATGTCTTTAAAATAACATTGATGATTATATGACATTCAGAATTATAATACAAATAATAAAGATTATACCTACTATTTCCTAGGTAAACATTCATAGTTTTCAGGTGACAAGGTATCACTCTTCAAGTAATTTAATTGACCAGCAAGATTTAATTTCTTCTTTAATTCATACTATCAAGGTTATTGGTGATGATTTTTGAATACTTTTGATGGTGTCCAAGTTCAACTCTATTTCTTCAGGCATATTCTGAATCTTCTTTGAAGAAGGAACAGGATGATAAGAGAAGTAGAATCTTTTCCCAGGTTATTAGTCACACTAAGCTCATGTCTTCTTTCATTCAAGGTCAGAAATCAGTGTGACTTTTGGTAAGATAAACGGTTTTATAAAGATTTGACTGTATAAATCTATCTGCTGTTGATTATCATAATTAAAAATGCAATTCATCTATCCAGAATTATTTTGCCTATTGACTTTCTTAAAATACCTTTCCAAAATCTTATGAAAAATTAAAATCTCAGTATTAAATTTTTTTAATTCACTGGTCTTGGTCTATAATGTTTTTTACTATATTAAGCTAGTATAAAAGTGTTCTATTAATTCATTCTGTGAACCAGAGTCTTCACTTAGTATTTCTCTTTAAAGTTTTTCATTAGAGACTGGAATCTGAGACAGCTGCATTATTTTCAGTAGGCCTTATTAGCTTTAGGTGATGGTACTGGCTGATGATGATATTAACACTTACCTCTCTTGCCAGCATATCTGTGATGTATACTGGGATGACAGATTTATCTTATTCTTAAAACCTCATGAGGTGTAAAAGAAATGCTCAAAAGTATCATTATACAAGAACATTACATAATTTATCAGTTTGCAAAGGAGTGACAAGAAGAAGCAGAAAAAAAGGGACAAATTTCAGTTTCTTGGTGTAGAACTGCATCCAAGATTTTTCAGAAGATAGGTGAGAGGTTTTTTCCATGTATACTGTCAACGAAATTCATATTGGAAAGGAGACAATGGTACTATCTGATTCTGGTCTAATAACTCATGTGGGCAAAGGAAAAGGTCTTGCAGCTGACTTCACTGCATTTTTATTGCAGATGTTGCAGTCTGATGAGATTAGGAATTCATTATATAAATAGTTGGAATTACAGATATTTTCAAAAATATTCTCTTGGTCAGCTCCATAGATGGTTTCCATAACCATTGCATAATATGTTACTAAGAAATAATGAAAAAATTAGAAAACTCAGAAAATATTTAAAACATGATGGTGAATATTTCTTCTGAGTTTAAGTAACAGTTATCAGTAAACCGATCACCTAGTGAAAGATAAACTTTAAAAAAACTGCAAACGCATGAAAATGTTCTAAAAAAGTTTGGACAACATTATTTACTGACTAAATAAAAACTGAACAGAGGAGTCTCTACTGAATAGAGAAAGCAAGTCTGGATTTCAGGAATACAAATTAAACATTATGACTATGTTTTTTTTCAAATGAATAGGTAAGAAGCATTAATTAAACTGTTTAAAAATAAATTAGAAACACATGCAGACATGCTGTCTCTCCCTGGAGGGAGGTAGATGGAATAACAAGTGTCTGCCACCTTGAATTTGCCAACAAATCCATACAATTCCCAGAAATAAGCTCCACATTTTATTTTACTTCTCAGTGAGTCAATGTTTTTTAATTTAATTCTTTGCCTTTCACTGCACTTCTTCTTCAATAAGAAGGATGCTGTATTCCACAGTGCATCTTCTTTCCAGCTAAAAAATATATTAAAAAGAGGTGTCAGATTAGCTTCAAAGATTAAGCAAGTAAGAAACATAATGACGTCAAAAAACTGAAATATACGGAAACACATTGAGTTAATAGAATGGCACCTTTCTGGCTTCAAGCAGAGCTGTAAAAAGTGAAACAGAATCTGTGTGCAGCTCCTGCACACATCATAATCAATATCTGTAATCTTTAAAAGTATACTTAGGGTTTTGGGGTCATCATTGGTTGTTGACATTTTATCTGTTTTAGCACGAGTAAATAAAAGGACAGTGTTCTGATGAGGTGCTTCCTCCTTGCTCTGGAAACAATTTTGCTGTACTAGGTTGCTAGAAAATTTAGTAGGTGCAAGAATAATGGAAGCATATTGATGCACACTTAAAGCACCAAGTTAGATTAGCTCGCATCTTTGGCTATCAGTAGACTTGAAGTTTAATCTGTTTCTTATTCTGAGGTGATTATTGGTATTCCAAAGTATTATGATAAAACAATGTATATAATTTATTGCAAAGATAAGTGAAAAAAACAAACCCAATATAAGCAGTAGCACAGTGTAATAGTGTGTTTCTCCTCTCCTGTTAGGAGGCAGAAAATTCATATGAAGCGACACGGAAGCTGAATTTAAGTCTTCATGTAAACAGAAGGGAAAAGCACATAATTTTTTTTTTTTTAGGATGGAAGGCGAATTAACCATGACTTCAAGGCCCAAATTATTTATAGGGATGAGTGGAAGGACACACAGTTCAGAGAATTTTTCTGAATATTTTGTTTTGTTTTATTCATGGAATTTAAATCAAGTATTTTCCACTGCAGCTGTGTGAATCTCACTAGTATTTATATTGACCTTTTAATTGTTGTAAAATCATGTATTTTGGTACAATTATCATTAACTTGCAAGCAATAACCTTTTACATGTTTAAAGTGGTTGCAGTTCTTGTTATTATAAACCACTTTCAACGCTGTTCATTTAGTATGCTGTGTTTTTAACACAAATGTAATCCACTCTGCATTTTCCATTTAAAATGCATAAGGCAAAGTGCATCATAACAGGATGTAACTACGTATTAATCAAATTAGCACAACACTTCAAAGGCCCTGGCTTTTTACTAGGCTACTGTTAGACCACAATTCATGATGGAAAGCAACAGTGTAATGAAAGGCTTGGCAAGGGAGCTGTTTATTTTCTTTCCAGAAAGATATATTGTGGGTTAATTTTCATGATGGGAAAAAATGTGGAGGAAAAGTAACAGTAAGCATTAAGCTAAAGCACAATAAATGGAATTTAAAATACTACTGTGGGTTTGCTATTGACAAGCATAAATGTAGTAATTAGTTGATGACACAACAGAGCTCAAACGACCTATTGTTTAATTATTCAAACTTCATGATCCAAACAAAGAAATGTCAGATTATTCAATATTCACATTGTGAAACAGGAACAGCTGGGAGGGTTCTTCCTTCATCATACATTTAACTTACTACGTAAATATAAAGCCCTTCAGCTAATTCTTTTTAACTACTGTTTCTCAACAATTTCAAGTGTATACTACCTATTTTTGGTCTATTATAATTTTAAATTTTGTTTAAGGATATGAAGTGAAATGTTGTGTCATACTGACTCCTGCATGGAATAGTCATGATTTAGGAAACCCGGTGTAAAATACTTACAGTGTACCGCAGAAAAGCATCAGGAATTCCAAAGAAATGGTGTCTACATTGCTCTCTTTGCAATGTAATGGCTTATTGTAAAATATAAAAATGGTTCTCCTGCTTGAATGCATATTCTAAGATCATCAGAGTTCCAGTTAAAATTAAAATGGTTTATGCTACATTTTGGAATTAATTTTAAATTTTTTCATATGCATTTGTCCCATTAACCCATTTCCATTTTCTTCATTTATGTTTTTGGGCTGCAGGGTAGTTTGAAATTCAGTCTAAAAGCCAGGAGTGAAAATCCTATTGACTTTAGCTGAAGCAGGCCTGAATTAATGTTTTCATCCAAGTCTTCCCTAACACAGCAATAACTTCCTTGTCTTCTAAATCCAACCATCCACTCTTTTGTTACTCATTTATTTATGCAAAATTTTATGCATGCAAGCTATTAAAGTTGTTTTCTAAATCAGTATCTAGTCATTATACCCACTACTGTTTTCTATTTATTCCCAGTAGATGAAGGAAATAGTACTCCATCCTCTCATTTGTGTTTTGTACAACATATAAGAAATCTTTATGGCCATATCTCTGTTTTCATTACTGAAGTGCATTAGTAATAACAAAGTCTGTATGAGCACCTTTTTGGAGATACTGAAAATGACTGAAATTTATGCTATGGAAACCTGCTTTGACATACTTGATTTGACGTGCACACAGGCTCTTCCTAGAGAAAATCACTGAGGAAATGTTATTTTAAGTTATGATGGTAATGCTTCCAAAAGGAAGATTGAAGGTGACAGGATAAATCTTTAGGAACCTTTCAATTACGAAAGAATGCAGTCAGTGCAAATCCAGAAACTGTTCAGAAATTTAAAATATTAAAAAGAGAATCTACCTCTAAGAGTACATACATTCCTTTTATGTGACATCTATACAGGAGACACAGTACCCATATGAGAATTTTAAAAATGATGACAGAAAGTTGTGTTAGCTATCTTTGATAGTGAATCTGAGTATTAGGTCACACAGATTTCAAATTATATTGGAATCATCTTTTTCTTAAAAGCCAATTTAAGTTATTTTTTGAGGAGGAAGCCTAGTATTTAAATATATCTTCTGCAATTTGCTAAACAAAAAGTAAAAACCTACTGAACTGGAACCCTAATTAATCAACTACATTAATAGTCCTTAATGTTTCATGGTTTAATGTGATATTTTTAATGCTTATAATTTTGGGATATTTTGGTTAGCTTATTTCTTTTTTGTACTTGGGAGATGCTAGATTACTGACAAAAATACGATACATATTGACAGAGATGATTGCAGTCACATAAAAAAGTAGCTGTTGTTATTGACTGTAATAGAACTGTGCACACACACACATGCAAATATTTCCTTTGACTATAAAAATTTCATAAATTCAAATCACTCCATGAGACTTCATTGTACCTGAAGACCTGCTGTCTAGTAGTTTGATATACACTTATTGCAGTATTTACATTTATTTCTGACTCTGTGATGTGTTGTGTAAGAAATACTTTCATCCAAAAATTTCCAGCTAAATTTTAGTTTCAGTTTTAGCTTAACCTTACTAGTTAAGTTACTTTTTTGTGTCATATCCCCCACAACACCTTCACAGAAACTGCCTTTATATTGTCTAACGGTATCCTCTTTTCATTGTTAATGGCCAGGATCAAATATGAGACTAAATCTTTATCTTAATCATGAAAAACTCTCACAGAGATGGCTGAAGAGAACTTTCCATTTAAAGATAGAGAAATTTTAGATGGGAAGACCTATAATGTCATTTAGCTATCTCTTTTCATCATTCTCTAGTAAAATATTCCAATGTTCCCTCTAGATGAGATTTAGGCCATTCAAATCACATCTCTAAAGAGTCTTTTTCATACCTGACAGACTTTGAAACATAAGAATATATATTTATTTTAATTATATGTTTTCTCAGTTTTTTTCTTTTACTTCTAGGTTGAATTTTAGAATAATGTCAAATTGGATATTTCTTATCAAAATAGGAAGAGGATTTTTTTTTCAGTTGCAAACTGTGAATATTATTCAATAGAGAAGATTAAGCTGTAATAACTTGCAGGACATCTTGATGTATTCAGTACGACAATCCTACAAGAAAGAAAAAGTAATTCTGAATATTTGGCTTCTTCCTAAAAAATTTGTGTGTTAGAAGTCAAGTAAAATTTCAGGTAAATAAAGTGTTTATTGGAAAATAAATGCAGTACTTTGAAATTTCTGCCATAGAGAAATTCAGCACTGGTTTCTGGAATGGGAACAGAGGAATCATATGTCTGTACCTTTCTCAAGGGGCAGGGGCCTATCCAGTCACTGCTTCACAAAAAGTAAAAGTCATGTTTATATGGAGAACACTTGTAGCATAATTTATCTAGGAAATCAGCTTGCGTGAATTGGGTTTTTAGAGCATTGAATTTCCTCCTACACCAACACCACAAGGACTGAGAATATCAAATCATTGAACTGGTCTATACATGAGGGTCCAGGACAATTTCAGCAACGGTTGTTGTTCTGGTAGGAAAGAATGCTGTTTTTAAAACTCCTTGCCTCTCATATCACTATTTAGGCAGTCTAGATCAGCAAACTGAAGGCACAGCATCTCAAGGAGAATTATATCACTTTAGCAGAAGATAGAAACATTTAAAAATCAATTTAAAAGGAAGGCAACAGTGCTGGTAATGAACAGAGTGCTTTTTATAGGAAAGACCACCTGGTCATGAGAAAAACGGTATTTTATTTTATTAATATAATTTTCCACTGGAAATATATCTAGAAGAACTCTTCCAAAACCAAGAAGTAGAATATGTGATGAGAATTCAGGTATCTCTCCAAGAGAAGCTATCATCCAGGAAAAGTCTTTTTTAGATTCTTCAAATAAAATGAAAATTTTATTTGAAATTCTTACTGAATCATGACTGTTTTCCCATCATATTTATTTTCATTTACCTCTTGATTAATTTAATTCCTCTCTGAAATTATATATTCTTGGTTAAAATTCTTCTGCCTTTATTTATATATAAAATTAAAGCATCCCATGTTTCAAGGATATTTATTATTCATTTCATCATAGGATAAAAGCAAATAATCTCACCCCATACCACAGGAAATTTTCAAAATGCATATATCTAGCTTTCATTACATGTTAGGTGTGCATACATTTGGTTTACTTATTATATTTATTGTTTTATTTAACAATAGCTCAAAAAATTAAATTATTAAATTAATAAAAGAGGAGCCTTTAGGACTTTAAAAAAAGTCTTTACTTAGGATATACTGCATATATGCAGGAAATTGCACTATTTATTTTTACACAACAAACCACTCAAGTTCAAGTATTGGAGATAAGAATAAATAAACTTATTTAAAATAAAATTCCTCATGTCACTGAAGTTTTATTACCCTAGGCTTGGAATTATCTCAGATGCCAGACAGCTACATTTCAAATGTTCACACAATATAGAAGCAGCATATTTGTCCAATTCTTCTTCAATCTAAAGGTTTGTAGACCTCCATAAAATCAAGCCAAATCTAATAGGTATGTTTCTAAATAAATGAAGAGTTGCGATCCAACTACTTTTTTAGTATGTACTATTTTTAAGGATATCTTCTCAAGATATAAACTGAGAAGGATAAAGTCAAGATTCATTTCCAAACATTAACTCAGGTTTCTGTGTCAACATTTCAAAACTTCAATCATGCTAAAATTTTATGAAGTTTAATCTAAACCTGTAACAATATCAAATTCTCTTGCTAGCACATGTGATTTTTACTTCTTCTTTAGTCATTCAGAATGTGAGATTTTTTGTACGTCCTTGCATAAAAGTATGCTAACATCTCCTCACCTTAAATATGTCAAAATGGGACTTCTTTTATTAAATTTATAGATTTTACAAGGAAATCATCTGTCCTTTGTATGTCTTCCCATTTCTGTGTATGGTATGAAAGTATGAAGAATATCCATTAAAACGGACCATACATTTTTTTAGAGTTTGGTGCAGGAGGGAAAAACCTCCTACTATAGCCAGTTTGACACTCTGAGGTTCACTGAGCAGCAAATGTTGTTCTCTTCTGTTTTGTGGTGGCTGAAAAGAACATTCTGATTTACTTGCTGAAAAGATAATTCTGATTTACTTGCATGTGAACTTTTAGTCATAAAATGAACAAAAAATAAAATACAGTCAGGTACTTAAGCCTTTGTTCAACAAAGTCAAAAAGGCTTTTTAAAAGAATTGTTTTGCTACTATTTTTCAGTAAAACAAAATAGTCCTTCAGTGAAGGAATTTACCTGTTTAAAACTTTAGTAGGGCTTTTGACATCAAAGTTTTCTGTTTTCAAACAGTATCAAAATGTCTATTTTCAAAAATAGTTTACTATTTTCAAAATGGCATCACACCTATGGCAAATTATGCGAGGACATGCAATAAATAGAGTTTTGCTTTTAGCCCTAGCTGAATCTAATGTTTATCTTTTGATATCTCTCTGTTGTTTTTTTCTTCCAACCAACACATGTTGCCATCCAAATGCAGAAGCCAGTTGCTGGCCCTGAAGATTTACTAATGTGTTCTGTTCTCCTCATTGTTCTCCCCTGGGTTGGGATATGACAGGTACCTGAGGTGGACCTAAACTACTTATGTTGCTTAGATCCATCTCACGGCTGGGAATGAGCTTTGAAAAACTTCCCTGTGCCCTTTCCCTCTTTTATGCACACTATGTAATAAGATAGTTGCTTCTTTCTTGCTTTCAGTCCTGTTAGAGCAGGAGGGTACTGACAATATAATTAGAAGCCCAGCTTGTGAGATTTCAAACCCAAATCCCAGAGCAGAAGGCTTAAATAATGTCTGGTGTCCATCTAAAATGAAATTAATCTCCTAAACTTTAAGTTATATTTGGTTATTGTGAATACATATGCACTGTAGTCAGTTAATATTCTACTTAGGTAAAGTTAAGTCAATTTAAAAAAAGCTCTATTTATATACAGCTGTATACCAGTAATATTTTCGTAGAGAGCTTTTTGCACACAGGAAGATATAAAGTAAATGAACAAGACATGACCTAAGACATACATAACTGTTTCCTTAGTTCCAAAATGCATTTATTGATTTTGTTTTCACATGGTCAAAACAATACAATCATTTGTCAGCTGCATCCTTTAGCACTCAGCCCATGCAGAGCTATTAAAAGTTACCCTTATAGATCCCACCACAAATAAAATGCTGTTGCAGTATATACCATTATTTCCTTTCTTCAGAACTACAAATAAATATAGTCTTCACAGATTAGTGTTAGCAGTGTTAGAATACTTCAGTTGCCATTGGTACCAATGGGCATGATAATACTTTTGGGATGAATTATGTATTAATTGTTTTGTTGAAAAATGGAGATGAACTTTATTTATGGCTGGGTTTCTCTAAAAGGGTTACAAGGGTTGCTCTTCTATTGTGTGCACCAGGTTTTCAAATCAATATTTATACATTTTCTGCAATGCTAATGCAACCCTATCCATTTGTTAAAATAAACAATAAAACCTGACCTATTTACAGTGCTCTATATATGTTATACCAGCTACTCTATAAACATCACTGTAAAGAATTAACACTCTGGTTTCAGTGGTGTAATTAATCAAATATGCAATCTGAAAATTTAAGATCCTGTTGTACGGTGCCTTCATGTATGTAGCTCTCTGAAGTGATGTGGAGGACTGTATGAGAATGGGTTACAGGACTGCACAAGTTAATTGCTCTCCATGAAAATTTGGAAACCTATTGGAAAATTGAAAACCCAGACTTAGGTTCAAGGATCAGGCCACTTTCTCTGCTAATGTCCAGAAAAAGTAGCCCTTTTGAATCCAAATTTATATCTTCTGAAGATATAATTCATGTCTTTGAAAATATATCTCCATTCTAAATTGCTAGATTTCTTAATACTCTTCCCATCACTCCTCAACTTTGACCCTGCAGAATCACTACCTACTGAAAGGAGAGGGGCTTTTAGCCCACATGGCTCATTCATCTTTAAATCTTTTCTTCGATCTTCCTTTCTTTTTAAAACCAGGAGTGCTGACAACTGCACTGAGTGTTAGCTGAGTGAGTAGCCTTAATTTATCTTATTAGAATCTGAGCCCCAACCACCAACCTCATTTCACCTCAGACCCTTTCCCCACATTTATTAAAAATGACTTATGTTCCTCTCAGATAATTTGCATAGAAAAGATATGTCAAGTGCTTAAGTGCAACAGATCCTGAATTCAATAAACCCATATCAAAATTTTCACTATCTCACAATGTTAAACATTAATTTTACATATATAATGAGAAAAGTCCTTATATTATAAATAAGAACTCCAAGTACCTATGTTGAGAAATTTCATTTTGCACAATGTGAGACTATGTAGGCACATAGTATTGAGATTTACTGATTCTTCTGTCATGTTTTGGTGTAAAATAAGAGAAATTGCACTGACCACAACTAAATCTAGAGCAGATTTTGACTGATGTATTTGTAATAATAGACCCAATGTTCAAGAATATTTAACAGGACCAGTTGCAATCAATTTTAAAAATAGGTACATAACTGTCTCATAGCCCTTGCATTTCATATCACCTTATCCTTAAAGGATGTTTAAATCTGTAATTTTTTAAAAATTAACTGTTTAATTTTGTACCAGTAGAATCTATACAGACATATTCCTCTCTGTTTAAGTCAATGTCAATCTCACTTCAACATGTAGTGTTGGTTTATATTTTCCAGGGATTTTTTTAAAGGAAGATAAAATTGGCAATTGAAACATGGTCATGAGAATCTGAAAGTAAGTGTTTATGGTCAAAAAATGTCTTTGCCATAGGCAAGACTCAGTTTCATCCTACTTCAGTTCCTGCAAGTTGTTCTAAGGTAGTTTTGCTTTCTTCTGCAGTCACCAGAGAAATGAAATGGATATGCCTGGACAGAGTTTCATATTTCATAATATCAGTGTCAAAGTTACATGGATATATTGCTCTTCAGATGCTTGAGTTTCCCCACTTACTATGAAAGATCACAAATAGATGTTTTATACTGATTATATCAGCTTAAAATAACTAAAGCTAGGTGATGAATCCAGCCCTAAACCACCAGAATATTGAAACCACTCTGGAGCTTTAGGCTCTTACTATTCCAATAGAGGAATTATGCTCACAGTCGCTGATGGAACACTAACCAATAATGCAAGAATGGACTAAAGATGACTTAAACATATAATATTTCCATTTTAATAGTCCAAGTCTGCAAGTACAGACTTGACTGATGTCACCTATAGAGCAGGTTTACCTCTAAGGTGAGCATGCAGAGCTCCCTGGAAGTCCACAGGAAGATGGCTGCTCCACCTGAGGAATAGCAAGAGGCAGCCCCAGCTCTGCAGTAACACCATCTTTTAAAAACCAGTAGCAAACTTACAAAGGCAGATTCAAGATAGGACTCATACTGAAGGAGAAGTCTTCTTACAGATACTGAGCATCACAATTCCTTTGATAAACAAAAGCCACTAACAAGGATTTGATGAAAAGTAAAGAATTTTAAAATGTACATAGGCATAATTTCCCTTGTAAATGAATGAAGAATTATTTGCTTTTTCTTCTTGAATATTAAATATGTTACTTGAGGAAAACCCACTATTCTCAGATGTAAGCAGCTGTGTTGCCAATATTTTGAAAGTATGAGGCAAATAAACAACAAAAAGAGGTTTTAATAATCTCTTTCATTCTCATTGCTCTTGTCAGTTTTACCTTTTTCTTTTTTATTTCAGAGATAGCATTCAATCTTCTGGCTAGAATTAAATTTAAAGATGCATTTAAGATTAATTATTAGGAAAGTAAAGTGCTTAACTTTTTTTGAACTGATTGCTGATAAAAAGCCTTTCAATATCACTTAGTATGCACTCTAAACACTCGATGGGCAGAAGATACAAGTGGTCCCTCTCTATAATGAGAAGAGGCTGGCTGTGCTCTGAAGTTGCTGTCCCACAGGCTACAGTTGACAAGATCCCTGTATTATCTGTTCTGCAAGTGGAGCACTCATACTTATCATTGCAAGAGCTATCACTGTTACTTTTCCCCATATCATATTTAAGGAGACTTCTTAAGCTGTCTGCTTCTTCCTCCAATTCAAATGTGACGCTAAACATGGGTATTTCTACTCTCAATTGACATAGCTGAAACACAGAAAGGGAAATTATTTGTACTGTTTGCCAACACAATCTTCTTGTGATTCGCTGGGCAGTAACAACATCATCAGGTTTTGTACCCTTATTTATATAACATACACATATGTATAGTTATGTCATTAGCCACATTTGGAACAGACCATCATGAAAAAAAACCCACCAAAAATATGTACATGAAAAGTGGAGGAAAAAAATCACAAGAGTACCCAGCAGTCTTTACACCCCCTGTGATGTGAATTCTCTAGTAATAGAAAATGGAATTATGCTGGTTAAGGTACATTTAATAACACCGTTCTCATAATAGTTTCAAGAAACAACAGAATAAGGGTGAATGAAAGAGTAGGGCTGTCTGTGTTATTCAGGACTTTCAATTACATTTATGGTCCTTGCTGGTATTTTCCAACCA